>NC_141286.1:13307891-13907891 GCF_037954325.1 Fistularia commersonii
ACTGAAGGTCCCCTGGTTTGGATTCTTCTTTTTCATTGATGCCTAGGAGGTTGCTGCCCCCCTAATGTTTTCCATGTGATGCCACCCCACAACCTCAAAAGGAAAGCACCAAGCACCCCTGTCTGCTCTATAACAGTATTCACTGTATTGCAGCCCCACAGGCCCCCTCCGCAGACACCCATAAACTCCTCACCACCGCTGGTGAAATCACTGCGTGGTTTGATCCTCCTCAGATGTGATGCTGAAACTCCCAGGAGGGTCCAGTGCAAGTATTCACTTTGCAGTTGGTCCAGGAGAGTAAAAAAAAGACTATTCCTCTGGATATTCACTCATTGTCTGAACCACTTATCCAAGAGCTGGACCAGAGCCAATCCCAGCTGTCATTGGGCAAGAGACAGGGTGCACCCCTTGACCGGTCACCAGTCGATGGTGGGGCCCCATATAGAGACATTGAACCAGCCTCGTTCTCATTCACACGTCTGGGCAACTTGATGGTCTCCATTTGACCTACTGTATGTTTTTGGACCGCAGGAGGAAACCCCACACACAGACAGAGGGAAGAACATGCCAACTACTGTGCCACCGCACCGCCACGTCCTCCAAACAAGGAGCAACAAAACACTTTGAAACCTCATGACAAAAACCATGTACTTGTGTTTCCCTGCTGATTTGAATGTCTGTGTGAGTTTTTCATTACCCTACTTTTTTATATAGGGTAAAAATATAGATTTTTGATCCAATCAGTGTCAAGATGTTCAGATCGGCCACTGTCTGTAATTATCTGCTGGATTGCATTTCATTATTCACATTTGGTACTTTTAATTTTGTGTTTTCGGATTTTTTTTCCTGTCCCTATGAAATTATTGCTGACTGTCAGCTGACTTTCTAAGTTGATTCTCATAAGATCCACAAGTGAATATGTGTGTGTGTGTTTGTGTGTGTGTGTGTGTGGGGGGGGGGGGGGGGGGGTTGGGTCCATTTTGATATCTATGATTGAGCGTCCATGGCATCATTTACAAATGGTCATATCGCAGCTGCAACGTGTTCAAGGCACTGTGCACACACAGACACATGCACACACACACACATAGATTCATTCAGACAAAACGACATTAGTGCACATTCACTTGTAGGCATAATAGCTCTAACTGGACCAAATTGGGCGCCCTTCATTTGTGTGTCTGCGGCGACCCCCGTCCTTCCGACTCGCCCCTGACAAAGAGGGGTCGTTGCCCTGGCAAAGAAAATGAAGCTCAGTAGATATTGTTTGATTGGATTCTCCCTTTTCAAGGTTTCAGGATCATTACAGGAATTCATTTGAAGTGTTGCTGAAAATGAAACCGCGACCCCTTTCCACGACTTTAATTATTCCAATACCACTTTCCTTTTTGCTCTCATTCTCCCTTTTTTTTTGTCTGTCTGAAAGTGTGTGTGCCATTTGGGGAAATTAAAATCACAAGACTGGCCTTAAAATGATACCAGGGTGGAGCAATTTACACCCAGGCACTTATTTTGTTTCCACTCATCTCGCTCGCCTGCACACTAACTGCCTCTTTTTTTTATTTTCATTTATCTATTTATTTTCATAATTTCCTTTTTTCATTCTCTCATTTTTATTCTCAATTTTTAGAGGAAAAAGGTCAGTGTGAGGCCTCAGGGTGACCTCAACCTCACTTTGCAAAAAACTAATGAATATCAATGCCATAGATTAACAGAAAAATATTTAGATACTACTGCTTCTGCTGCTACTCATGATTAATTAAATAAGAATAAGAATAAGAATAAGAATAAGAATAAGAATAAGAATAAGAATAAGAATAAGAATAAGAATAAGAATAAGAATAAGAATAAGAATAAGAATAAGAATAAGAATAAGAATAAGAATAAGAATAAGAATAAGAATAAGAATAAGAATAAGAATAAGAATAAGAATAAGAATAAGAATAAGAATGACAGGTGCATGGGTAATAATGATAATGAGCATCATCACATTATTTTTACTATCATCATTATTATCCTCATTCCTATTATTATTATTATAATTATTGCAGATATTCATTTGATTTTTTTTCTTGATTTGCTCATCGGGTCCAACTCATAAAAAGCTCACAAAATGTTGAATTTCACATTTTTATTATGTTAATTGTTCCTGTATAACTGATGTTGACTGATGTTCTGCAGATTTTTCACTTATGTTTCTACAATTGAACAACTTTCAAGTCTGACTAACTTTCAGGTTACGCTTGGTGTAACAGATATATGACAATGAATGGTTTATTTTTGTGGTATATATTACTGCCTGATCGAATATTTTCCAGGTCCAGTTGAGGTCTTAATCTGTCAAAGCCCCCGTTCTCTCACCCGAAGCCATACAAGGATAATCCGGCCGCACTTTCACCACTTTTAACTTCCTCAATCTTTTCTTCTCTTTCTTTCTTTTTTCAGAGTCTCCATCACTTTCCTCTCATCCAATAACCCCCAACGAATTACACACACACACACATTTTTAACCACAAGCCAGTGCATTTGGTTCAAAACCAAATGTGTTCATTCCAACATTTCAATAAATTGAGTAGGGGAGGCATTAATGTTAATCACAGCGAGCACATTGTGCTTTAGACACGTCGCTGGGATTATGGATTACTATTAGCTGGATGGAAACCGATTCATTCATTTGAATTCCGACTTCCTCATCTTGCTAAAATTAAAAAGAGAACTAATACTTATTGGACAATAATACTTCTTCTTGGACAGGACTCCCTTCCTTCCTCCCTCTGTCCCCAGTGATGTGCAGGGAATACACAGTGAGCACCCACATAACTCGTATCACCTACATGCACCAAGCTCCCGGCGGGGGAAACCACACATGGAACATATGGAGTTTATAAAAGAGTAAGCAAATGATTAGAGACGTCACACTCAGCTGAGGGGGCAATGAAACAGTGAGAAAATTCTGTTTTCAGTAGTCAAAACCCTATAATAGATGCTTGGACCTGTTCTTCTTTCAGCTTATCCCCTTCAGAGATCGCCACTGTGAATCAACTTTCTCCATCTACCCCTATTCTCTCTATCCTGCACTCTCACACCAGCTTCACATCGTCTCTCAATATACCATAAATCCTGTCTTTGGTCTTCCTGTAGACCTCTTCCCTGGCAGCTCCAATTTCAGCATCCGTCTACAAATATATTCACCATCCCTCCTCAGTACATGAACGAACCATCTCAGTCTGGCTTCTTAGACCTTCTCTCCAAAACATCTAACATGTGTTGTTCCTCTGATAAACTCATTTGTGATCCTATTCATCCTGGTCATGCCCAAAGAGAACCTTAGCATCTTCATCTATGTGACCTCTGGCTCTGCCTCTTGTCTTTTTGTCATTGTTACAGTTTCTTGGCCATACAGCATTGGTCGTCTCTTCCCCTCTTCCGCACTCTCCGTTGCTCTGGACTGTTGACCGCAAGTACCTGAAATCCTCCAACTTCTTGATCTCCACTCCCTGTCGCCTCACCGCCACCGTCTGCGTTCCTCTCATTCTCACACATATATTTTATCTCGCTGCAACTAACCTTCATTCCTCTCCTTTCCTGCGCATACCTCCACCTCTCTAGATTTTCCTCAACCTGTTCTCTGCTCTCACTACAGATCACCATGTCATCTACAAACATAATAGTCCATGGAGATTCCTGTGTAACCTCATCTGTCCGCCTGTCCATCACCATTCCAAACAAGAAGGGCTCAGAATTGATCCCTGATGAGTCCCACCTCCATCTTGAACTTCTCTGTTACCTTCTCTAACATACTTCTCTGCCACTCCAGACTTCCTCATACAATTCCTCTCTCGGCACCCTGTCATATGTTTTTTCTAGATCTAAGAAAGCGCAATACAACTCCCTCTGGCCATCTCTGTACTTCTCTATTAGCATTCTCAAAGCAAATACTGCATCTGTAGTATTCTTCTAGGCATGGAGCCATACTGCTGTTCACAAGTGCTGACTTCTACTCTCAGTCTAGTTTCCATTACTCTTTCCCATGCCTTCACTGTATGGCTCATCAACTTTATCCCTCTATAGTTTCCACCATTCTGCACACCCCCCTAATTCTTAAAAATGGTCACCATCACACTTCCCCTCCATTCATTAGGCATCTTCTCACTCTCTGAGATCCTGTTGAATAATCAACTAGGAAACACTGCTTCTTCCAGCCACTTCCATATCTCCACAGGTATATCATCAGGACCATCTCTATTTCTCTGCTTTGCCAACCTGTATGAATCATTCTCACCCTCCTCACTGTCCAACCAAGCATTTACAATAAGTCATCGTACACCCTTTGTTTTGCCTTTGGTACTTCTGTCTTTACCTTACGTTGTGTCTCCCTGTACTCCTGTTTGCTCTCTTCAGTCAGCTCAGTATCCCACTTCTTCTTTGCTCACAGCTGTCTCACCTGCACTTCCTAATTCCACTACCAAGTCTCTTTATCTACTTTCCATCCAGATGACACATCAATTACTCTCCTACCTGTCTCCCTGATAACATTAACTGTAGTTGCTCTTCATGACCACCCAGAGCCTTTCTCAACTCCTCCCTGAAATCCATACAAAACTCCTCCCTTTTCAGCTTCCACCACTTTTCCTCTGTTCTTTCTTTGTCTTCTTGAACTTCCTCATCACCAGAGTAATCATGCAAACCACCATCCTATCCTATCTAGCTACACACTCACCTACCACGACATTACCGTCACCAATCTCTTTTAAGTTACCTCATCTATACAAGATGTAGTCTACCTGCATGCTCCTACCTCCGCTCTTATAAGTTACCCTATGTTCCTGTCTTGTGTGGAAAAAAAGTATTCACTACAGCCATTTCCATCCTTTTTGCAAAGTCTATCACATCTGTCCCTCTGCATTCCTATCCTGTATATCAAATTTACCCATCACTTCTTAATCCCCTCTATTGCCTTCACCAACATGCCCATTGAAGTCTGCACCAATTATCACCCTCTCGTCTCTGAGGATATTCTGCATCACATCATCTAACTCATTCCAGATCTTCTCCCTCACCTCAAACTCACATCCCACCTGCGGGGCATAGCCACTAACAACATTGAGCATCACACTTTCAACTTCCAGTGTCAGATTCATAAGTCTATCTGACATTCTCTTCACCTCCAGAACATTCCTGACAAACTCCTCCTTCAAGCTGACTCTTACGCCATTTCACTTCCTGTCAGTACCATCATAGTACAACTCAAAGCCTGCTCCTAAACTTCTAGCCTTGCTACCTTTCCATTTGGTCTCCTGGACATAGTATATCCATCATCCTTCTCTGCATTATGTCAACCAACTCTCTACCTTTCCTGTCATCATCCCAATATTCCAAGCCTCTTCTCTCAGTCCCAGACTCTTGCCTTTCCTCTTTTCTGTACTTCCAAACATACCTTCCACAGAAGCCCAATTTCCACTGGTATCCTGGTAAACTTGCATGCTTGGTTTTGGAAAAAGTTTCACATACCCTTTCTGACGCAACCCTCTGCATTTGGGACTTGGGATGGGCTCAGGGAGATACTGGCCTGTGCTGACATTGGCCTGTGCCACCCTGATGCTGCATTGTAATAGATGTTTCGACCAAATCAAATAAATCCGGTTAAATGCGCCTGCAGATGAAGAAGAAGCGCGTGGAACTTTCAAGCAAGAATGAGGAACGAAGGAATCCATAAACTAATCAGTGGTTGAATTAGGTGATTGTGTCAAAGTTATTGTAAATAATTTGATCGTAATTTCCAGATTTTGTGAATTTTATCATAATAATAGTGCATTTTCTTGTTTTCACATACAATCACCTGAATTCAGTCATAATATACAAAGATTTCTTTACAGAACAATTGCAACTTAAATTAGCGTCTTGTGAGGAGCCCACCTCTACTTTTGCAAACCCTGTTTGGGAAGTGGCAGATTAAATATCTAGAATTTCTGTAAACAAAGCATCTATTAATAGCTGTTTAGGATATGATAAATAAAAAAGAAAAAATGAAGGTGAAGAAAATATAACCTTGCCAGCATTAGGCTGCATTTTTCGTTTCAAGTGAGTCTCACATACACACAACGGGATGATGAAAAGAAACTTAAAACACAGACAAGGACTTTATTTTTAATTCAATTCACCCTGGCAGCCACTTATTCCAAGGTGAGGAACCAATAAATCAGCTGATGAACGTAGAGGAAGCTGCACTTTTTCTCCGATGATTTGTTTGATACTTCAGGGTGGAGGGAAAAGACACATATCTGACGGTAATTATGAGTTTATTTAAATTCTTCCGTCTCTTCCCAGGAACGCTATAAAGACTACATATAATTAAATCAGACAAATTACTTTAATAGAATATCTTCACTTATTTTATTATTTCATTCAGTTGCTTGCCAAGTTACATGTAAATTTCTGGTTGTTTTTGTATGATCTTCTGTTGATTTACATATGATTACATGTCTTTATGGTGACTTTCTTGCTTGATTCTCTGTAGCTTTCTATTCACTTTAGGCTATTTTGTGCAGATTTTTTTTTTTTTTTGCAGGAGGACACTGAAAAGTTGAAAAGTCAGTGAAAAAAAGAGCTTAACATTTTAGCGAAATATCACAAAAATAATAAAAATAACAATAATTAATAGATATAATAGTTGTGAAGAATAACATGCAATTTTAGGAAATTCCATCATAGCTTTATAATATCTTGTCTCATCAAATAGTTCTGACCCTTAATTTTGATATGAGGCTCATTTTTCTGGATATTTCATGTGTACCACCTCTAAAGTAGCTCTGTGTGTGTGTGTGTGTGTGTGTGTGTGTGGATGTGTGTGTGTGTGTGTGTGTGTGGATGTGTCTGTGTGTGTGTGTGTTTGTGTGTGTGTGTGTGTGTGGATGTGTGTGTGTTTGTGTGTGGGCGTGTGTGTGTGTGTGTGTGTGCGTGTGTGTGTGTGTCTGTTATAGTGGACATTGGGTATCTGTCTTGATGGCCCGCTGGCTCCACTTCATCCCCAGCTGACGTTTCGCCCAAGAAAAACTGGCACTGTGTGTGTCTGCCCGCCTGTTTGATGCACAATAAAACTGTGTCTCCATTAGATGGGCCTCTGCAGACCCCCGCTTAAAGACAACACACAGATATACACACACAGGTACACACAACATTAAAAAAAACATGCAGGCACATGCACAAATAACATATGCTGGCATAGACCTGCTATTAGACACAAAAAGTGTGTTTGTGTGTGTGTGTGTGTGTGTGTGTGTGTGTGTGGTTGTGCATCCTTTTTCTACTGCTGTAGCCAGTGCCAGGTGTGGACAGGTGTACAGCATAGTAATCAAGGATTTTTGAGTGTGTGTGTGGGTGTGTGTGTGTGTGTGTGTGTGTGTGTGTGTGTGAGTGTGGTTGTTTCTGAGGTATATTTTCACACACACCCCTGATCTTGAAGTGAGAAGGTGACATACTAACCACATAAACATTCTTTAATAAGTGTTGCTGAAGCTGGTGATGCTGATCACATTGCAAAAGAAAAGACTATGCGTTTGTGTGTGTGTGTGTGTGTGTGTGACTTCATATGAGTTTTTAGATTTAAAGTCCCACTCCTCCACAGTGATCGTTATTTGTAATTACCAACAGACACAAAACGCCAAACACCTCCTATCAAAACAGCAGAGGAGACTTTCAGAAATAAAACCTTTTACTGTTAAACTTTGGGATTTCTGAAACGAGTTGTTTGTCGGGAAAGAATGAACTTGTTTCATCTCATACCCAGCAATTCTAGGGTGATATGTCTGTGTTTTAATGCCTACTTTTATATGCATACATTGTGAATTCTTGTATATTTCTTTTATTATATATTCCCTTTATTTATTGCATTCACTATGCACTTATTGGTTTATATGCAACATTTTCAGCTATTTTTGATGTTTGTTTTTGTTTAATTTTCATTTTATGCTATCATTGTAAACTGTATCTTTAAAATATTTATGCTATATGTTTTTTTTCTGTTTAATTTCAGCCTAATTTGTCAGTGGGACTTACAACTTGGAATTGTTGGAAATCTGAAAAATCGAATTTCTTGTGTACCAATTCATCCAACCTAAATCACACTCTCTACCCAGTACAGTTCAACCAAATCCTGCGTAATTTTTATAGTTTTATTTTCAATTTTTTTGTTTTTTTCAGTATTTTAATTTCTCTTCATTACTCTTTGTCAAAATTGAAGACATTTCAAGCTTCTGCATCAGCTGTCATTTTAGTGCTCAGCTATTTCAAGCATTTTGTAATCATACTTTCAGGAAATCTTAACAACTCCTGGTATTTTTGAAATCTTCTTTTCCTTTTGGCGGTTGCCACAGTGAATCAACGTCCGCCATCAAACCCTATTCTCTTTATCCTCTTCTCCCACACCAACTAACTTCTTGTCCTCTAGGCCTCCTGCATGGTAGTTCCAGCCTCACCATCCTTCAACCAATATGTTAATGTATTTTTGTAATATTTTTCATGACATTTCAGAACCACTTTTCAAGTAATTGAAGTCACGCAAAATCTGTTCTTTTCCCATCTTACTACGGAACAGTGGACTTAAACAATAGGTCAGTAAACCCAGCCTGAGAATCCCACAGCACCCTCTTGTGTCCTGGGGGTCCCACTTAATTGGCTCAATAATGCAACTCCCCCTTCCTTTTCCCTTCGTAATAGTACCAGTAACATTTTTTTAGCCCTGACTTGATGCATTTCGCACCCTCATAAAATATGAAAGACAAATTCCTACATTTTTCTGCTCCTCATTTCTCCACCTTTCTCCCGTCCCTCCCTCCCTTTGTCTTTTTCTACGTTAATCCCCCCCAGCCCCAGTCCCACCACCCCGCTTCAACCCTCCTCACAATTTTCTCTTTCAGAGATGACAGGCTGTCAGAAGGACACCAACTGCACTGGCCTGGTTAGTTAATGTGTCGGTTACAGACACACCTGCCAGCCAATCAATCCATCGATCAGTGAACAAAGTTGTCACACTTGTATTCACTTATCAGTCGTGCGGAACCCCCACCCACTTTATTTCCATGTGTTCTTCTACTCACATTACCCTGCATATTGCACTGCCCTCATAGATGCACACACATTAGCACATAGCGCTGTCAACCTAAATGATACTTTTCACCATCTTTCCATTTGGACCTCCTCCTCCTCTTCTCGCCTTCCTGTGCCTTAAATTATTCAGATCTCTCTACATTTGATTTAGCATGCCTCCTGTCTGCCATTTCCCCCCTCTCTCTTTTTTTATACATTTCATTATGTTGTATGACTTTAGACCCACTGGCTGGAAAATGACAATTATTTTGCTCCAGCAGCCAGCTATTAACAGAGGTGAAGAATACATGGAGTGGCGCACGGAGTGGCACGCGGAGTGGCACGCGGCTGTGCATGCGAAGACACACTCACATACACACATGCATCTGCACAAAGGTAAATACATATAGATGCTGGGAGTGTGAACCCGCCTGCATTCTCCTTTTATTGCCTCTACTTCTTTTTTTTTTCCTTTTTTCAAGGAACACACTTAAAAGCAACAAAAGCTTGTGGCCGCGACTGCATGAGGAATTATCCCACGATTGGAGCAGAACAAAGAGAGGGATCCGTCAGCGCAAAGTAATGCCTTGTAAATGTACCTTTAGCGAGGCTTGGGTAGTGAATTCAAGCCATATCTAATGGCAGCTTGTTTGGCCTTTTCATCAATTCTGCATAAATATATATGAGCCACAGGGAAACATACAAGGGGCCTAATAGAAACGAATGAACTACTCAACCATATATTTGCTGTGAGAGATATGCAGCTTGTGATTGGAAAGGGCATCCACTATCTGCAATATTGATAATACTTTTCAAATTTCATCTGCTTTTGTTTGCGTTCTGCGGCCGCCTGTTTAAACATGGTGGGAATTATAATGAGGCCAAACATTATCTCTACCGGTTGTTCTGGCCTGAACATATAACTTTATCAGAGAAATGATTCCCATACTTTGGCTGTATTGTAGCGTTTCCATTAGAGCTTGGCTATCTGACAGAACGCCAACCAATCGGCAGCAGCGGAGGAGGCCTGCGTCTGGTGGCCAAGCAGCACCTGAATCTGTGACATTGTGTGTGTGTGTGTGTGTGTGTGTGTGTGTGTGTGTGTGTGTGTGTGTTTGTGCCAGGATGTATAATTGTCATTATCTCTGATCAACTGTGCTGGGGGACAATGCAATCTTATTTCAACTTGTTTTTTTTTTTTTCTTTGTGAAAGCTTCACGCACATCCATTGCAAAGTTTTCCTCTTTTGACAGAAATCTCCTGTCTTTTGGGGGCATTTGTTTAGGGTCAAATGTCAGGAGTGAAAGAGAGAAACACAATAGAGGATGTTATAAATCACGCAAGTTGGCCTCGTAAGTTATCTAGTCTTGTACAGTTTGGAAATTCAACATAACATTATCAATTTTGAAAATAAGTGATATATAATTAGATATTATAGTCCATATTTGTCTACATTTCTTGAGCTGAAGCTCAAGTCATGATTCTTATGAAACACATACACACAACAGCACCATACACATGCATGTGATAAAATATCACAATCTTCCACAGAACTATTCTACCCAAGTAGGTCGGGGGTGGGAGGAGTCGGGGGAGGGGGGTGACTGAATCCTCTATTGGAACACTCAATTGAATTTTCGCATACAAGGTTAAAAATGGAAAGGGGAAATAAAAACGTGTCATATGATATGTTTGTTTTATTGAATTTTTTTATGGTATATTTACCAAAAAATAACATTTTCCAGAACAGTAGTGTGGAAATTGTGAACTGCCAGTTTCGATCATCTCACCAAGAATGACGTCATAGCAGACACACACAAATGCTTCTGCCTAGTTAGGCTGCAATCGCACCACCAAACAAGCAGTTTAAAAAAGAGAGTATCCAGTGATGTTACTTACATGTCACCAAAAAACAGACTAGGGGGTATGATTTGAAAACAATAACAATTGTTAATATGAGAATGAAATGCACTGAAGGGTATTTGTAGACCAGTAAACCAGTGCTTGTGTAATACAGATTCAGTGTACATAACTGTTTAAGCTGTAGTCAAATCTGATGTTGCAGTGTTTGTCATAGTGGAACAGGTTAAACCAAAGGATGCAACATTAACTGTAGTACTGGTGACAGTATATGTCACTACATACATTAGATAATTGGTTCAAGCAGAAGTAACAGTGTATTGTTATAACATAGTGCATTGTTATAACATAGATTACAACAAATGTTATGATAGAAAACATAACATGAGATATGGTATTGTTTTATAACATTTACAGCATGAGTGTCTGTTCCCTCCAAGTTTTCCGGGTTCCCCATTCTAAAAGCAGTAAGGAAGTCAATTGAAGATCCCAAATTCTTTTTAGTAATGAATGGGAGAGTGAATCGTTGTATGTCTATTTGGCCATGTCATTAACAGGTGAAAGGTCAAGGTACAATAATGCCACACCTCTCTCCATAAAGTCAGCAAGGACCTGCTCATGTTCGGCTATGTGCAGGATTTCGGATATTGGACAGCAATTGGACGAATAATAGCTTAGGCAGCAACTAAAGTAACATTGAAAAATTGATTTCATGTAGTTCAGGCTGTTTTTCCCTGAGACAAAAACAGACAGAATCCCCACCCCCTAACAAAAGGATTTACCCTCAAATCTATGTTAAATCATTCAAAATCTTCACTTGGGATCTCGAGAGCATCTGCACGTTTTAAGAAGCACCTGAAGAAGAATCCCTGCCTTAAAATATGGATTCATATTCCAAGATAATAATCACAACACTTTTTGAATATTTCACGAATCACAGAGCAATGTTTAGTACAAAGGGTCTTTTTCATCTATTTTCTCCCCCAAAACACCACTTAATATCTTTCTATATATTGTGATATATTCGCACTGGTGATTTATCGCATGGCTTTGACTGTATAAGTACAACATGTCAGCCTCTCTTCGCTCTTTTTTTCCCCCTCCTCTATATAATTTCAATTTCTTCTGCTTGATTGTTCTCCCCACAAAGCAGAGTCTCCTCGGAGCGCGGGGGCTTTCACCAAAGCCTGGGAATATGAACTGTGTTATATATCCTCTTAAGAAAGCAAAGGATCGACATCGACACTCATCAGCACACCTGAGGAGAAGGCGGAGCAGGTTATCCGTGTAGAAATAACACAGCAGATATCATCCACCCCCGTATTAACACATTGAAGTATTTGACATTTTGCTTATATGGGACTTGTTTCTTGGAAAATTATAAACTTTTTGGGATAAATAACCCAAGTCTTAATGTTTTTTTTTTTTTAAAAAAATGCTAATAAATACAAACACAAGACACTGGCATAAGGAGCAAGGGGATGGCCCACACTGGCTCGGTGCCGGCACAGGGAACAGAGGGGGTGGGGAGTTATTTGAAGTACAGCTTTGTATGTGGTTACAAGCTGCAGCCGGGCCCTGAGACCAGCTCTGGTCTGGTGCCCGTTAGGACTTATGGTGATCTTGGTGACTTGGCCGAACTCTCGGTCCAGATCGAGCCATGTCACCAGGGACGCACATATCAGAGGAGCTCAGCGAAGCTGGCAGATCATGATAGTCATCTTAGCAAGAAGGGTCCCAGTGATTAAATCCAGGCTGTTGGATCCCACCCTCTGGCACTTGACCACACACACAAACACACACATACACACACACACACACACACACACACACACGTGTCCAGAGTCCCAAACCCAGGATCATTAATATTTGCACATTATAACCCTCCTCTTTTCTCACACCAGATACACCAGCTGGGCCTGCCGATCAATTACCATAATGCCATCAGTGTGCGTATGTGTGTGCGTGTGTGTGTCTTCCTATCACTGTCTACCTTCCCTGTAATACTTTTTTTTTTTCTACCCTCACTTACTGCTACTCTTATGTTGAGATGTATGCATCATTCTCTTACGCCTGCCTCTTGCAGTGGGAACGCATATTCAAAATGTATTTAAGAGCTAAATTGTATAATGATTTCAGGGAAAACAATAAATTGAGGTTCCAAATAAATGCCATTATGGAAATGAGATTAGGGAGAAATTGAATTAGGCTGTAATCACCGTTTCTATATGTCATTACAATGCAACTTTAGACAGCATTACTCGCTGCCCGGGGCTATAAATGACAAACACGGTTTCTTCCCGGAGTATTTCCATAAATCCACAAGGGGAGGGTTTAATTCTGATCCACTCCAGGCAGCTCCACCTCCGCCACTTTATTTCTGAATTCACATTATTCCCACTGGGATCAACAATAAAACTTTTTTTTTCTTTTTTTTGTTATAAATGTAACAACTCACTCCCCTGTGGAGCACAGAAATATTACTACAGAAGAAATGATCCTCATAACAAACAGGATATGAATATTTTCTTTGATCCATACCAAAGGAAGTGCGTTTTTTTCACATGAAATAAATTGATTCAGTGAAAGTGGGAAAACATGTCAAAATCTGTAATGTTGATAATCAAGTCAAGACGCTGATATTTAAAGGACTAGAATATGTGCGTCAATTACATATTGTGTGCAGCCAGCATATCAATCTAAATATATATTGTGGTGAATTTCTCATTAAATGGGTTTTGCAGTTAAAAGTGCTTGAGAATTCATGATTCAATTAGGAAATTGACAACAATTAAGAATTTCCAGCCAAAATATCCTGAATTGTTAAAATATAATTTCTTTGAAATCAACTGTATATACTCCCTTTATTGGTTGCCGCAGCGATTCTATCTAACCCTCATTCTCTGCGTCCACCTCTCTCACACCAACTAACTTTATGTCCTCTTTCACTCTATCCATAAATCTTCTCCTCTATCTTCCTCTAGACCCCCTGCCTGGCAGTTCCAACCCCGGCACCCTTCTACAAGTACATTCACCATCCCTCCTCTGTGCATTATCTCCAAAACATCTAACATGTGCTGTCCATCTGATTGACCCATTCCTAATCCTATCAATCTACGTCACTCCCAAAGAGAACCTTAACATCTTTATCTCTGCTACCTCCTGCTTCCTGTCTTTTCTTCAATACCACTCTGTTATCTCAAAACCTAGTGCATCACTGGTCTCACCACTGTCCTGTACACACTTCCTTCCATTCTGGCTGATACTAAACCCTGACAATTTTCTCCACCTGTTCCAAACTGTTTGAACCTGTTTTTTCACCACTTTTCCAAACTCTCCATTGCTCTGGACTGTTGACCCTAAGTACTTCACCCTTGTGTGGTGTTCGGGTCTGTAGGCACACACACACAGACACAGACACAAAAGTGAAAACGGGTCCGGCAGACCCGATCACCACACAAGGGTTAAAATCCTCTACTGTCTTCATTTCCATATTCTGCTTTGTTGTGGCTAACCTTCATTCCTCTCCTTTCCAGAGCATACCTCCACCTCTCTAGATTTTCCTCAACCTGTTCTCTGCTCTCTCTACAGATCACCATGTCATCTCTAAAGATCATGGTCTATAGAGATTCCTGTCTAACCCCATCTGTCAGCTATCCATCACAAAAAACAAGGGCTCAGAGCTGATCCCTGATGTAGTCCACCTTGAATTTCTCTGTCATACCTACAGCACACTTCACCACTGTCTCACAGCTCGCATACATGTCCTGCACCGGTTTATTGTACTTCTCTGCCACTCCAGACTTCTTCATACAATACCATAACTCTCACGGCACCCTGTCATATGCATTTTATGGCTCTATAAAGGCACAATGTAGATCCCTCTAATCTTCTCTGTACTTCTCTATTAGCATTCTCAAAGCAAATACTGCATCTGTAGTATTTGTAGTATTCATTTTCCTCATTCATCAGCTCTTCAAAATATTATTTTAATCTTCCCATCACTCACCTGGCACCTGTCAGTACATTTCCCTCTCTATCTTTGAATCACCCAAACCTGCTGTACGTCCTTTGCGTTTTTTCTCTTCCATTTCTATCTCATTCTCTCCCTCTTTACTGTCCAACCGAGCATACGAGTCATCATATGTCCTTTGTTTGCCATTTGTTACATTTACTTTGGTTGCATCCCACTGTACTACTGTCTGTTCTAATTTCTTCGTTGATGACCTTTGTCTCTGTATCTGCTCCTGTACCTCCTTATTTCCACTAAGTCTCCTTCTTTCCAGACGATAGACCAAGAACTCTCCTACCTGTCTCCCCAGATCACATTGGCTATAGTAGTCCCTGGAAGATCTCCCTGACCCCCCAAAGCTTTTTTCAACTCTTCCCTAAAAACCACACAACAGTTCCCCCTTTTCAGCTTCCACCAGATTTTCCTCTGCCTTTGCCCTCTTCATCTTTCTTGCCACTGGAGTCATCCTGTAAACCACTGTTCTATGCTTTCTAGCTACACTATCACCAACCACAAATTTGAAGTCACTGATCTCCTTCAGATTACATTGTCTATGTAAGATGTAGTCTAACTGCATGTACCTACCACCGCTCTTATAAGTTACCCCATGTCCCTGCCTTTTCTGGAAAAAAAAAATCTTCACTTCAGCCATTTCCATCGTTTTTGCAAAGTCTACCACCAAACCTGCCAATCACTTCTTTATCAACTCTATTGCTTCCACCAACATGTCCATTGAAGTTTGCACCATTTATCACTCTCGCAGCTCTGGGGATATTGTGCATCACTTCATCTAACTCACGAGTTTCTCTTCTCCTCTCACTCACATCCCACCTGTGGGTGGTAGCCACTAACCTCATTGAGCATCCCTCCTTCAGTTTCCAGTTCTATAAGTCCATCTGACAGTTTTTTCCCCTCCAGAACATTCAAAACAAACTTCTCCTTCAAGATAACGCCTACTCTGTTTCTCTTTCTATAAATACCATGATTGTACAACTTAAACCTGTGCCTAAGCTTCTAGCCTTGCTACATTTTCCCCCGGTCTCCTGGACACACAGTATCTAGGGTATCTATCTTACTTCCCTGACGCAAACCTCTGCATTTATCTGGGCTTGGGAACAGCATAAAACGACACTGGCTCGTGCCTCCCTGAGGCTGTATTACCAGTAAGTCCTTCAGGATCATTTTCCAATTCAAACTTTTTATGTTGACCCTTTGGAGTTTAAATGTTGAAGACGTTGAAAAAACAAATATGGCTTAAATTTACTTTTCATCACTTGCAATCTTGCCATTTTTAATGTTTTGTTTGTTTTTACTGAACCACAGATTGACCAGATCAGGGACCTACTAACCTTTTCCATCCAGCCTGCTCCCACATACACAACAAGGTGTATCTATCCTGTGTTGACAGCTGTGTGTGACACAGGAAAGCCAATGTTCTGCTGAGGAGAACCCCTGAACACCCACTGATCATCTCGTGTCTTTAGACGCTTCATCCTCTGGGCAAACTGGCCTTGAGTAGGAAACCATCCTGATTCACAGTGCGACTGGGAGCTTCCTGAGTAATTCAGCCTCAAAGGATGTGGCAAGTGAAGAGCCACTCAGATTCAGTGATAAGCCAGTGTGGAAGACTCCTAACTTCTTGTTCATCCAGGTAAATGAAGTTGTATTTCAGCGAAAACCTGAAACTCTATGATCCCTTAAACACTCCTGTTCATGGCCTTGTAAACACACACACACACACACACACACACACACACACACACACACACACACACACACACACACACACAGAGTCCATCAGCTGCATGGGCATCCTCTCCTCCTGTTTTCTACGCTCTCCATGGGGAATTGTCAGCACACGTCAACCAACCGTGTCACCCATGACAGTCGTCCAGATGTCTCCTGCCACCACTGAGATGACAGGAGGAAAAGAGGAGAATAGTGAGAGGGAGAAGGATCTCCCTCCTCTGACAGTTGCTGCAACAGGACATTTTCTGAACAGTCGGATCCAGAGCAGGAGGGAGTCCACGTCCATGATGCCGACTTCATCCCAGAGGGACTTCAGGGAATAAACAAAGTTTGAGGGAGTCAGATTACCTGTTGGAGCATGACTGGCTTTTGGTCTCTGGCAGGAAGATGTGACTGACGCCCATATCTGGGGTTTGTTTGTTAGCAGTGGCACTGCTAACAAACAAACCCCAGTGAAATTATGTCTCTGAGGCTAGACGGAGGGCTGTGAAGGGAAATGGACATTTGAAAGAGACAATTTTTTTGGAGATGACCTTTTTTTTGGAGAAGACCAGTAAACCATACCATCGGCAGTGAGGTTACAGATTGCAGTTCAATCACTGCTATAGGAGGGAGGCCGGCATGATCCCCAGTGCTTTTGTCACCGTAGTGCATGAATGCATCAGAAAAGCCAAAAGACACCAACTCTGGCTGTTTATTACAGAGGATACCCATCGAGATTGTTGCTTTTAACCGGGGTTGTATGGACATTTAAATTTTCAGGACACTTGTGTCAAAAGTTATCAATTGTTGTATAGCACAGTTTGCAACTTACCATTGCAACTATGTATCTGGGGCATCTTTGGCTCAATTAGAATCTAAATGGGCAACAGTATAGATATACTTTATTCTTGAATCTAATATTGAAATGATCACTTGTTAAACATCAGATGTCATATGGCTGAACTCCAGGTGATGGCAAATAAGTTTCTGTAAGGAACAAGAGGCAAACAGTGTTTGATCTGTGTCACTATTATTAATTCTCCTATGACAAAATGGGCTTGTTCCAATCTTGTCAGCCCAGTAATAGAAAAAAATCATTGAATCTGAGCACAAGAGGCGCACGGATTATTGACACTGAACAGGGGTCAAAACCCTTTTGTCGGCCCAATGTTCATATTTAAATAAAGACATTGCAGAAATCACATAGACGTAAATGCAAAAGCAATGCAAACACCTATGCAAATTTCATTTTGAAGTCAAGTTCAAGTGCATTTCAAAATCTTACATATCAAGTTCACACACGCAGCACTTCATTTACATCCGAACCTGGAAAGAAAGAATTGCACTATCTTTTCATTGAAATTTGCTCTGCTGACCTCCTCAGGTTTATAAGCCAATTCAGTTTGCCTCCATCTCCACTGTTTATCCATGAGGAGTTTGTACCAGAATAGAGCCAATGCCCACTCTTACCTTGCTGAACTGAATGGCAGCAGAGGGGAGCAACAGGCGACTCAAATAGTTTTCCATCGCTTTTTTTTTTTCTCCCTGCTTTAGATGCTGCTGATTTATTGCTCTATTTTTCGGAACACTTGAGATGAAGTACATATTAATTATCAGGGCTATACGGATTTATTTTCTTTTTTTTTTAACATTTGTTGTCAAAGTCAGAGGGAATGAGTCACTTCTGAAGCCTAAGACAAACATTTATTTCTGATCTAACATTGGAATGTATGCCGCAAACCGAGATAAGATAAATAAAGATGTTGTGAACAAATCCATGGAAAAGATTCTGCCACCCGTCCAAATCTGTCCCTACAAAAAAAAACCAGAGACAACTTTAAGAAGTTAAAATGTTTAACTTTATTCCAATGTTTTGATCACTTTTACCAACTTGCTTATTCTCCTTACAACTTCATAACTTTGCGCAAATTTCATTGTCAATGTAGAAATGACTCCTTTAATTTTAGTAACAAATGAGGTCATGCCATATTTTGTAAATGTCCTTATTTGGTCTCAGTCAGTCTAGTGTCAATAGTGTGCCGAAAAATAGTTGTTTAAAAAAGGAACTGAAGTGATGCAGAGAGCAACGATTTTTCCCCAGAGATAGGCTTCCTGCAAATACTTAGTCCAAGTTCAGGTGCTTCAGGTTCAGGTTCCCTCATCTGATCACGTTTGGTAAAAGCGGTGTGTTCAAGTTCATCTGCAGTCATTTTTCTCTTCACGTAAATGAATATTGTTTGTTTTCTGTGTTTGCTTCGGTGGGTATCTGCATGTGGAAAATATAAGGATGTGTTGTCAAAAATTCATCTGTCAAATGATATTTGTGATCATTGAGAGACAGGCAGGGTTCACCCTGGATTGGTTGCCAGTTGATCTCAGGGCCACACAAAGAGACAACCAACTATTCAGCCTTTCATTCATCCAGTCTCCATGGAGTTATGAAAGTATTAATTTATTCATTCATTTATTCATGATATCGTTTATTCAAATCATGGTCCTATTGGGGCTAGAGCCTATCCCAGCTGTCATTGGGTAAGAGGCGGGGATCACACAGGACCACATATAGCAACCATTCACCCTTTCATTCACACATCTTGTAAATTTAGGCTTTCCAATGAACCCACTGCATGTTTTTTGGCTGTGGGAGGAAGCCGGAGAGCCTGTAGGAAACCCATGCAGACAGGGGGCAACATCCATACTCGACAAAGGCTCCCTGTCAGAATTGAACCAAGGATCTTCATGTGATGTGATGTCCTGCTGCCTAGTATGTTGTTGCTGATTTTAAGATTATTTCTCGCTTATTGTTGGGACCTCTTTTGTTGATTTCTTCTCTGATTTCTGATGAGTTCTCTTGTCTGATTCCAGGTAAATTCTTGACATTGATTTTAGGATTTTTCAAAAAAGAAAGATGGGTTTGTTGAAGCTGAAACAAGGTTATCCCACAGGATCCTTACTTCTCCATGATCCACCAGAATCATGATGCTAAGTCAGTCAACAAGAGATAAGGTGAAGATAAGGTGACCTTAAGTTGTTTGCAATGGTGTCATAAGTCGTGATATGCATTGTAACACGTGTTCTGAATTTGATCTCCCCTCCATTTTGTACCAAAAATAATATAACTTTGCTGTCTATTTGTAATTTCCTGAATTCAATTGACAAAGCACTGGACCCAATGAGTGAAGCGATAAGACGCAGCCAAAGCTTCAGTCATTGATAGATTGTTATCAGATATTCATCTCATATCTTCATCACACACCAATTGTTTCTCATTTTAATTACCAGACTGTTGTTTGGTTAGGGTTGGGGATTTTTGAGGTGGGCAGAGGGGGGTAACACTGATGATGAATCAAATATTTGGCTTCTTCCACAAGCTTGATGTGGCAGTCAACCTTTACTTCATTGAGTTGGTGAGTTATTACAATGGTACTGTATATACTACCTGCTCTGAAATGGACGGGATACACAGGAAGCACTGTTTTATTAAACCAAAGATACTTGCTCTATGATCATCTGAACTGAAGGTTAAGACTTCTGGAAATTATGCTGATGATACAGATTTCTTTTCACAGACTATGTTACCAACTGGTGTTGAATTTTGCCAATTTTCACGTAATATCATGTGATTTGTTATGTATTTCGAACACACTTAATAGAGATATTATCGTATTGTTTTTTTTCCCAGTTTTAGGATTGGGTCATTTAGGGCAGTTGTTGCATTGCCTTTGTGGTTTTTACTTCTATTTCTTTTTTTTTTGTTGTTGTTTTTGTAATTGTTATTGTACGTCTTGCTATTTTTCATATTTATTTACATTTCTTGCTGATATTTGGGTAATTTTTTGCCATGTGTTTTGCAGTATCAGATATTTATTAGACTGATTCTTCTAATTTCATCCTGTGATCATGTCTATGACAAGCCCAAATAAAGAATTCTTTTCCCACTTTATGACACCAAGTTTTCATTACAGCATTTGTTCCTGTTATAACACAGTATATGGATAGTACCTAACCATTACCAGGTCAAGCTTTTATTTTCATCATTAAATTTCACACAGATTTTCTTTGACAAATAGGCAGCGGCTTAGGGGTTTGAGGTGGGACAGGGAGAGGGAGTGTCCTCAGGGAAAACTAAGGCGTCACAACATAAAAGAAAGGTAGGCAAGTAGGCCGCTGTCCTGCTGAAAAGCAACAGGAGGATGTGGATGTGGCAAGATAAAAGACAGTTAATCAAAGAGGTTTTTGTTTCATTTTTCAAGGTGACACTCCAGGTGAGAAAATGAGATGAGATGAGATGAGATGAGATGAGATGAGATGAGATGAGATGAGATGAGATGAGATGAGATGAGATGAGATGAGATGAGATGAGATGAGATGAGATGAGATGAGATGAGACGAGATGAGACGAGATGAGATGAGATGAGAACAACTTTATTAATTATTAACTTTATTAACTTTATTAATCCCCAAGGGAAAAAAAGAGTGCTTCAGTTTAGCTGTTGTACTTATTGGGTCTAGTCTATCCAAAACACCTTTTCCGATTCTGTTCCAGTGCCACTAGCATGGAGCTTCATCAGGCCATCTGATGTTCCGGGAAATTTGTTTTTCAAAATAAAAGTGTTGGATACAAGAATGAGGTCAATTTAAAGCATCTTACACGCTGTTCATCTGTAAATGTCCCATTGGAAACAGAGAAGTCAACAAGAATTATTTTGATTCTTTTGAGGGAAATCTAGGTGCTTGATCTGAGTTCCTGTGACCGTATTTATTTATTTATTTTTCATTCATTTATTCCTATGCATATATAAATATATAGATATATCCAGTTTCTTGTTGTTGTTTTTTTAATTCGTTATCAATTGCCACATTGTAGTAATTTTCTTTTTTTACTTTATCTATTCTTATTCAATAGTTTTTTTATTTTTCTCAACAATTTTCTTTTAAGCATTCCTTATTCATTTTGAGGTAACTGATTCAATCAATTTTGGTGATCATTTGAAATTGAACCGTTGTGATAGTATCAAAGTCAATTTATCAACCTAAATCAAAATAATGTCTCAACTAAGAAGCCGACAAAAAGCAATTCCAATTATTTACAATCTTACATAAGTGTATTCTTGCACAGTAAGACATATATGATTCAATGTCATTTCAGGTGACTGTACTTATTCATTGCTATATTTATTGTTTTTGCAAAGATCTCGCTGATTTTTACATAACTATTATTAAAAATAACACATTTTTCATGCACATTTTACATTATCTAGGGTATCCTTTTCTTTATGTAATTGTTTAGTGATGTGTTCTTTGTTATGTTAATGTTTTGTTTCCTTCCCATTTGAAGCTCTTTTTCCTTTTTTTTTTTTTTGGTTAATTAGTTCGTCATTTAAAGCAATTTTGTTACAGTGATTTCATGATACTGAATAAACATTAACTTTCAATTTGATGATCTGAAAACTTCTCAAATAATTTTCCCCAAAACTGCCAAGGGAAATAAAAATACATTTCATATGCTAAAATGAAAGTGATTTATTTTGATTTTATTCATTTCTTTGTTTGTTTATAATTTTTTTTTATTTGGGAGGACTGACATTTGGGCATTGGGCTTATTAAGGCAAAAGCAGTCTTAATATTATATGTATTTTATTCCTTTTTCTTCTTGCCAAATTTAGTTCAATTGTTTCATTCTTTTCAAAGCATTTCTGTCTCATTTATAGAAAATCATCAATGATTTCATGCATTTTATTTTTGAATATTTAGATAAGATTCCATAAGGACAGCTGTCACTGGGTACATGATATGAAATAAACATTGAAACCATCTCTCTGATCCAAAAGGTGATCCACCATTCATTTCCAAAAACTGGTTAAAGCAAATAAAAGCAACCCAGCAATCCAAGAAATACAGTAACCTCTTGCCACTATCTGTATGTTGCCTCCACGGAAGCCTTAATAATGTTTCAAAGGCAGTGGGACCTTATGGAAACAGACAAGATAAATACCGAGTTCCCTGCAAAGGGAATAAAGCCCAAAAATATGTTTTGGAAACATAATCAGCATCACAGCAGCTCCATGCGTGTGTTTACACTGCGGCCTCGACCGCCGCTCCCTATTCCTCCGACAAACAAGAGGACGGGGATGGGGTAGGGAAGGAGGAGAGGAATAATCTGAAAAAAAAAAAACAGGAAATATCTTTTGCATATTATTTTAAGTAACTGTTCAAATTTCATTTCAGAATGGTAATCCACAAAACAAATATGTAGTGGCATATTTTAAAAAGGGAGGCTCCGCTTGCTTCAATTTCCTATTGTGGCGTACGGCGTGTGTTTGCTCTTTGTGTCTGTTTGAATTGATTTGCACAGCTCGGCAGACAAGGGCTGAATGCTCAGACCAAGAATCCATAATTTCATATGATCTGATAGTTCTGCAGTATTAGATTGATTTCCCCCCATCCCACTCGCCTACCCAACCCAACCCCACCCACCCTCTGCCTCTCGCCTTCCCCCACCACCTCTCTTTGGTGTTGATGTTAACAAACAAGCTGAGGTACCTGCACTCAGCGATCCAGCAGAGCAAAGAGGAGCATTTTGTTGAGGCGGAGGTGATAATGTTGGAGATGGGGGACATGTTTGTTTGAGGAGGGGGCCGGGTGGGGGCAGGGAGCTGTTTGTGGTATGTTGTTGTCTGAGGGTGCTGTAGGACAGAGGGGGTTTCATGCGCCACTTATCTGCTGCCTCTTAATGTGGTCATGACTTCACTGCACATGCGCCGAGAGCGGTCAGCTATGAGATGATGGTGCTGATATCACATAAGTCAACGCAGGTCAGTAACAGTGGAGGGTTACTGACAGAGCCGGACCCCCATCATCAATGTTGGCTCTGCAGAAGCTGATACACACTGATTTAACCCCTTGGGCCTCGATCACAGATGCATGACGGATGTGGACAGAGTGAAGTGTCGGAGGCTGGGCAGATATTCCACACAAAAAGCTGCTCATTTTCATGAGATATAAAACAACGTCAGACATATCCATTTATATTTTGCGACGATGAAAAAAATATCAAGGTTTGTCCTTTTGAGGTTACCCTTTTAGGCGTGAGGTCATCCCTTGTTCCCTACGAGAGAAATTACTACACTGTTTTTGTTTTGCACAGAAATTGAATGACTATTCAGTGTAGCTACACAGACATGTTCCTATCTTGATGATGATATCCTATGACAAAAAATAGGTCGAGAGTATTTAAAGACAACATAATTCAGAAAGAGAGTCCCTTCTCATTCTCAAAGTGACAACACGAACATCGTTTTTTAATGCTTTAATGTTCTTTTTTCCCAGTATATTTTCCCGGTCTGTTTGATTGACGGCTGGCTTGATGGATGGATATATGGGTTCATTGATGTATTAATTGATGACAATCAGATATAAACCATGTATCGGAGGTTTCCACTTGCATCTCCACAGTGTGGATTATAAAAATTTTGAGAATCTCAATTCACCACAATGATCTTGTGAATTAAAGCACTTTCTTGTCACATGTGTGAAATTCAATTATGTTAAACTTTGACACTTTTATTTCATCCATGTGTCTTTGTGTCCTGCAGTCACTTTTCTTTGGGGGATGAAAACCTCTTTAGAGAGAATCCAATCATGGATTACTACACAGAAAGTCCTTCACGTTCACATTGGAGGTGGGCGGCTAAAGTACACAAGACACTGCAGACATGGCGCACATTGCGTATGCAAGATCCCTTACAGGCCAGACAAACAGGGACCTTATCGAGAAAACTGAACAGCAGGAAAAATGCATGTTGCATGATTTATATGAAGCAAAACAAGAATAAAACATATTTGCGCTGTGCACTGAAACAAATGAGGTTTCATTCCATATCAGGAAAATCAATACAATAACTGGCTGCGTGCACGACGCACCCCATGTGCATGTTTAATAACCACCCCCCACCTCCCGCACTGCTGCCTGCAAACTTACACATTACAATATCAAGAGCCCCCACCCACAACCCCAACCACCACCACCCCTTTTCCTTCTCTTTCTGGTCTCGAGTCACTCGCACAGGATTTGTTGGGAAGAGAAGGCTGTTAAGAAGTAAAAGCCACAGTTCAGCAGAAGAGGCTTATGTTAAGGGAGTCATCCTGAGAGGAGGCTGATGCTATCACCTCACTTAACTCCCGCACCCGCCTTCAACTCCAGCACACCTGTCAGACTTACACACTCCCGTCGGGGGAAGATAGAGGGACAATTGGAGAAATAGAGAGACACTACGATGAAGAGAGAGATGGGGAAGGGGAAAGGAGCGGCTGGGCTGGGGAAGTAGTAATAACCGAATTTCTCCCTATCGGCGGGACGACATGGCGGAGTGAAGCCCAGGTATTAGCTCTACCTCTCCTCCTGTCTTGCTCATTCTCCCGCTGCGTTTCCCGCCGCTGTCTATTTTAAGCCATTGCTTTACCGTCGCATGTCAAACAAGCCTGAAATCCCTGCTAATACTAGTTTCCCCTGAAACACTGATCGCACTGTTTGGCTTTTAGCTTAGACAACTTCACTCCTTGCTCCCCCTACTTTTTCCCAAAACGGAAGGAAAAAAAAAATGTCTTGACACTGCCTTTACATTTTGAGCTCATTAAATCCTCGGATCTGTCTCACTTCTACCTGGATTTCTTTTTTTTTAATACCACAAGATTAGCCAAATTAATATGAACTCGCCAGGGACGGTTTTTAAATGCTCGCTGTTATCCAAAGCCCTGTGCTCCATCTCTCTGCTGCTCTCACTCGCGAGTTATCATCACGGGATGGTGATAGCCTTTAAACTTGCAAGTTGAAGTGCTTTAATTAAAAGTAGTAAAGAAAAAGGAAGGGAAATGGACAGGATAGGGGGGTCTTAATTTATCTCACGAAAGGGCTTTACAGTATTGGATAAAATAAGAGTGGAAAAAAAAGCTCCATTTCTATTAAAGCAGTAAAAGATTACCGCACTAAGCACTAACCAAAAAGAGAGCCCAGCAAGGTTCCCAAAGTGGGGGTCAGGAGGCTCACTATGATTCACAGGGTGTTTTCACACCTGATCTGTGTTTGAATATTTTATTCATCTAGCCCATGTTGACTCGTTAATAAGTTGCGTCATACATAAGGAGCATTGCTGGGCAGGAGCTTCGGCCAGTTGGCAGGCACTTGCCTTTACAGGCCACTTCCTGTTTCTCCCAAAACTATATTTGGCATATTTATGTATTCATTAATTTACTCTTTTTTTGTGTAATCTTTCCAAGGCGTAGTGCTCTCTAATTTTCAAAGCTTAACTGCTTTTAAAGAGTGTCTAAGTCGGCAAACTGCATCCAATTTCCACCAGTTTGATTGTCCGAACAAACACACTCGACAATCGGGGACCACACACATTATGTTCGTAGCACAGGTTATGACATTCCAGACATCAAACACAACACAAGAGATATAAACACAAGGTTTACGTCAAATACTGTTATAATGATTTCCACAAGACGCTCTGTTTTTTCCACTGCCTACTTACTCAAGAATGAGAAGTCCTGATGCACGGCAGGCCGTGCCTGCGTACTCACCACATCTGCTCATTATCCACTCACACTTAATGATTTAAAGTTGTAAATATTTAGTATTTTGGGTATGTAGGGTGGAATTCAAATAGGATCCATCAGTGTTATGCCTCGTCTATGCACACAAAGTCTTGAACTGGACCAGCTCTGGTCATTGCAGGGGTGCTGCCTCAGGATAAAACCATATCAATTGATTACCTATACTTCTGGTCACAGCAACACACAAATAGAAGACCCACATGTATTAGGATCACTTGGAAGACAATTTTTCCATGCACCGTTTTATATTACTGGTAGTAAGAGTGGCTCAATACTACCAATTTTTATTTATCCAGTATATACATTCTTAGTACTTGTAGAACTTTTGAGCTATAGTTAGTTTGTCCATTGGTGTCACTGTTGACAAGGGAAAAAAATGAGAACAGTGTGAAAACTTTGTCTGGAGAGATATAACACGTCATTAACATCTACATTTGTGGACGAAATTTGAATCCATAAGAGTCTTGTGTTTAAACTTAGTGTAATGATAATATGTCATTATATATTATATTACCATATTTAATATTTTACAATGGCGCCAAACTGATGATTCTTATACAATGTAAGCGTTCCAATCAATTGCAGCGATGGAAAGGTTAAGTATCCACCACTTAACCGAAGGATCCGTTTTACTCTTCAGCAGGATACAGGCTATCAGCCACTGCCGCCACGAGGCAGCATGGGCCGGTGTTTCCCCGAGCCAGCCTCAGGGGGGTACGGGCCGGTGTCTCCCTGAGCCGGTCCCACGCCCGGATAAATGCAGAGGGTTGCGTCAGCAGGGACAATCAAAGTAAAACTTTTACCAAAACCAAACATGCGAATCAAATATAATAACCAGATCGTTCGAGGCCCGGGTTAACAACGGCCATCATTGGTAGAGAGTTTGTCGACATGATGCAGAGAAGGAAAGTGGACACTGTGTTTCCAGGGGATCAGGTGGAAAGGTAGTAAGGCTAGAAGCTTAGGAGCAGTCTGTAAGTGGTACAATCATGGTACTGACAAGAAGAGAAATGGAGTAGGAGTTATCTTGAAGAAGGACTTTGTTAGGAACGTTCTGGAGGTGAAAAGAGTGTCAGATAGACTTATGAGTCTGAAACTGGAAACTGAAGGTGTGATATTCAGTGTTTTTAGTGGCTATGCCCCGCAGGTGGGATGAGTTTGAGGAGAAGGAGAAGTTCTGGAATGAGCTAGTTGAAGTGATGCAGAATATCCCCAGAGATGAGAGAGTGGTAATTGGTGCAGACATCAATGGGCATGTTGGTGAAGGCATTAGACGGGATTAAGAAGTGATGGTCAGATTTGGTATACAGGATAGAAACTCATTCTAGATGGTGGTAGACTTTGCAAAAAGGATGGAAAAAAAGGGAACGTGTGTGTGGCTGCAGTGAACACTTTTTTCCAGAAAAGACAGGAACATAGGGTAACTTATAAGAGTGGAGGTAGGGGCATGCAGGTAGACTACATCTTGTATAGATGAGGCAACCTGAAAGAGACCAGTGACTGCAAAGTAGTTGTAGGTGAGAGTGTAGCCAGGCAGCATAGGATGGTGGTTTGTAGGATGACTCTGGTGACAAGGAAGAGCAGACAACAAAGCGGTGGAAGCTGAAAGGGGAGGAGTGTTGTGTGGTTTTTAGGGAGGAGTTGAGAAAGTCAGGGAGAGCTTCCAGATGATTGAACAACTACAGCTAGGGCTATCAGAGAGACAGGTAGGGGAATACTTGGTGGGTCATCTGCAAGGAAAGTAGATAAGGAGACTTGGTGGTGGAATGAGGAAGTGCAGCAGTATTTTCAGAGAAAGCGGTTAGCAAAGAAGAAGTGGGACACTGAGAGGACTGAAGAGAACAGACAGGAGTACGGGGAGGTACAACTTTAGGTAAAGATAGAGGTAGCAAAGGCAAAACAAGGGCACACAATGACCTTTATGCTCAGTTGGACAGTAAGGAGGGAGAGAATGATCTATACAGGTTGCGAAACTGAGAGATAAATGTATGTGTGAATGAGAGGAACTCGGGTGGAACGGTGAGGCTACAGGGAGTGGAGATCAAGAAGTTGGAGGATTTCAGGCACTTGGGGTCAACAGTCCAGAGCAACGGAGAGTGTGGAAAAGAGGTGAAGAGACGGGTTCAAGCAGGTTGGAATGGTTGGAGAAAAGTGTAAGGGGTACTATGCGATGGAAGACTATCAGCCAGAATGTAAGGGAAGGGGTACAAGACAGTGGTGAGACCAGCAACGCCGTATGGCCTAGAAACAGTTGCAATAACAAAGAGACAGGACGCAGAGCTGGAGGTTGCAGAGATGAAGATTCTAAGGTTCTCTTTGGGAGTGACCAGGATGGATAGGATCAGGAATGAGTTTATCAGAGGAACAGCGCATGTTAGATGTTTTGGAGAGAAGGTCAGAGAGACCAGACTGAGATGGTTCAGGCATGTACAAAGGAGGGATAGTGAATATATTGGAAGACAGATACTGAAATTGGAGCTGCCAGGCAGGAGGTCTTGAGGAAGACCAAAGAGAAGATTTATGGACGTAGTGAGAGAGGATATGAAGGTAGTTGGTGTGAGAGAGGAGACTACAGAGAACAGGGTTAGATGGAGAAGGTTGATTCGCTGTGGCAATCCCTGAAGGGTAAAGCCAAAAGGAGAAGAAGAAGAAGAAGAAGAAGAAGAAGAAGAAGAAGAAGAAGAAGAAGAAGAAGAAGAAGAAGAAGAAGAAGAAGAAGAAGAAGAAGAAGGATACAGGCAATGGGGCAGAGTAAGATTGGATATCATTTTAGGCAGTTGATAATGAATATGTGGGGTTGTGAAGTCCGGAGCAATGGAGAGAGTGGAAACGAGCTGAAGAATCATGTGCAAGTAGGTTGATATGGGTGAAGAAAAGTGTCAGGAGGCAGTACCCATGATAAAAGGGTATCAGCCAGAACAACAGGAAAAGTGTACAAGATGGTGACAAGTCCAGCTGCATGGTATAGAGACACTGGCAGTGAAAAAAAGACAGTATGCAGAGACTTTTGGATTGAGGAGCTTGGATAGCATCAGAAATTAATCCATCAGAGGGACAGGACATGTTGGGTGTTTTGGAGATTAAGTCAGACTTAGATTGTTTGGACATGTACAGAGGAGGGATATAATGAATAGATTGGTTGAAGGATCCTGAGATCGGAACTGCCAGGCAGGATGCCAAAAGGACAAAGAGGCCGAAAGGGACAGAAGAAGATCTTCATTATTAATAGAGTTTTAGGTCAAGGACTGTTTAACTGGTCTCTCGTGTCATGTAGGTTATTATATTAAATGTTTTTGTTTGTTTTTTGACACCCAGGATAGGCTCCAGCATCCCTATGACATTGAGTGTAGGATAAGCAATATAGATAATGAATGAATGTCTTGTTGGTACTTATCTAGTATCTTAACGATTTCCCCAGCCATCTATGTACGGCCTAGTGATTTACATTGCCTTTTTTTATTTCTGATTTTGTTGTCAACAATAAACCAACCTAAAGGGGGGGAAATTAACCATCATGCTGAACCATCATGTTCTGGATGTTGGAATTGAATCAGTTAAACTGCAGTCTAGTTTCCACCTATAAAAGTATTCTGGTAATAGTGCAGCCTCACGAAGTGACACCCCCCTGGCAAGGTGGGGGGGGGGGGGGGGGGGGGGGGGGGCACATGACCGTACCTTTATTTTTGGTAAGGTTGGAATGCAAGATGTATTCCTAAGAATGATTTACACTCAACAACAATGATACGCTATAAGACCCCGTATCTTCTGTGTATTAAAGAAGGAGGCGTATTAAAAAAAGTTCACTTTTTAATTGATAATAAAAGTCAAGCGCCGCTCTGGCAAGAAAGGACCCCCAAATACAAGCTGTGTAAATCAATCTTAGTGATATTGCTTTAAACTTTATGCAATATACTCTCAGCTTTCATTGCTTCTATAATGCACATTTACATAATATCTACACAAACACACGTGGACAGCATGTACGCACACGCACACACACGAGTCCATGGATGCGCGCACACACACACACACACACACAACTCTATTGAGTGCATTTTTCCTTGCCAAGGATATTTTTTGCCTGAGTCAAAGATAATACAATTCCTCTTTCCTTATTTCTTTACAATACATCTTTCAGTTCTGCCTTTTGCGTGCATGAAATTCATTTTCTAATGGAAATATTTGTTTTGTAAATCAAATATGTATTATGCACAGAATGCAAAGCACAAATTAAATTATGTTAATGAAATGAAAGAGATATGAAATGCATATTTCATGGACAAAACATAACCCTGCCGAACAGCCATTTCTTGATAAAATCTTTAAACACACAATCTCATTCGGAGAAAGACATATTGCCATGGCAGATAGCACCTCATTAAAATGGTCTCCTTTAATATTAGTGCTTAGTATATATGGGATTGTAAATAACCACTGGGGAAGAGGAACCAATAATGAAATACTGTCTTTAATAGCTTGCCATTGATGTCAGCATAAAAAGTCTACTAGAGGAATATTGGAAATTGGGTGCGCACACACATATAGTCAAAAGCTGTAAATGATTGCATATTTAAATAGAGCTGACTAAGAAAAAGATGATATAGATATTAGTAATAGGCAGAATATTATGCTGACCTTACATAATTCCACCAAAAAAAGCCCAGACTGTTTTAAATTTTATATTGGTTACACTTAATGAATAATAGATTCTGTAGTTGTTGTTGTGCAGTCCATGATGTTAATAAAAGCCTAAGAATAGGGGCCCTGCTCTGCCTGCTCGACTAGCAAATGAACTAGACTTGCTTTTCAGCAGAAATAAATACAGCAATAAATACAAAAGGAGGATGGAGGGGTGGCTGCAGAGGCGGGTGAGGGTGAAGAAAAGAAGAAGCTGATCGAGGAGAAAGTGAAGGAGGGGAGATGCACTGATAGAGGGAGGGGGCGCATAGATGGAGGGAAGAGTAGAGAAATGCCTGCGGGAGGAAGGTACCGTTTATTTACAATTTCTTTCACAAGAACATGCGAATTTTGATATACTGAAGGCTTTTTCATGTCCTTTGGTGATATACGCATATAAACGTTGATGACGTGGCCTCTCTCCAAAAAAAGTATTTTTCAGCATTCAAAATATCAAGTCTGATTGTATTCAAACTTTTGATAAATTCAGAAAAGTTGCCAACTACTGCCTTTTTTGTTTAGTTGCCAGGGCTACTGGAGCATTGGTTAATGATATATTAACGTATTAGCGTTTTGGTGCAAAACTTTTTCTGCTTAAAATAGGCTACCTGGAATCAACAAGTAGTTTTGTGTTGCAGGCCTCAACATTGGTCGTATCCAACAAAACCTACCCAGGTGGATGTGATGGACAAATCTGGCTACTAGTTTAGTTGTTGTCTTATCAGTGGTTGTTCCGGGCACATCCCACCTGGAAGAAGCACCAGGAAACACCCAAGATGAGCTGGAAGCACTGTCTTTGAGCCAGCCCAGGAATAACTCTGAAAACTTAGGGAAGACGTGGATGGAGTGGCTAGAAATATGTAATCTTGCAGCTGCTTAATATCTGACTGGGTGCAGGCCTCCTTCACACCTTTACATCAGTTGGTGGCCGCAGCGACAACTGGATGGCAAATTTCACTTACGTTGTGGCAGGGCGTGCTCAGGCTCGATGCGTCAGCTTTTTTTTTTTTTTTAATGACCTCGAAGCTGTCTGGTCTCAAAAGGTCCAAATCTGCAATCCCATATCTGTATGACGATTGGATTAGGGGATGAGTGCAGAAAAATAAACTTCAAATCCACCAAACACGATTTACATTAGCTGGTGTCGAAACAGGAGCGGAAGCATTGCAGTTTGGCAGCAGGGTTGGCAGAGCAGCTGAATGAGGTTCACATTTTACAACAGCAGAAAAACGGGAAACAGGAGGAGAAAACATGGGTCAAAGTTGAGTGTTTCTTTTGCTTTTTTCAGCTGGGCTATCCAGTGTCACATTAGGCAGTGATTGGCTAGATATCTGTCATGTGGCCATTTCTACCAGAGCAGATCCAACAAGTGGAATGTCATTCATTTCTATAAACTGCAATGTTAACATTTATAGTCAACCTTTAAAATGAATTATGGTCACAAGTAAAATTATTTAAACACATGGCTTCACGGGATGAATGTTGATGAGCAGTCCCTTCACTGACCTTACATTCAGGACCATTACTGAGAACCATAAACACTACTTTACAGATCTACTCTATTGTGTGCATACACACAAAATATATGTATATATATATATATATATATATGTTTTTCCATGTTCATATATATAAACTTGAGAAACATCTTTGCAGAACTATTTTTATCCCCACTTTTAGTATTTATGAATTTCCTCCAAGGAGATTTGTTGACTCTTTTTAGTGAAATACAATGTGAGGATTATGGGTCACCCTGTGATGAATAAGAGTTACAAAATCTCAGCAAAATATGAATATCAGTAAGGTGCTGAAATACCCTCCAAATCAAGAATTAGTGTTTTCAGTCCAAAACACAAATGCACATACACATACACGTACACGTCCACATACATGTCCACATCCACGTCCACGTCCTCATACAACATCAGCTCATACACATACACATACACATACACATACACATACACATACACATACACATACACATACACATACACATACACATACACATACACATACACATACACATACACATACACTTACACATACCACCTTGCCTTTTGTTGGTTCATAGTCACAGCATTTCAAAAATGTGAACGACTAGCTCAACAAAATAATTAATGCCATTCACCCATATTAAGTTCTAAGACCATTTATCCTAAATAAATTCAATGACAGCTTGCAAGTCAGCGTGCACACACACGTACCTTTTTTTTAATCTATGTTGAAACAAGGGCGCACTTGCCTATTTCTAAACACCTTTCAATGTCACTGGAGTGCTTTATCTAGTAAAAAATAATCAGATTAACACTTTTTAATTGTGTTTTAGATAATTGTCATTCTGTTCCTCTCCTCATCCATGGAGGGGGAGGCAAGCCCGACAAACACTGACACAGCAAGGGATGAGGGAGGAGGAGAGGGAGGAAGGACGGGGGGAAGCACATGATGCCTTCAGTGAAATGAGGAAAAGTCAAAGATGACACTTACTGTACTGAGAATATGGGAATGTCTTTTTGAATATAATCCACTGTGGTTTTAGCTGTTTTATATAGAAACGTCTGTGGGGAATATTCCTGTTTAAACTTCTAGCCACAAAGTATTTGGATTATATGACTTTTTCAAAATTAATTTATTTAACCTTCTTATTCTACTCCTGTCAACCATGTAACTGTGGTGTTTGAGTTCAAACTAATCCTGTCTGGTTTGACTCAAGTATGTCAAGTATAAGCAATCCTGTGTCCACCTTTTATTCAAAGTAGCTACCAGAAATTTTACCCTGCCCTCCTCTTTTGACCATGTGCCTTATTTCTAAATGGAAAAAAAAATAAAATTGGATCAAACACTCATAGAGAGATAAATCTGTATTTATGATTATAGCATTAATATTAATTTAACAGTATGTAAAATTGTAAGTTTGTCATCCACACAGAAGAGCCAAAGCGCTCAGGCATCTGGTCAGGATGCTTCCCGAATGCCTCCCCGATGAGGTGTTCTGGGCACATCTCACCAGGAATAGGCTCCAGGGAAGATCCAAGACAAGCTAGAGGGACTGTCTTTGTGCCGACTTGGGAACACCTCTGAATTTCCGGGGAAGAGCTGGATGAAGTGGGTGGGAATAGGTAAGTCTGGGTCTCTCTGCTTAGGCTGCTGCCCCCATGACCATAAGACAGATGGATGGATGCATAGATAGATGTCTGAATGAAAAAATGACATATATTCATAGTCTTGTTCTTGTGCAATTTCAGATTTCCAAAGCTCCAATATTTAACCCTCATATTATGTTAAGGGTCAATTTGACCTATTTCACCCATTGACCCAATGGGTCAAATTGACCCTTAACATAATATGAGGGTTAAAATGATTCAATTTGCACCATGTTTTACAATTATAACATACTACAAAACAGTGGTTTCATTCATTTTATTATAGGAGGTAATGACACTGGAGAAGTATAAATTGAATACAAACTAAATGTCCAAGAATTTGTTTTGGGACTGCATCAATGCATCTTTAACTCACCAGCTTCAGAAATGCTTGATGGATGGATAGCTGGATAGATCATCCGAACTTGTCTCAACAAATTTTCACATTACTGTCTCCCATAGGATTAAAAAGAGGTAGAGGCAGCATAGGAAGAAACATGCCTTCTGCTTTATTTTCTTAAAAGATTTTCACCCCCATCATTTGAACCCCATCTAATCACTTACCATCACAGTGGAGCTGCAGAATTTTATTCTGCAATGACAAATGAGGGCCAGAGCCAGTAAAATTATAAGAAAGGAGCAAAACAGCACACAGCCAGAAGCTGCTCAGGGTTCAGAGGGTTAATGCACAGGAATTATTAGGTTTCAGTGACAGTTGCTTCACATTGAACTGAGGAATGGCAAAGTGGAAGCGACTGCAATTAATGAGGGGATTAAAAAACAACGGCTGTTAAAAAGAGTTGAATGTGACAGGAATGCAAGGCTGCAGCATGATGAGAGCTGGATTGATAAATATTACAGTGCTTTTGTCATAAACATGGAAGAGCTGATGTTGAATCAACGGCAGATAGTGACAGCAGATTAGATGACAAAATAAAAGCTGTGGCTTGGTACGACAAATTCTGCACAAAACCTGAGTGTCAAACAAACAGCTGGGATTGGGATGAGATTACTCTTTTGATGTCATTTCATCCTTCCTTGTTGTTTGTTCTCTGGTTTTAAGGTTTTAGACATCAGAGTCTTGAGATAATCAGGAAAAGCTACACTCTAAACATTAATTTGGCAATGTCTCACTGATTTCAGACAGTCTTTTGTATCTTTTACTGTCTCTTTACCTAACATTTAGTTGCATACCTTTGTATTTTTTTATCATTTGAAAATTTACACTGAGTTTTAGATAATGTATTATTCCTTTCCAAAATGACCACCAATTTCTACATGACATACTGGCTAATTGAAGTAAATCAGTTTCAGTTTTGGAGGTTAATTAATGTCTAAGGGTTTGTACTTCTTATAACCTGATATGATTTTGGCTTCATGCCAAATGTGTTTTGTGATGTATTTTAAATATGTGTGTTTAAATATAAATTGTGATTGCCGGCAGGCATCAGCCAAATGAAATCTTGAAATTAAAAACTCATGTCAAACTCCTACATCAGAATAAATTTAACAAAATGCAAAGTTTTTTAACACGTGAGGATTTTAATATTTGCAAGTTTAAATGGTTTTGGAAAGCTCTAAAGTCAAATTAAACCATGGATATCAGTACTAGCCGTTATCAGCGCTCATAAAGGAATGACCAGAGCTAAACGTAAAGTCATCGATTCCGCAAATACCAACAGCAAATCACTTAAGCAGCGGGCTGGACATCTCTTCTTGAGATACTCTTGAGTTTGACTGGAGGTAATACGTTCAAAATCATGTGGATAGCAGTTTCTTCACTTAATCCAAAAGGGTAAAAAATCCACAGCAAGATATTTCATTCAGATTTGATTATTTCTGGATGTGTCATCCATAACAATTCGTACGTAGGCATAGCCTATATGGAATAAGAGCGGGAGCCTTACAGATTCCAGGGAGAAACTGGGCAAGATCTGCAAGATCCGCAGGAAGTATCTTTGCAGCAAGAAGGAAAAGGTTCATCACTTGGGGAGAAAATGTGCCAAAAAGCAGGCTGACTCCTGACCAGAGGTCACCACACTCAATCACTTCCTATCAACCTCACATTACACATCTAATTTGCTTCCTGCTCCTCATTCCCCCAACTGTTTCCCTATCCTCTGCTCCTTGCACCACCTGCTGCTCTTGGGTATTGAACTATTCAGAAAAGTTTAACATGAAGTGTGTTTGCTGTGACTGGACGTACAGGTGGAATGTTGAAAAATGTTAAAAAATTGTTGGTTCATTGTTTATTCCTTTCTGTAAAGCTACCAGAAGTATTGTCAAAAGTTAGCATATTATTAGGGTCCTGTGATAAATAGTGAGGACTGGGTTTTGAAACCATCAACCTGGCATCTGTTCAGATCTTCAGTGCTTTGCCGTTATTTCACATAGAATTGTTTTAGAGGAAAAGAGGTGAAAGAATGAGACAGGTAGGAAGTTTCTGTTGTGACTTTGTTCAGAAGACTATTTTTTTTTTGACAAGAAGAACAGAGAAATGTTTTCTCTCTCCCAAAACACAATGGCGTCCTTCTTATCTTGCAGCCTTGACCAAGAGTTCCCACAACTTGTGTCCGACAGGTCATCTGTGCAGAAACCTTTTTTTCTCGCAGTGTGTCCAAAATCTATTGTGTTATTGCTCAGAACATTAATGCGGAAAAGCAATACTGTTGTCCTTCCCGCCATTCCGCTGGTGCGGTGGGTTGCATGACGATGGATAGTTTCTAAGATGAAAGTAAGAAAAGCTATGAGACATCTAGTAAGGCATATAAATACATGCAAATGCCTGTGCGTTTTTGCCAATAGGAGAGCGTCTGTCGCAAACGATTACAATGCCTTTGCGACCAATTCGCAGAGGCCAAATGTTGAGAACAGATCAAGAGGATCGGTGGGAGGAAATCGGTCCCAGTGCTGTTCACCTCATTGCAGAGGCTCGGCGGTCACTTTAAACACCGTGAAATAACTGATCCAACAATGCCATCGTTGCATTGATGTTGCTTTTGGCAAATGTCTCCAGGGCTCATCATGGATGACATATGAGCTGGGCCTATGAGGATTTCCTTCAGAGCTCTGCACCAGCAGTTTTTCTCACCTCTGGTATGGAGATAGGTGGTGTGAAATATCATGACCAGAAAGACTTTTTGTTCTTGTTCTTGCAGCCTTGGGAGCTGGAACTTTCTTCTAGCTTCTTATAACTATGTAGAGGTCTTGACTTTGTTCTTGCTCTTGTCACTCCAAGAAAACATGCACATTTCTCTGCTCTGATAGGGTATGTTCACATCCTGAAGGAGGCGAAAAATTAAACAAGCAATGACTTTTTCGGTCCTTTATGGCTTTGCTCATCAGACAATGTAGGACTATTCACAGGGAAGGTTCACGAAACAAGCAAACGGACATACCCTCGCCCAATGGCATCAGGACGTCAGTAAGAAGGCGGACATGAGGAAAAAGTCAATAAACATATAAAACAGTGCTTTCACAGGTACTCTATAATACCAAAATTAAAATACATAATAACTGATCATAAAATATTACCACATATTTTGTTCGTATCACACATATAAGTGGATCACAGAAGACTATAACTGGCTTAATATTGCTCAATTCGTTTCGATTAAAATGCTAACAAGCAGATAAATAGGCTAACACTATAATAGCCATAACTAAAACAGCTAGTGATGGTCAAAAGTGACCTCGATGTTACCATGACTAGCCAGGACCATATTACGGCAATTACTGGGAAACACAGGCCAATAAATGATCTTAGAATGCTACCACTGACCATTTTTGAACCAGTAAGGTTTATTGATTTGCTAATGATTGCTATGACACAGAGGGGAAACCTTATGGCCAAAAGAATTATATTCCTTGCATACTGTAGGCATAATCAATATTTATCTTCTCATTTATTTTGTTTCATTTCAACCTTTTTTTAATGTTGTTGTTTTTTTGTTTTTTTAACTTGCTTGAAATAAGCATCTTTGTTTAAAAAGGTTTCAAAAGGGTAAGATGGTTCTGTCAGATGTTATATGATGGTCTGCTTGATTTGTTACATCTTGATAAGTCAATTGCTGATGTTAAGACAACTTCAAGTCATCTGTAAGAGAAGCAGAAAACTTAAATCATCAGGGTGAACACAGTGGTGACAATACCATCTCTGATCCCTCTTAACACAAATCATTGTATCCATCAGCTCCTCAACCACTATAGGAAACTTGGTAAATGTAGACAAAGGCCATTTTGTGATGAGTTGACGCATAATTTCTGAGTGGAGGACAAGAGAGAGAGGAACAATGGCACAATGAATCTCCATTTTCTAAAAGCTTAAAAAGACCCAGGAAAAGGAATGTTCTGAGGGGGGGGATTTAAAATGGGACACAGCATATTGGCAATTCCACTATTCTTCTACTTTCTCTTTGAATCCTAGAAGAAAATACTGTTGAGGAGAGGATACCAATGGTAAACTTGTTGGTAGAGAGAGGTGACCTTGTTAGGTAATTAACATCTTATTCTGAGTTTAATTAGACAAACTAAATCAATTCAACCTAAGTATGAAAGGAGGCCGCCTGTGAAAACAGGAAGGTAGATTTTGTTTTAATTGTATGAAAGCATTAAAAATGCACCTGTTCACAGGCAAATTGCCTCACTCATGGAAATCCACAGGGAAATGCAGCCCCCATTCAAAATAGCATCAAGTTGTTAAGATAGCTATTTATGTGCTTGGGTGCATGGAAAAGAAAAACAGGAGGGGAGAATCCAAATTATGTTCCTTGTTGTTCATAGTCCCCCTTGTTAAGGATTCTAAACAATGTGGGAGAAAACTTTTTAGATTTAGCACTGGGTGTCTCAGTTGGCTTGTCTTCGCCAGCCAAACCATGTCTTAACCCCCTTTGGTGTGTGCTGAACAGACTCAACCTTCCTGCATGTTTCCTTGATGTTTCACCAACGCTCCTCTTTAATTCCACAGCCATTTGCTTTCTTTGGATCTAGACCAAAAATAAAAACAAAGAGTGATGAGTCCTCCCTGGATGTGTTGAATGACAGGCCAGTGACAGGAGTTGGAGTATGAATCGTGCATTCATCAGGGGTTTAATTGAAGCGGGGTCCAGAGGTCATTGAGTTAACATAGCAGGGGAGCGCCGGCCTCATAACCGTGATTGATGGTGTGACAGCGGGCAGCTCGACCACACGCTGCCACTTTCACGTGGGTGAGCGGGTGGATGACATAGTGCAGCATATGATCTCTGATGACAGGTGTGGTTCCTGGTAAGTTTGTTTCAAAGTCGTCATGGGTCTGGGAGGATCTGGATCTGAGATCAGACTGTGCTCATGTTTGATTCAATCAGATCACTCCCATTCTCTCATCATGGCTTCAGGAACCTCATGAACATGTACAATTACACCGGTTATACCACAGTTTCATCATAATACTTTATGGTGCAATCACGTTTGAGAATTTTGTAGAATAATCAAATTTGATTTCTGGTTCGCTACAACAATTCCGCAAATTTCTCTCAAACTGTTGGCATATTAAAATGTTGACAGTGATCATAAGCTGACTAAATAGCTTTACTAACCTGGGAAGCCCCATGTTAATAGATAACTGAGATAGATACAGATAGATAAATGTGATCGGTGGGCTGTGGAGGGGGGGTGGGGGGGGGGGTCGTCAAAAATGAATTAAAACACTCCAAAACGGTCTTACGCCTATGTTATTTGCATATTGCTTTTTTAATTACATACTTATGGGGGCTGTGCGACTCAGGAGGTACTGAGTGGTTACAGAGCTCCACCAAGCCTGGTCAAAGCGTTGTTGACCGAAGACCGAAATTCCTAAATGCTCCCCAGCGGGATGCTCAAGTGGCTACCCATTGCCCATGTTATGAAATGATCCTGGACAGGATCAAATGGTTTGTTAGAAAAAATCCCATTTATCATTGGATGTGAGGCAGGTTTTAACCTGGACCAGTTACCTGCCAATCACAGGGCCATAGAAACATAATGCCATTCACACTTTCATTTACATGTAGAAACTTCCATTAAGCTACATAGTTTGGGACTTTGGGGAGAAGAAGGAAAAACCTAGAAAGAATCCGAGCCAACACAAAGAGAACGCAAAAACAAAAACTGAAAAACAACACAATTGAATCTTGAACCTTCTTGTTTTTGGCCACTGCATCACAGCCTGATAATATGATGTGCTTCACAAATGCCTTTAAAAGAGGCTTGACCCAAAGTTAGAGGTTTATTTTAACTTGCCATTTATGGCACAAATATATTTTTTTTATTATCGATGCCTTCCTCACTTCACTTTTCCTAATCTCTGCTACTCTAAGCTCTACAACAGTCACCTCACATATATACATGTACAGTGGGGCAAAAAATATTTTGTCAGCCACCAATTGTGCAAGTTCTCCTACTTAAAAAGATGAGAGGCCTGTAATTTTTATCATAGGTACACTTCAACTATGAGAGACAGAATGTGAAAAAATTTTTTCTAGAAAATCACATTGTCTGAGTTTGAAATAATTCATTTGCAAATCATGGTGGAAAATAAATATTTGGTCAAGAACAAAAGTTCATCCCAGTACTTTGTAAAATATCCTTTGTTGGCTATGAAAGAAGTCAAACGTTTTCTGTAAGTCTTCACAAGGTTTTCACAGTTGCTGGCATTGTGGCCCATTACTCCATGCAGATCTCCGCTTGAGCAGTGATGTTTTGGGGCTGCCGCTGAGCAAGACGGATTTTCAACTCCCTCAAAAGATTTTCTATGGGGTTGAGATCTGGAGACTCGCTTGGCCACTCCAAGACCTTGAAAAGCTTCTTACGAAGGCACTCCTTCGTTGCCCAGGCAGTGGGTTCGGGATCATTGTCATACTGAAAGACCCAGCCACGATTCATCACGTTTCATCAGCATGTGCCCTTGCTGCTGGAAGGAGGTTTTCACTGAAATCTCACGATTTCTAACACAGCCCCAATTCATTCTTTCCTTTACACAGATCAGTTGTCCTGGTCCTTTTGCAGAAAAAGCCCCAAAGCATGATGTTTCCACTGCCATGCTTTACAGTAAGTATGGTATTATTTGGATGCAACTCAGCATTCTTTCTCCTGCAAACACAAGTTGAGTTTTTACTAAAAAGTTCGATTTTGGTTTCATCTGACCATATGACATTCTCCCAGTCCTCCTCTTCATCATCCAAATGCTCTCTAGCAAACTTCAAATGGGCCCGGACATGTACTGGTTTAAGCAGGGGGGGAACGTCTGGAACTGCAGGATTTGACTCCCTGGCGGTGTAGTGTGTTACCGATAGTAGCCTTTGTCTCTTTGGTCCCAACTCTTGGCAGGTCATTCACTAAGCAAGTCCATGCTCCAAATGATACAATGAGACATGGATGAGGAATTGGAGAATTTAAGAGAATGAATTGTTATATTCATGTAGGAAAAGAAGTCACAATATATAGGGGCAGCGTGGTGCAGAGGGTTAGAGCGGTCATCCTTGGAACCGAACATTCCTGGTCTGATTCCCAGGTCCTCCTAGCCTGCGGCAGTATTGTTGAGCAAGGCACTGAACCCCTAACTGCTCCCCTCGCACTGTTCTTCAGCTGCATTCTGCTCATGGTTCATTCGTGGTGTGTTAAATGCAGTGGTCAAATTTAACTGATGTGCTCTACGTGTAACTGTATGTGACAATAAATGCATTGATATTAAACAGGCTGAGTTTGGGTGTTTGTGAGTAAGATGCAATGCTGTTTTCCTGTGTAATTAGAAGTTGAGTTTGATTTTTTTTTTTAATGTTATTATTCATTTACTTATCTTTTCTTTCCTTTCCCCCCTTTTAGTGTGAATGTGTGCATGCGTGTGCATGCTGGCTCTGTGTGTGTGAACACTTAATGTCCATTATGTCATGATCTTATTTTTAGTCTCAACTTTGGACATCATAGTTTTTGAACTTTAATGTTGTGTATACTGTCCTGTTTGTTCATAAAATAATTTGAAATCATTGCCCCTAGTTTTGCTTTCTCTGGATTTTTGCTTTTTTCCCTGTTTTTCTGTTTCCTTTTTTAATTTGTTGTGTTACCTGTGTCTGTCTTTGCCCAAATATCTCCTCAGTTTTCTTTTGCAGGTAATTCCCGGTAATTCTTAATGTTTCTGTGACTTCCTGTTTTACTTTGATAGATTTAGTGTACATGCTGCTCAGCTTTACTTCCTGTCGTTGTTGCATTTCCCTCTTTTGCTTGTTTTTTTTTTCTACCTTTTTCGCACCACATCTGTGTCTTGTTTTCATTAGAATCATTTGTATTTAGTTCTGTCCCTGGTTGAAGTTCTTGTCAAATTGTCCGCGTCTCGCCACACCATTTCTCTGTTTGGTTTTCAGTTGTTTCTTTTTGTTATCCTTAATAAATAATGGATTCTTTTCGCATTAGTGTCCCCATCCTGCCTCTACACCTGACAGTTACTCCACGCGGGCGGCCAGTTAGCAGCAAGCAGATGCCACTGTTTGCACTGGGCTTGATGTGACGTGATAAAGAAGAAAGTGGCTGTTTTCCATCCATCTGAACTCAGATAAGAGCGAATACAGTAGCTGAGCAAACAAACAGAACGAGAGTCTATTGTTGGCAGGCAGTTGCTGAAGTGGCTAAATCTGCTGGTAGATGCCCACACCGCCACTGCCGCCACCATCCCCCTACATGTACTCTCACAACTGTAATTGGCCACAATTGATGCTCTAATAACGCATCCCTCACCTCCTGGCCCTCTCCAGGAGAGCCTTTTCTCTGCTTTTCAAAGCCAAGAGAGAGACAGAGATAGACCAAAAGAGAAAGAGAGAAATAAAGAGGCTACCATGAAAAGACGCCAGCGAACAAAACCACTCCACCTTGCATGAGAACAACTCTGATTGGCAGCGCTTCATCCAGTCGCAATTATATGGACTAATTAGAGTTTCACAATTTTCTTGTTTGAAGTATAAAGAAACGACAATGAAGGCCATGTGAAAAGCTCTAATGCCGAGCGTAATGGCGTAAAAAATCCAAGGCCTTAATCCAACACCATGTGCCCTCGACGATAACGCAGACGGCAGAGTGTAAAGAACAGAAGACAATATAAAACAAAATGTCTAAAATATGTCTGCTCTCTCCCTTCCTTCCTTAACCCCTCTCCTCCCTCCATCCATGTTTGGTCACCTTTTTTACATCACTGAGCCTTTTTTTTCCCTTTTTTTTTCTACATTTTATGCCATCTGGCCCTCTCATCTTCCACCAGAAAAAAAAGAAAGAAAATAAATTCATGTTCCGAGTCAGCCGCATGATGAATAGTGCAGGCCCAGGTGCTGCCGGTGTAAAAAAGGGAACGGAGAGGTGGAAAAGGAGTGGGAAGGATGGCTAGACAAAGACAGACAGACAGAGAATAGTGAAATGTGCTAATTATATATGGAAGTCATCGTGAGCTGCTTCCCTTGCAGGGATGAATCCAGATTTTTACAAGCTTGCACTTACACAAAAATTAAGCTGCTGCACAAGAGAGATTGTTTTTAAAAATGTTTTGGTAAGTAGAGGGCAAAGTGTTTTAGCGTGACATGTTGCTGAAATAATAAGTAAGCACTCTTTCTACCTAGCCTTAATTGTATTTTAATTGCTTGGGTTTACTTTTCTTTTTATACAAAGCGGATAATGTAAACTGCAACACTTCAGGTAAAACGTTTCCATTTAAGACTTCAAAATCTAAATACTTTTCAACGTACTCCTTTCAGAATGACCATCTGGAACTGATCTTCACACCAAAGATATAATGATTTATAGATAGGATACCATAGGAACGATCAATGATCTCTTTTCAATATATACAAGTTCAATCAGACTAGAGTTTGTGTGTTAATCTTTTTTTTTTCGTTTTATATGTTATTGTAGTCTATTAAATGCAGTACATGTCTGGGGTGTTATCGGTCTTCCGCCCCCAACTGTCGCTTTGCCATGGGTTCTAAACAAAGCATTTCATTGGTCAGATCTCTCTGACAGGTCATTCCACTGAGCTCAGATTTCTCCACATTTGTTACAGTGGCAGTGTTTCCCGATATCCAATGAGCAAGAATTCCCCCATTCTGTGAGAGGGAAAAGAACTTTTTAGCCACTTTTAAAAAGTGAAAAAATGTACCTATAAATTATGTATGATTAAACACATTTACTCGCCTTTCAAAGGGGTTGCTGAGACAGTGTTGATAGTCTGATACCACCGAGAAGCAGGAGGCCAGAGCTGAAGCGTCAGACGGTCGTCTGATTCCTGCCACTCAGGCAATATTGTAACCCCGTTGACTTCAGTTCTAAGTCAGACTGCTCACTTTGTCTGCTGCTGATTGTCTCTCTCTATCTGCTCCCGCATCTTCCCCTCACCCTCCGTCTCTCTCTAAAAACTTTTTTTATTGAAGGGAATTCAATCACCATAATGAATCCAAGGCCAGACCGCAATCTTTTCCACATAAAGAAATTCGAAGAGGTTATAGAATTTGTCAAATGAATAGATCGCAAATGGCCACATGTACAGTATGGGTCCCTCTGTCAGAGTGTGTATGTGTGTATGCCTGTGCACACTTGTGTGCGTGAATGTGTGTGTGTTTGTGGTGTGCGTGTGTGTGTGGGCGTGTGGGCACGAGCCTGTGTCTGTGTGTGCATGGTACGAGTGCTCTATACGCTCGTCATTCACTGGAGGCATCCACTAAATCTCAGACGTTAATTTTTAAGGACGAGGGGCATCATTTAGTGAGGGTCTGTGAAATCCTGCTGTTTTTTATCAGTTGACTGATATAACGGTAACAAAGACCAATCGGGAAGCAAAGATTTGACTGAATTATCAAAAGTAGTAATGATTCTAAATAGCACAATAGAATTAGAAATAGAATTTCCCTTTAATTATAACTATCATTCATATGGTATATCTTATAATTTGCAACAATAATAATCATCATTATTATTATTATTATTATGTTATAATATTATATTATATTATATTATATTATATTATATTATATTATATTATATTATCGCTATGATCATTATTATAATAATAATTCATCATAATAATACGGTATCTAGATTATGAAATTCAGGAAAACAGCTTAGGCAAAATAAGAGAAAACCAAATATTGAGAATAGTGTGTGATGCCCCTGGGTCTCATATTAAATAGACTTCCTTTACATTCTAGGCCTTAAAGGCCTGTTGCTGATGTCATGATTCAAATCATGATTCATATGTCACATGCAAGACCAATGCTTAAGCGGTGTGACCCTTCCATGCCGCTTTTATTTCCAACTGACCACCCCATTGCTGTTACATTACTCTAACTCAATGCTGTTACATTACTGCTCACCCGCAAACAGTGAGCTGAGGAGGCGAGTCATGATGCTCAAGTTTTCTAGGACCCGCATCGGGTTCAGCAACAAATAGACGACATACACTACATGGCTCAAAATAATAGGGACAGCCTCCAACTACGGTAAAAATGATAAACCTGATCCTGAAACCTGTGTCTGACACATTCAATCTCTGCATTTCCCATCCAGTCTCACATTGAAACTATTCCATTAGTCTTTTGTCTTCAATATATTAGATGACTATGTCTGTGGAGATTCTCAGTCACCCAGGTCATGGTGAATTCTTGTCGAAGCCTCTCCGATGAGGGGTGAAACGTCGTCAAGTGAAGAAATTCAAGTCCAGTTGCCAAGACAAGAAGAGTTTGACAAGAATTACATGACTATATTCTGTTCTGCGATAGTCACAGAGAGCTGCAATGTCAAATGTAGATTAATTAGTGACCATAGAAGTGGCTCAGAAAATCAAAGAACCTGCTCTAAAGCATTACATTTGACCCTGCAGCTGCCCCCGATGACCTATGGAGACAGGAAATGATCAATAAAAAAGCCCTTTACCCCAAAAGTCTCACATTTGGTATACTGTATTTATCTCAGTAGCAACATTATGTAGCAACATAAAAGTACAAGATTACTGCTTACAACTGATCTTTGAACCCAGAGTCACGTTTTATATGTCCCTCACAGAAAATAAACCAACAGCTATTGCTTTTTGACACATTATTCCTTTGGCAAAAACTAAAATGTATAAAATTAAACTGAGCAGCATGTGAAGGTTAAAACCACGATTTATTACAGTTGAATGAAATTATCCATTTATTAAATTACAGAGGAGCACGACAGTTATAGATCCAGCAGGATGGCCGGATATTTTTTTTTTTTCAATTTGAAAAAGAAGATTGAAATAATATTAGACCCAGCGTAAATAATCTCTTGACAAAAATACTGCAGTGAGCTCTTAAAAGCAAAGGTAATTACATTACTTGAGGGACCACCCTTCAATGTGTGACTTGGGGAGAATCAGTAGATAAATTCCAACACAACCAACCAGACAGTGAAAATTCCATGACATAAAGCCTGTTAAAAGCATCCATGCCTATATTCATAGGGGTTATCTGGAGGTATTTTTCCAGGACAGGAGCCTTAACATTTTCACAATACGAGAAATCCAATAGCATTTACAATACTAAACCTGGGCGAGTTCAAGCGGCCCGCTAACATCACACTGTGCGACATTATCCTGCAACAATAGGCAACACTGCACCACCTGAACTCTGTGGTCAATAAACCCACAGAGCAGGAGTCAACCGGAGACCGGAGAGATGTTGGGACCGGCTGCGGCTGTAATGAACTCTTTAGACCTGAAAGTGAGGTTTGTGGCTGTGTGTGTGCGTGTGTGTGAGTGTGTGTGTGAGCATGGGCGTGCGTGCATGCGCGCATGCGTGAACATTTATATCTACAAACCTATAGACACTTTTGAACATGTTGAGCACGTCCGACAGCCTTCGTCTGGTGTGTGAGAGTGCGTGTGTGTTGCGTGTGTGTGTATAAGTGTGTGTGTGTGTGTGTGATTGAGCCCAGCAGCTCATCAGTGTCAGGGCTGAAAAGGTTGTGGGATGAATGAGACCAGAGAATCAAAGGGAGATTACACGTCTGACCATGTATCATCCTCGATATATTGAACGCAGCCTTTGTGAAGATGGAGGCCACTTATAAAAAGTGGCATTGTGCTGTGACTGAAAGAGCGTGTGGGCTCAACTCCATGACTAATCTGTACCCCCGCATTATTTTATTCAATCTTCCCCCGACTTTATGTCTTCGACATTTTTGCCACACTCAGTAACTATGAGTTGAATGGACAATTTTAAAGATTTTTAAAAAGGCGCCTGCTCGGGCCCATGCTCCAGCAGGACAAAAAAAAGACTATTTCTTTGTTTCAGTGCATAATTTACAACTAAAATTGGTCCTCCAACTAATTCTCGGAGGCAGGGTAAAGTCTTTGTGGACTCAATATTGAAAAGAGCGCTGAATTTCCAAAGAGAAACATTTGATAATGCACAAAAGGATTGCTTTTCTTCTCCTTGCCTCCACTTCACCTTACGAACTCACACAGATGGGAGAAATAAAAGCACACTTCGTGTTGCGCTGGCACATGCTGCTATTCCAAGTCGAAAAGGATGTCATACGCAGGAGTGGCTGACTGACAAAAACCCACAGAAACTGTCACTACAAAGAGGTATAAAACGGCTCAAAGAGGAGATTTAATTGCAGCGAACACTTTGAAAACAACGTATCTGCGCTATGTCAGCTCCCTGGAAACAATGAAATATATAAACCTGGCACTTATCAGAAATCCAGAGGAATTACTGCCAAATGGGATACACGGCTTTATTAACTTCCTGAGACTCTTGTCAGTTAGAGCCGGGGTTCTGCCACTCTGAACCCTAAAAGGAACGACTCCTGACCCCCACGAGCATAGGGGGCGGTTACACCATATTCAAAGGCGCAAATTAGTCCAACTTTAACTTTAGCAGTGTTTATCTTTACTGCTTTATTGTTTGTGAAACGTATGCTTAGGTAAACATATACATGTTAGAAATATGAGCTCTTGCAAATTTTCATTGGCATTGTCTCGCTAACTTATGATTATTGTTTTGTTTTTGTTTTCTCAGGATACTCTGACTCCCTTCATTAGACACCCAAAGACCTGATAATGTCCCACAGGTGTGTTGCACAAAATTCAATTTCTATTTCTATCTATCAGAACAATATTCAAGCTGCATGAGGGGAGCATTATGGACAATCAACAATGATGTTTGATGTAGAAAAATAATCTTTCTGATGATAAATTACTTCCACTGCCAATTACTTCCACTGCCAATAGGGGGAACACCGTAATGATTAGTCAAGTGGCGCAAGTAAATTCTCTTGTTCAAAAATCCACTTTTTCTCAAGTTGTGAAATCATGGCAATACAGCTAGGACAGTTTACCTTAAGTGAAGCGCAATTGTCATGGAGAATTCAATTATTCCTCTGCACAAATGCAAAGATATATTATGTCACAGTGATTTGCATATTTATTGGCACGTCAGATTGCAAGCGTATCATTGCATTGCAGATGTGAAGAAGACAAAGAGCTCGCTGAGAAACTGGCCCGTGGACGTGGATCCAAAACGAATCAGTGACCTTGACCTAGTGCGGCTCCACTACTGGCTTTGTTTTGGGACACCAGGATGCCGGCGCATTTCCTTGGCCAGAGAGTGACGTCATGGAAAACATTTTCATTTTTCACTTTGAGCAAGACAACAATTGTATAGTGTATAAGTACCATAAACCCTGTGGACTGATCCCACTAATAAAGGCTGTTTGAACTCATTTCATTAATCATCCAAAAATGCAGTCGGGACAAAAACATTTTTGTCCTTGATTGTTTACAAGATTGTGAGTAAGGGGACCAACGTCTCCCTTATTGAAATGTGTCTTTTTGTTGTGCACCTTCAGATGTGCGCTATTTTTTTTTCTGACATTTTATTGAAGGGCGGCAATTGAGATTTGCTCACAGAGTGCTTTTATAGTGGAGTAGAAGTCAAAGAGCTTCGCAAATTTTATTTCATTCACCTGTTCACACAGTCACAGAGGCAATCATCTACAGTGCCAAGCAGCTCTATAGGACCAATTAGGGGTTCGGTGTCTTGCATAAGGACACTGATGCTGTGTCTAGGGAGCGGCAGGGTTTAAATCAGCAATCTTTCCATTACCAGATGGCCACTCTGCCCACTGAGCTTTGCTGCCCTGCTATATACTGTATGACTGCCAGCCCTGGCGACCTGTACAAAGTGTTTGGCTGAAGTCCCTTCCTTAATTTGTAATTTGCATGAAACAGCCATAAACCAAACAGCATGGTGAGAGCAAACCCTCCAAGAAGGTGTCTTATCGCCATAGCGCTTCTTACCTCAAGGAAGATACGACTTTCTCCAAATTGAATGATCAGTTCTTGTCCTTTTTGTTTTTGAAGAGGAATCAATTGGCAATACAGAACAGTGATTTTAAAGTTACAAAGCATCACAATGCACATCTTCATCCCTGTATTTATACTATTAAAACAGACGAAAAAAGAATAATGTAAATGTGAAATACCTCTGGACTTACACATACTTGCTCATACACCCACACCGCATAGTAAAGAGAATGCAGTGAGAGAGAACTGACTTTGCCATCCTCATAACAAATTCATCTGTGGTCTCCAAATGTTTTTAGAACTAACTGGTCACATGACCACGGCAATTTTTCTGACTCTGCTATTTTTCAGATTTGTTAATCGACATTTGATTCCTTCCTGGCGTCATCTTCCTTAATGTTTGCGTTGAGTTCTTGTGCTCACCTGCGTGTCACTGCATGGATTGGAATGCACTGCGGAACCACAGTACATCATTTGATATCACTATATGTATCATTGTGATTGACAGGTTACCTGTTCAGGTATGAGGCAGGGCCTCATGCTCAATGTCTACCAAGACTGGCCCCTGCACCCGTGTGACCTTTATTTGCACAATGATCAATATGACATTGAACAAATGGTTCTAAAATGTTCAAATTTTTTTGAATTTATTTTAGGTCAGATGTCCATGTGATCCTGTGACATGTAATCTAACTACAGCAAGAGGTTGTTGGATTACAAAAAGGTTCTATAATAATGTCGAAACTTGGCAACACTGGTGCTGGGTTTGGTCCCAATTAATCCTCCCGAGCCCCTTATTAATTCACGGTGTGTAATCGAGAACAAACTGATGAACTAATCAGAATGGTTGCTCTGCCCTTTAAAAACCAGCTGACAGTATATCCACTTTCCTTGTCTACATCATGTCGACCAACTCTCTACCTTTTCATGTCATACTCCCAATATTCAAAGTCTCTACTCTCAGTCCCAGGCTCTTCCCTTTCTTCTTCTTTCTCTGCTTCCAAACACACCTTCCTCCTCTCCTTCTTTGACCTACAGTAGCCTAGCTTTCATTGGTTTCCTGTAGGTCATTGGTACCAATGGCGGTCATTGTTAACCTGGGCTTTGATCGATCCGGTATGATCTAGATATTAGGTTTGATCATGTTTGGTTTTGGCAAAAAATTTTATGCCAGATACCCTTCCTGACGCAACCCTCTGCATTTGTCCGGGCTTGGGACCAGCTCAGGGAGACACTGGCCCATGCCCCTGAGGCTGCATTGTGTACTATATATGTGTATGTATATGTATATGTATATGTATATGTATATGTATATGTATATGTATATGTATATGTATATGTATATGTATATGTATGTGTATTCTCCTCGCTCACACCAACTACCTTCATATCCTCTCCCACTACGTCCATAAATCTTCTCTTTGGTCTTCCTTGAGACTTCCTGCCTGCCAGGAAGTCTGTTCTGTGTGTGTGTGTGCGTGTGTGTGTGTGTGTGAGTGCGTGCGTGCATACGTGCATGCATGCGTGTGTACATTTATAGATGTAGCAATGATTCCGCGAATCAGGCGGTTTAAATAAATTTAGTATAAAATAAGGAAGAACTTAATAGCTTTAAACGGCAAGATCAAATAATAATCTTGTTTGACGAATGATTCTGTTTCTTCCATGAAAACAAATACAAAAATGGCAAAAGAAAACAGAAAAACAGAAATCCAATAAATTGCAAAGGGATGTGGTCGGGAGTTGCTGGTTTCATCTGCCAGATTTCCAGGGGAAGTTGCTCAAAAAACAATGAAGATAATGAAAGATTGTCTAAATGTCAAATCATCACTGTTTTATATGATATAATATAACATTGAAATATAAAAAGTTTATTCAGCAAATGTTGCTATTTTAACTATATATTAAAGAAATACAACTATGAATTTAAATCTTTATTTGCTTGTTGAATTTTCCATATAAGTACATTCTTTAGCCCTTTAAGGTGTTTTTATCACAGTATGAGAAATTACCTTTGGGCAGTTTAATTCTCATCTGCCTCAAATATTATGTATCAACCAATCTAAGAAATAACCTTTGCATTCTCATCTCAGTCATCAATGAAGGCTCATATGAAGTTAAGCAAGATTAGAATGAGTGAAACCACGCTATTACATTACATGCCTTCATTCACATGTGCCCTTTTGAAATTGAGATGTTTTTCATTCACGGACGATAATCCAGCCTTTTTATACTCTGTCACTCTTTTTCTGGTGCTTTTAGGTGGGAAAAAATATCAAATGTTTTAGTTCATTGCTAATTTTGTACAATTTGTACTATTTTCTTGGGGTTTTTGTTTCCATGAGTTTACATTCAATTTTTGACCTAATCATGGGATATATATATACATATACATATATATATATATATATATATATATATATATATATATATATATATATATAAGAATATATATATATATATGCTTATATATATGCTCTATATATATATATAAGCATATATATATATATATATATATATATATGCTTGGGGCCAGTAATTCTGTGGGAGGCATGTTTGCTCTTCATTAAAAATAGTAAATTGTTATTTACTTCAAGTTGTCACCCGTGTGTTGATCTCCTGCTCTGTCTCCTTCTTTCCACATCTCACACAGACAATTGCACAGACATAAACACAGGCACACACAGACACGTGCACAAAACAGTCCTCTTTACCTTCAAAAAGCCATGGGAAGGCAGTCAGCTTGAATAAATAGTCCAAGTGCTTATATTTCTATTCTTGCTTGCCCAAGTACTAACAAGACACTGTTCACAGTCAATGAGCTACTTCGGCTTTCATGAGGATCACTGACAGTCACTTTGCATTCACCGCCAATCACAAACAGCAAAGAGAAAAGCACACACAAACACACACACTGACAAAAACACATGAAGAAGTCTGATTACAAGAATCATTCTGCAGTGCTTCAGCATTTCTCAGTGTTTCACCAAAATAAAACAAATCACCATCAACAGTGTTAAATATCATTGCCCTCCAAACAGTTAGAGGTCAACCGCGTTAGACAATTCGAGAAAGTCAGCAATCCCTATCTCGATATTTGATTAAGAAACCAACCTGTTAAGTGTGTAGGAGCAGTGGGGTGAGGCATACATCCACTCCAGGGCACGTGCAGTCACATTCCAATTCACCAAACTTCAACATCCTAAGGACACCATATCAATGACTAATCATGCAGCCAGAGAGTCTTCTGGACAGAAGCGCAATCAGATTATAATGAAGATGGCTTAAGTACAGCAAAGTCTGTTTCTTTTGATAATATCACCTGTGTGTGTTCCCAACATCATATCAGTGACTCGTTTAACACCATTAACAGTCACTGGAATCCAAGAAAATCTGACACGTCATTAACTTCACCTTCCCAACAAAAATGTTATATAATACTCCTTTTCTGATTCTCCCTGGCACCACATCTCCATCCCCCCCCCCACACACACAGACCTAGTAACAGTTTGTGTGTGTGTGTGTGCGTGTGTGTGTGTGTGCATGTGTGTGTGTGTGCATGTGTGTGTGTGTGCATGTGTGTGTGTGTGTGTGTGTGTGTGTGTGTGCGTGTTTGCACATGTCTGTTTGAGCAAAACTATTTCTTAGTAGTTATGTGACTGAGAGACAGACTGATTAATAATATTGTTTATGCTGAATGATTGACAGAGAAATAAAGACAAAAAACCTTTATAGAAATAAAACTTTGATTGATGTCTTTAAGGATAACTTGAACTGCAATTTTTGCTCAAAACTTGTCTCCAATTATAAAAAAAAATCTATAAGGAATGCATCCGAAAGTGTGTAATCCTTATGGCCTCCAACACCACCACACACAAATATATGGCCACAAAAAACACACACTTTATACAGTAAACAATGACTGCAACTTATTTGGAGGCTCGATGTAGTGTTATACATCTGTACTGCTTCCAACTCGTTTTTAGATGCACATTTGCAACAAGAATTTTAATTTATTTTAGTTCAAACGATAAAATATATTCTGCCCCACTACCATCACTAAGGACGGGGGCAACTCGGCGAGATAAAACAATAATTATGGGGTGTGTTGTGCACGCAATTTGTTCATGTAAACTGTGTGGCTCTTCATGATGGAGTGTTGCATTATTTCCATGGCAATACCAGTCTCTTATCCTATTTACTGTCCAATGAACTGATATTGGCAGCAAAGATTTGCTGACTTAACTTTGAGGCCCGCCTCCTTGTGCTTAAGACCCCATCCATATTTCCATTCATTCAAATAAGGCTCCACCAGGGACACTTTGTATTTAGACCAGGTCTCTCTGAGCCATTAAGCATGAACCAGGTTATTGAAACAACAAGTACCGTGTACTAATCGGCAACATTAGCTAATTGTGTCCAGGTTATTTCTTCTTGGATAGTGGCAATGCAGCCTCAGGGCGGCACAGGCCGGTGTCTCCCTGAGCCGGTCCCAACCCTGGATAAATGCAGAGGGTTGCGTCAGGAAAGGCATCTGGCGTAAAACTTTTGGCAAAACCAAACATGATCAAACCTAATAACAAGATCATACCGGATCAGTCGAGGCCTAACTTAACAACGACTGGTACCGATGACCTGCAGGGAACCAATGGCAACTGGGCTACTGTAGGTCAAAGAAGGAGAGGAGGAAAGCGTTCGGAAGCAGAGAGAGAAGAGGAAAGGCAAGTGTCCGGGACTGACAGTAGTGACTTTGAATATTGGAACTATGACAGGAAGAGGTGGAGCGCTGGTCAACATAATGCAGGGAAGGAATACTGTGTGTCCAGGAGACCAGGTGGAAAGGTGGTAAGGCTAGAAGCTTAGGAGCAGGCTTTAAGTTGTTCCATCATGGTACTGACAAGAAGAGATGCTAAATATCTCCAGAGATGATAGAGTGGTAATTGGTGCAGACTTCAATGGACATGTTGGCGCAGGCAATAGAGGGGATGAAGAAGTGATGGGCATATTTTGTACACACTATAGGAAAAAAGGGGGACAGTTGGTGGCAGAGTTTGCAAAAAGGATGGATATGGCTGTAGTGAACACTTTTTCCAGAAAAGACAGGAACATAGGGTAACTTATAAGAGCGGAGGTAGGAGCATGCAGGTAGACTACATCTTATATAGACGAGGCAACCTGAAAGAAATCAGTGACTGCAAAGTAGTTGTAGGTGAGAGCGTAGCCAGAAAGCATAGGATGGTGGTTTGTAGGATGACTCTGGTGACTCGGAAAATCAAGAGGACAAAGAAAGAGCAGAGGGCAAAGTGGTGGAAACTGAAAAGGGGGGAATGTTATATGGTTTTCAAGGAGAATGTCACGGGGCGCGGGCTCGGGCAGGGAACCACACCTCGGAGCAGGAATCTGGGATGAAGCGCTTTGAGTAGAAACGGCAGGTAGGGTGTCGCTGGTAAGCCCCTGGCCCCGAGACAGAGTTGCACAGGGCTGGGTCTCACCAGGACGGGCCCCAGGCAGGGTGAAGGCACCGGCCGGCTGGGTCAAGGTCCGGTGGTCCACCAGAGGGTCCCGGTCTACACGCAGGGTCTGGTGGTTCACCTGGGTCAAGGCAGGATCTCGGGCTGGATCAGATGTTACACCGGTCGGCTGGGTCTGGTCGTAACGGGGTAGGCGTCCGGTTGTGACAGGGTGTGATACCCTGACAGAGAATTAAAGAAAGGGTTTGGGTGGTCAGGGTGAGCCTCCAGATGATTGGACAACTACAGCTAGTGTTGTCAGGGAGACAGGTAGGAGGGAAAAAAAGACAAGTAGGAGAATACTCGGAGTGTCATCTGGAAGGAAAGTAGATGAGGAGACTTGGTGGTGGAATGACAAAGTGAAAGAGTATAAACAGAGAAGGCGGTCAGCAAAGAAGAAGTGGGACACTGAGGGGACAGAAAAGAACAGTCTGGAGTACAGGGAGATACAACATAAGGTAAAGATAGTGGTACCACAGGCAAAACAAAGGGCATATGATTACTTGTATGCTCAGTTAGACAGTAAGGTGGGAGAGAATTATCTATACAGGCTGGCGAAACAGAGAGCTAAAGAAGGAAAGGATGTTCAACACGTCCAGGTTAATTAAGGATAGAGAGGGGAATGTATTGACATATGCTACAAGAGTGATGGGAAGATGAAAAGAGTACTTGAAGAGCTGTCCAATGTGGAAAATGAAAGCAAGGCAAGGGTAGAAGAGGTGACCAATGTAGACCACAAAGTAGCAGAGATTAGTAAAATTACAGGGAGGAAGGCATTGAAGAGGATGAAGAGTGGAAAGGCAGTTGGCCCTGATGATATACCTGTGCAGGTGTGGAAGTGTCTAGGAGAGGCAGCGGTACTCTCCGACTAGATCCTTCAACAGGATCTTAGAGAGTGAGACGATGCCTGAAGGATGGAGACAAAGGTGATGGTGACCATTTTTAAGAATAAGGGGGGTATGCAGAATCGCAACAGCTATAGAGGGATAAAGTTGATGAGTCATACAATAAAGTTATGGGAAAGAGTAGTGGAAAATAGACTGAGAGCAGAAGTCAGCATTTGTGAACAGCAGTATGGCTCCATGCCGAGAAAGAGTACTACAGATGCAGTATTTGCTTTGATAATGCTAATAGAGAAGTGCAAAGATGGCCAGAGGGAGCTGCATTGTGTTTTTGTAAACCTAAAGAAAGCATATGACAGGGTGCCAAGAGAGGAACTCTGTAATTGTATGAGGAAATCTGGAGTGGCAGAGAAGTATGTTAGACTGGTGCAGGATATGCGTGCAAGCTGTGAGAAGTGGTACTTTTGGTGTGACAGAGAAGTTCAAGGTGGAGGTGGGACTGCATTAGGGATCAGCTCCGATCTGTAGTGAGAGGAGGGAACAGGTTAAGGAAAATCTAGAGAGGTGGAGGTATGCTCAGGAGAGGAATGAAAGTTAGTCGCAGCAAGACAGAGTATATGGTTATGAATAAAGGGAACCCGGGTGGAATGGCGAGGCTACAGAGAGTGGAGATCAAGACGTTGGAGGATTGCAGGTACTTGGGGTCAACAGTCAAGAGCAATGGTAAGTTAGAAAAGAGGTTAAGAGACAGGTTCAAGCAGGTTGGAATGGGTGAAGAAACATGTCAGGAGTACAATGCGATAGAAGACTATGAGCCAGAATGAAAGGGAAGATGTACAAGACAGTGGTGAGACCCCCGATGCTGTATGGCCTAGAGACAGTTACAATGACAAAAAGACAGGAGGCAGAGCTGGAGGTCGCAGAGATGAAGATGCTAAGGTTCTTTTTGGGAGTGACCAGGATGGATAGGATCAGGAATGAGTTTATCAGAGAAACAGCACATGTTAGATGTTTTGGAGAGAACGTCAGAGAGGCCAAACTGAGATAGTTCGGTCATGTTAAGAGGATGGATAGTGAATGTATTGGTAGGCAGATGCTGGAATTGGAGCTGCAAGGCAGGAAATCTCAAGGTAGACCAAGAAGAAGATTTATTGACATTGTCAAACGGGATATGAAGGTAGTTGGTGTGAGAGAGGAGGATACAGTGAATAGGGTTAGATGGAGAAGGTTGAATTGCTGAGGCGACCTCTGAAGGGAAAAGCCGAAAGAAGAAGACTTCTTACCTGAGTGCCAACAAAGCATGGTTAGCAGTCATCATATAATTGAGTTTGTCAAACATTGTTTATGCCTACCACTCCAATCACAATCCTTGCTACCAAAAAAAGGTATTAAAAATATCTCAGAAACTTAGAGTCATATGAAAGTGTCATATGTGAGTCATATGTGATTACAATTGTCGCCATACTGTAATAGCCATGTCACCCCCCCCCCAAGAAGGCAGCTCACAATAAAGGAATGGCACTGTGAAAATGCAAATGTTACACACAAAAATAAAGTTTTTTCTTGACAACTGCTCACTAGAAAAATCATTTTTTTTGGACAAATAGACAAGAAAGCAGCATCTTAGTAAAATATTTGCACCGCACAACATTGACATCACCTACGTGTGTCTTCAGCACCAAACTCCCACTACCCACTAACCTCAACCTAATGACGCAGATTTCTGTGTTAATTTGGGGAAAAGCGTAAATACCAGCATGTTACATGATGTCACAATCCACTCCCTGTCATTTCACAGCCACCTCTCTCCTTTCTCTTACCAGTGCCCGATAACACCAGAGCTTAGCGCAGAGATGCAGGGATGAATTATCTGAGATCTTAAAAATTATAACTGATGATCGTAAAAGTTAAGAACATTTTCAACCGCACAGTATTATTGTTTAAATATGAAGCAACATTTGCTCTTTTTTCCGGGGTAAAAGCAATAAAACATTCTCGTCTCTATGTACCGCTGCACATACACACACACACACACACACACACACACACACACACACACACACACACACACACACACACACACACACACATACACGCACACATACAAACACACACAGACTGGGAAAACTAGTGCTGATATATCTGTCGGCAGCTTGAGATCTCAGCTAATGCCCAGGAGGCAGTGGAAGGGGAAAAAAACAGGTAGGAAATACCCCCAATTTAAAGTGCTAAAGCAAAGACTAAAACACAGATTTATTCAGCAGGAGCCAAAGACCAGGGGAGAGTTTTAACACATTTACACCAGAAAGGCCTCTGAGGAGGGACGCACCGGTGGGTGGTTGTGTGAAAGCTTATTTGACTATGTAGTATGTGTGTGTGTGTGTGTGTGTGTGTGTGTGTGTGTGTGTGTGTGTGTGTGTGTGTGTGTGTGTGTGTGTGTGTGTGTGTGTGTGTATGTGTGTGTGTGTGGTCCCCATCAGTGTGTTCATTTCTCTTATCCGTACACCCACCTTTTTTTTGGTTTCCAGACAATCTCCCAGGATGCCTATTCTACATTAAACAGTGCTTTGAAGACAATTGAGCTGAGACCCAGGCTGATCAAGGCTCCCTTATCCCTCCCAGCACATCTATTATCAAAGCCTCCGTACCATTACCGTCATTATACACTATGTATTATTATTATTATTTTCAAAATGCAGCGCTGAGAGCAGGCAAGAGACAGGGGCCCCCGTAAACAAATCTATTATTGGTGATGAATTGCATAATAACACAGGCATATTGCCGTTCGCTCACAAAACTGGTGAAGGTGCTGAACTGTAAAAAGTACCCCGTCTGTAAAATTTGAATAAACAATGGGCGAGAGAGGCAGATAGACAGAGATGGAGAGGCACTTGGATAATGTGTTTTTTTTTTTTACTTGAAAGATAAAGATTGGAGTTTGCTCACAGTGTGTAACAGCGACTGCAGCACAAAGTGCATGTTTGCTGAAATCTTTTCTGAGGTTCTCCACCTTTTCCATATTCTGGGCCCCAAGGTGACTCAGTCAGTAGTGAACCCTTATATTAAGTCACATCACTCACTACTTACCCTGTTATAAAGGCTGATTTGATTGGACGTCATCAGTCCAACACTGTTAACATTAGGGTTTCCTTCAACAAATCCTCTTTAGAAATATATTGTTTATGTTCTGTTTTTTTCTTGTCCGCTTGAGTTATCAGCATGTCAGCATGGTGTTAAACGCCTCCACCATGTCACGTGATAAGCACACACACACACACACACACACACACACATACACACACACACACAATAACACATGCACACACACACACACACACACACATCTTTACACACACGCAGCAGTCTGACAAGGGGGCAAACTGTTTAACAGCGCTAATTTGAATATGTTTTTGGGTCAATAGTATGCTCACCAGAGACGACTTCTACGCCTACCCTTCGCTGAACAATTTAAATTTTTAATATTTCATTTAATTTATATGGGCCACCCCTTTATGGTGTGTTTTGAATTCTAGTGCCACGGTTTCTGCCCTTCCTCACCTGCCTCCTCCTTTTGTATCAACCTTAAAACCATTGCACCTTAAGAAAAAATCAATAAAAACAATTATGAGATCCAAACATGCTCTCTCCTCTTCCCCATCTTTTGTTTTTCTCATCCCCTCTCTCTTTCTCTCTCTCTTTCTCTCTGTCTGTCTCTCTCTCTCTCTCTCTCTCCCTCTCGCCCTGCTTTTATCCTTTTGTCTCCTCTCCCACCATTCCATCTCCTTGGTGATTCACCGAGTATAATATTTAATTATACTCTATAATTTATGCAGGTTATCAAACTCTGAGCGCATCATTTTATGTACATTGTGTAAATTGCTTTTTTTTTCTCTCTTACCCCTATCTCTCGTTCTCTTTACCTTTTCTTCCCCTTCTCCTTGGATGGAGGAGGGTAAGATATTGAAGCCAGGGTGCAAATGTGAAATGAATAAACAGGCTGGATCTCTTCTTCAAGGGGTCTAAATGAGATCTGCAAAAATAATTTAAGCTGGGCCCATTCATCAAGCGCAGCTTGGGCATGTGTGTGGCAGCGGCCTGGCCGTGTTGTTGGCACTGTGTGTTTGTGTGTCTGCGCCGCTGGCGGCAGTGCTTCCTCATGGAGAAGGAGTGACAGAGATTAAGACTGAAACAAATAAATACTTTGGAATGAAAGGTTTTTCCGCAGGAAAGAGGAGGGAGATACTCGACGGACAAACACTCCCGCACTCGGTTTTATGATTTACCGGCTTTCGGGGGCTATAAACCAGCGAAGCCGACCTTTTCAAACTCAAGGTCAGCTGCGATGTTAGAGAAAGAGCCACCTGCACAAACTCATCTCTGTCTTTATTGATATAGTCGTTTATTGATGCATGTCTCATTTTAAATCTTTTAAGTAAAGGTCACATTTGCATTGAAGCATCCTCCATGGCCTAAAATAGGCAATTTATTATTTTTTGTCTAAATTTAATTAAAAAAACTTTTTAAAAGTCATTTTTTTGTGTTTTTTTTTTTTTTTTACGTGAGACCAATGTCAATTAATCAATCATATATCTTTTTGCGATTTGGCTAAACAAATATCATTACTTGTGCTGTCATCAACAACTTGTTTGAATCAGAATCAGAATAGCCTTTGCCATTGCATGACACAATGAGATTGGTGTTTGTCTAGTGTTCCTGTCACAAATTGCTTAAATGTTCACTTCTTTTACCCACTATATATACATCTAGACAGAAACAAACAGAAATTAAATGTCAGTAAAATTATGTGTTACACAATGAGGGGATCTTTTCTGAAAAGCTCGATACGAAAGGCAGGGTTCATACCTAAAGACCCAGAGCTTAAAAATTCAACAGGTTTCCTGGTTTTCTTACTAATGGATGATTGGATGCGTTTACCAATCCCACCATCGTTCGTTACTGTTAACGAGACCTAAACTAATTACCATAGCTCTTATCATTTTATTGAAGAGTGATGGACCTCCACTTCCAGTGGGTCTCTGAGAATACACACCCATACACACGTAAGCCCCCCTGCCCCCCAAACCTATCCATCCCCCCCATCCTTTTTTTTCACTCAGCAGTGTATTAAATGTCATTGACTCGAGGGTAAAACATCCATCTCAAACACACATCAGTCTTCCACAAGGACACACACCAACAAACTGATCAAATCTCAACAGGCCTCCTCTCTCCCAAATCTCCTCCTCCCAACTTAGCCTATTTCTCTCTGACTGTGCAACACAGGATATCTTGCAGAGATAATGTAAAAGACATGTAACATTGAGGTCCGGAATTAGGATCAACAAACTACGATGAGAAAATGAATTATTTCTATTAGCATGTTAATGATCGTGGCTAACATAAAGACCATCACGCACTGCCACTCATCATCATCAGGCCATCCTGGGTGTGGCTGTGCCATCTGACAGGAGTGACATCATATTTGACTTGCTGGTCTGTTGACTAAACCTAACAGGTGTTTTGTTTTGTTTTGTTTTGTTTTGTTTTGTTTTGTTTTGTTTTGTTTTGTTTTGTTTTGTTTTGTTTTGTTTTGTTTTGTTTTGTTTTGTTTTGTTTTGTTTTGTTTTGTTTTGTTTTGTTTTGTTTTGTTTTGTTTTGTTTTGTTTTGTTTGTCTCAACCCAGCAATTAGTTCAATTGTCTCATCCAACAAGTTTTTGCAACATAAAGTTTACAGGTAGCTCTAGGGCCTGAGCCTGACAAGTAGTGGGAGTAGTAAGAAGATGTTGGATGGAAGGTGACTGACAAAAACTTTGACTCTGAACAATTTGTCCTATTGGCGACCAGATTCAAAAGTCTTGATTGAATTCCGCTGCCTGCTGGTTGGAATCAAGAACACTTCCAATAACATGACAAATGGAGAACATGGATTGGGTTCCCATGTCCTTTGATATGCAGCTTCATTACATCTTGACAAGTTCCCAGGGGCTGTGGCTTAATCTACCTTTGTTATTTCTTTTATAAATAATAATTTAATAATTAGGCCTTTATTAATCCCCGTGGGGAAATTCGTTCTCTGCAATTAACCCATCAAGGATGAACCATGAGCAGTAGGCTGCCATCCACCTGCGCCAGGGGAGCAGTTAGGGGTTCAGTGTCTTGCTCAACAACACTTCGTCACACTAGGAGGAGCCGGGAATCAACCGGGAATGTTCGGTTCCAGAGACGATTGCTTTACCCCCTGTGCCACGCCACCCCTAAAGACATAGCAGAGGATGGTCGAAGCGCTATTAATGTATCATTTGGGCTATTACCATGTACCTGTCAGCTCTACTGTTATTATTAGGAATAGATCCTACCCTCATATTCTCCCCTGTCTCTTTTACACTCTTGTTACCTATCTCTATGTCCTTGTTTTTGAGTGTGACACCTGAGGTACACATCGCAGACACTTACCGAACACATGTCACTACTCCATTCCCTTACTGCATGTGAGAATCTCAGATGCTCCAAAAAAATATGGAAGAACCTTTTTCCAACCCTGATAGTCTCCGATTCAACACTCCACAGACAGGTTACAGGTAATGGCTGACTTGGTTCATGAGACAGACTACAGTTTTAGAAAGGAAAGAAAATTGCAAGCGGTCAATATGACAGCCTTGATTGTAAATTTTGGAAGCCTGGAGTTTTTCTCTGTTTCATGTTGACAGATTTTGCATCTAAATGATGTTGCATTGCCAACACGCAAACTTCTACTCAGCTGACAAGATATGAAAGTAGCTACATGGTTTGTTAAATGGCTAATATAATCAGCAAATGAACTGTTATGAGATGCTCATTGTCACAGTGGAAAAAATGGGGATGTTTAATTACCTTTCATTGTTGCATCTTACCAACTAGGTAACAGCATAGTGTGAAATCAGCACTCAGACTCCATTCACAAACATACTCCACTTCTGAGCTGCAGAAATACACCCTGATGTGACGATGTCAGCAGGGCTGAAAGTGTAAACAGCTGATTCAGAGGGCACTGTGTCGGACCAAGTGCATGGTGTATTTGTTCTCCAATCAAAAAGCTTCATTTTTTTGGTATTACATCACTGGAAACAAATGTTTTCATATCCTGCCCATGATCCTTTAGTATCATTGACCCATTTCAACAGATTGCCTGCATCAATTGCACCTTCATCACAAGATTTTTTTTTTTTAAGTTTGCCACAAAATTGCAGTTGAATTATTTTCATTTCAGGGAAATGAAGTGCACAATAATGAGAAAAGAAAAAATGAGCCACAATCTATTTAAATAGCTGTCTTCCCTTAGCACCTTCCATGCTCTCCTTGCACATCCAAAAAATGCCCATGTGTTCACACACATGGACATACAGCACACACACACAGAAACACACTTCCTTACTGACAAGTCCTGGTACATGAGAAGCTTAGATCCACAAATATAAATATCTAATGAGAGTAGTCTGAAGTGTACCAGGGGAGACATTAGTGTGTGTGTGTGTGTGTGTGTGTGTGTGTGTGTGTGTGTGTGTGTGTGTGTGTGTGTGTGTGTGTGTGTGTGTGTGTGTGTGTGTGTGTTGCTGCAACTTGTCTGCACAACTCTGCCCTCCCTCCCGTCTCTCATCTCCAATACGCCCCCAGCCAGCCTTAACAACCACATGTCAAGTGCACAGGGAGAAGTAGGTAGGGAGTTGTGTGTGTCAGTGTGTTTGTGTGTGCAACGCGTGTGTGAGTTTCAGCAGCTACACAAAGGTAACATGCACAGTAGCAGGTGTAATGTACAGTCGGGTTTTCAGGAGAGGGACCCAGCATGTCGCTGCTCGGTTGGAAATGACATCATAGCAGGGGTTAAACAGCCACCGTTTACCTTGATTTATAATCCCCCCTTGGTCCCCCCGCCTCTCCACATGGAGGGGTGAGGCCCAACTGCCAGGGGAATGGAGGGGAGAGCAGAAAAGAGACACTGGAAATTGTGCAGCCAAATTAATTAGACTGAAAAATACAGGGAGCGTTCTTGATGACACATTTGCATCAGCGATGATATTTCAGAACAAATCGCAGATGAACAGGGAACACAGGGGGGAACGTGGAGGTGAGCATTGAACAGCAAAAGGCCGAAGTATGGTCAAAGCTATCGTCCAGGAGTACTCAAGTATTTTAGAGTCAGGGTTGTCAAAGTTTCTTAAAGTGGAACACGGGCATTAGAAAAATCTCCTTCTGTTACAGCATCACATACAGCACAACTTAACCAGGTGAGTTTTTCCTGGAGAAGAATAAAAGCATACATACCCTCCTCTTCTCTCCATTCAAATAAGGTGGCACCCCCGTGGCTGACGTCTTTGCAACACTCTCCTGTTTTCGGCGTGTTTATTTTGGGGATCAGCAAAAGCGAAAAATGTTATTACATCGCATCTGACTGTCATTTTATGCTGTGTACATGACAATAAAACATCTTGAATCTTGACTGCACAGAAGGGTTCTGGAGACTTGCTTGCTGCTATTTAGCTTGGCAGAATGCCAGTGTTTCATTTTCTGGAGAAAAAAAAATGCCCAGATTTAAAATCTAACACGATCCAAATAGGCTTAGGTGACTAGATATAATAAAATAAAATAAAATAAAAAAAGCTCAAAGAACTGAAACTAATAGCCCATTTGAATATGAGCACTACAGTAAAAAAAAATTGATAGAGAATTCATTCAGCTTTTTCCACTCGCTCGGGTTGCTCAAAAGTGTCCGTTGGGCCAGAGGTGATCCAAATGTAATAAGACAGGTTTGACTTTAATTAAAATACTGCTTTGGCAGTTTTGACCTCATGTATTAGTTATAAATTCTGTATGCCTCGTGTTTTATGACTGCAAGTATGTGAGCAAAACAGAGAAATGGTCAACATTTTATTCCACGATCTCTTCCTTGTTCTCGGAATTTCCAGTGAATCCTTCATAAACAGCTCTCCGAGCACAGACTCTCCCGCTACAGTCAAATGTGAAGTATTTGAAATAAATTCCTCTTGCTCCTAAGATATTTCTGTTGGGTGGGTGCATGAGTCACAGCATGGCGGCCTTTAAGGTTGTGGCAAAATCTTTTAAGGTCAGATTTGGCCCAAATGTAGCAAGCAACTGCAAGATCATGAATATCATCCATCATGTTGGTTCTTCAGGCAGTATAAAAGTGCCGAACCAGGGATAGCTGAATGTCCGCTGCCTGTCTGGAAAGAGAAGAGAGCGGTCCAGTCGCCTGAAGGCTGACTGAAGCTCCGGCCTAAATTCCTCATGTCTACCATAAAATAGTCCAGCATTCCACTACTTTTTGACACACACACACAAACACACATTTCCAGTCACACACCCTCCCTTCACAGCGGTGGCAGCACTTCACAAAAGAACCATTGAAGGGGCTCCTTCAGTTTAAAAGTTGAAGAGTATGTCTAATTTTGGTCAGAGTCCATTAGGCAACACAAAAGTGGGAGCTTGCTGAGAACATGAGGACAGTTGCAGAGGCAAGTGCTTCATGCCAGGACTGATAAGGGCAGACAGAAACTACAAAGGCGCCGCTCCTTTAGAAGGGAGGATGAAGAAGACTGGGAGGAGAGGAGCAGCAAAAGAGAAACCAAATGGCAAGCTAAAAAGACTTGGCCCAGAATGCTGTGTGCTTTTAATACATGCATGTCAGTGTTTGTTAATGTGACCCGGACCGCGCCAATATTCAACTTTAATATTCTGCTTCAAGAAAGAGGAGCCACGCAAATGAGCTAGAAGGCGAATGAAATACTTTAAGTACTATATTGGGGGCATTAATTTGTCATCAAGTGGGAGAGATATCAGAAACATGACACGGCTTTGTGTCAAATGCAACTTCCATCCCCCAATTATGGGAGAGAACGGAGGAAGCTAAAATGTAAAGGCAACAACAGCAAAAGCAGTCTCTGGCGCGTGGTCTCGAGGACAATGTTGAGGAGAATGTGAGGATGGATGTGGACAATGATCTGCCCATGAGACCCATGTTTTTACTGTAACTGCAATGGCAGCGTTGCTGCTTTAGTGCAAGGCCCTGAGCTGTAAATGGATATTGGAGATTAGATCTTTCATCTGGAGAGAACCATGTCATTTTCCTATTTTTCTCCCTTATTGATTCTGGCCACTCTCAGCTCCACATGAACAAACACTTTCAGACTGGGAAAGGCCAATCCGGAGCTGTTCATATTCCCCACTTATAGATCTGGATGTATTATAGCGGAAGATGGAGAGAGATAGTATTCTAAGACACTACTTATACTGTACATTAAAATCTATAAGACATTCAAAAATTGTGAGGATGTTCACACACGTTCTCTCACTGCTGAATAGATATAGTAGCTTGGCGCTATCCAGTGGTTTGACTTAGAATGTTTTTTGAACATTTTACTTTACAGATTGTACCTCATTCATCTCAGATGGTGTAAACCATTTCAGCCACACAGTTGAATCAACCAAAGTCAGACACTCAAAGTAGCCTTATTGTAGTTGTATCACCACTCACGTTTTCAGATCTGCATCTGTCGGTTGGTTGATCCATGTGTTCCTGACGTGCTTCTGACGTGCTGTTGTTTTTCCAAGTGGATGGCAAAAGACTACAGGGAATTGTGATTTGGATGGTCTGAACAGTCAACCTTAGGTATTGGCGATTGATATCAACCAAACAGTCTAACAAGGATAGGAACATGACTCGTAAGCTGTAAACTATTAAACAGTGATCAACTGACGATGGCTAGTGTTACACCCATGGCTAGTCGAAGTGTCCTGTGTTGGTATAATAAAGCAACTGCAATACCTTTAAAAAAAGAAAAACCTTGTTGGTTTGGTTCCAGTGTGGATGGCATGTAGTGTGTCATGTATCCTGTAACCACTGTGCTTCAACAGGAAGTGCAAGACAGACCTATCAAAATAGACCAACTAAATCAGCAATGTCAATCAGCTGTTTGCATTTTCTTCAGTTAATCATTAAATCCACTTTTAGTAAATTGTATTTTATTGAGTACATTGTGTAAAACTCAGTTTATTCTCAATTTCAGTATAGCGTAAGGATCAATCAAATCATGCGGGTATTAAAAAGTTATGCATCTACAAGGGATGATTAATGCAAGGTTAAAGAATAAGTGTGTTTGACAACTGAACCCTCTTGACAGGGTACAGCTTCATGCCCCTTAAGAAGAAGTGCAATCAATGTGTGTTGATAGCAAACTGCTCCTCGTTTAGCAAACCCATCCATTTTTTCGGCAGCTAAACCATGGACGGGTGGCTATAACATGGCATCCTTCTTGTTAAGAAAAAAGGAAAGCTGGAATGGCATTAAAATATATATAAAACAAGAACAGTAAATATTTTGTTAGTTAAATGATAAAGTTTGATTTTCTATAGAAATAAGAAGTGAAATCTACAGTTTAGTCTAATCAGCAACACTGTTATATTTGTAGAGTTTACACAAAATAGCACAGGAGGTTAACAACAATGTAACATTTAAACCCAGACTTGGCAGAGCAGAGCTGGTCTTGAGAGATGCTTTGTATGATCTATCTCCACCTTTGTGTTAAAGGTATAAAAGTCATTACTTGTACGTCCACAAGAGGTCATTGGCTAATTCCTTTTGCTAGCCAGGTCCATCGAATAATGACTATCCCCAGCATAAGCTCCAGCCACCCACATTCTTCCCACACAGCAGACTTATCCTAGCATTGGGAGCTAATGAAAACAAATGGCTTTTCAATGGGCAGACAAACCAATTTCAAACATTCATCATCAGCCTCATAGATTTCTGAAATCTCATCAAGTCTGTCCCTGGCCTACACCTCAGTGGTCTTTTAGTCTGTCTGCTTCTCTACATCCCAATCCCACTCATGGACCATAATCACAAACTTTCTAACTTCACCGGTGTCATTTATTAACGCAAACTCCAAGAAGAACCATCCACCTGACAGTTATTCAGACACCAAATCTCCATCGACAGGACCAAGCGGACGGGACTGTATTAACCGGAGGCGATGGAAAAAAAATGGAGACTTGCAGCTAATTCCTCCCCGCATTGAAGCTCTGGGCTCCTATAAAAACTTGCATTTTCCGCAGCTAAAAAACACAAATTTGATCCGACAAGATCAGACTTTAATGATCCCTGTGAGGAAATTGGGTTGCTGCGGCAGCACAGAGAAAATATATGGCAGATAAGGATGTAACAGATAGAGTGTTTGGGGAGAATTTAGAAAATATTAAATAATAATGCAGGAATGTAGTAACAATAATGCTACAGATATATACGGGGAGCTTCTTCAGAGATATGGAGATATAACGCAGGTCTCAGCCATGACAGTGGATCACATTGTGCGTGTCAAGCAGGGGTGTGGAGGAGTGCTGAGCGCGGCAAATTAAGTTTGGATAGAAGCATTTTTGTGAGACTGAAATCAGCATTGTTAGCCAGAAGCACTTTTAATATCTGTCCAGCTTGCAGGGGAAAAAAAAGAAAAAGAAAGAAAAAGGAGCAGAGAAACAGACTGAGCCCAATCAACATCTTGTGAAAAGGATGCACTAACCTACAGGGTTAAAGTGCTCCTGCCTCTCTTCTTCTGATTCTCTGATTGATAGGGAGCTTTTATCGCTGCCATGCTATTCATGAGGCACCGCTTCATTTCCGTCCTCTCAAACATGAAAAAAGGAGAGGAAAAAAAAAGAAAATCTTCAAATGAAGCTAAAATCAAAAATTAAGACGAGAAGCATGGAGAGCAATTCTTATTGGGGTATTTGCTTTGTAATCAAATTATCAAACCAAACAAAGGTGCAATAGCAAATACACCCCAAATTCATTTAGTGTTTACCTGGAAAATGTGTTTTGCATCAGTAATATTCAATACTGACAATTGACCTCTAATTCTTGTGTTAAAAGTTGATTGCATTTCATAATTGGAACTTTATTTTTAATTATATTTTAACATCAAATGTCTGACACATATCGATAAACAACCAAAAATCAACGGACGAGGCATTACTGGATGGACCTGGAATTTCCAGTTATTCAAGCTTTTATCTCCTATTATGTTTTACATGTATCCCATGATTAATGATATTCATAATTACAAAAAGCATACATTGTACTCTGTTTGGATATTGAAAAAACACAAATCCAATAAGAATTCGAAAATAAAGAGAACTGCACTGCAACTACAAAGTAATAAGGATTATAAGAAAATAGATCATTCTTCCTCTTTTTCAGATCAGTGATTCTGTAGGCGGGATTTCCTGTGTCCAAACGTGCATTGTGTCGACATTTCCTGTTGTTACGGACAGATTTCTGGATGTCACTCACCTGCTGTTGAGGGGCTGAGCGGAGGGACACTGGCTGGAACAGCAGGACTCACTGATAGATGTTGATGATGTCATCAGTGAGTGGCAACCCTGATCGCGGCAGTAGAGCTGTGCCAGGCTGAGGAAGGGGGAGAGGGAAGGGGGAGGAGGGGGTAGAGGGGGGCCGTGGCAACCACATGCCAAGGCAACATTGCGACTCAGCCAATCAAAAAAGGGGAGGCACAGCGATGGGAACATGGCAGGTGCATTAACCTACTAATGCTGCTGGTTCAGAAGACTCTTGCACTGATAGAGACAAACAAACACATCATGCACACTGCACATATCATTTCACTGCACATATCATTTCCGGCTGATTTTTTTTTCCACATCCTAGATAGATGCAGATGTAGATGGCGCTGAAAAATAGATTAGAATGAAACGACCTTTGTCTGTCATTCACCATGTACAGTATACTCAAGAAATTCCAATTAGCCCAAGGATTCTAACCAGCGGGTGTGTTTTTTATTTGGAATTGATCGCACACATACAAACAGACACGTGCACATATGCAGTGACTTCTAAGGCGGCGACCAGTAAAATTGCAAATTAACCTATTAAAAAATAAGTTTATGGATTATTTCAAATGTTAACCATTGGGTTCACCAAGGGTTTTCTTAATCATCCAGTTCAATTTGAATAATTGAATTTGCTTCTACAGTTGTATTTAGTTTGACATTTTAAGACCTTTTTGTTTGGGCTTTTTGACTCATCTCTCGACTTGTCACTTCCTTTGTGAGAGTTCATTGTGCGCGTCCCTGCATTCTCATGCCCTAATATAAAGCAATTTCTGATGACTGACAGCAACTGGCACTCCAACCATCTATCCTTTCATCTATTAGTCGAACAATATCCTTTGCATTACACTTATTTTGTCAGCGTCTTAATAGCATGAAATGTACCATTAAAAGCCCAGCTGCAGTGTTGACGTCCCTGCTTTTAAAAACAAGTGCACATTTGTCATAATGGGCATGTGCACAAATTAAATATTCCTCTCCAGGCCAGGTAATGTTCTCCAGATCTCTACAGTAACATGATAGTATGAAAATGCACTACAGAAAAATAGAACATCAAAACAGCAATCGCATACTCAAATTAATCATTTTTCTCCGCATCACACCGGCAACGTGTTCAATTTGCTGTTTTGGTGTTTTCTCCCTCACTAGGTAGGAGCCTGTGCAACAGAGGCAGAGTGGTGAACAGTTAATAGTGGCACTGCAATAACAATAAAATGTCATCAATCTGTGGGCGCCTCCTGCCTCTGTCACACCAAGTTTGTACAGAGTAATGACATTAGGCCCGGAGTAGCAGCACACTGCGCTCTTAAAGGCACCGCACCTCCCAGACAAACTATGTGGGGTGGGGGAAGAGCGGGGGGGGTCCTATATTAGGAATTATGGTTAAAGAACAACAGCGAGAGAGAGGAGAGCGAGTGACCGAGAGACAGAGAAAAAGAGTGGCAGCCATTTTTAACTTACATCACTCTGCTGTAAATGGCAAATTGACTGCTTTTATAAAACGCTTTTCCGGTCGTCAGATCAACTCCAAATGTTACTAACTGCATAACAACAAAGTTACGCCTCTGTCGAAGCCACTTGCTTTGTTTAAGTGTTTTCATGTACACTACCCTGTCACTTGTGCTTTTAATCCATCTGAATGCCACAAAACAAATAGGCTGAGGGGTGGGAATAACGATATCATACTTTGCCCGTGGTAATGACAGTATTCAGTGGCACTCATTATGTGATTATCTTTATTGTAAGACGAATAATCTATGAGTCACCGGTAAAACTGCGGCAAAAATACGTCCATCGTGGTAAAAACATGCATATATTCTATCTATTTAATGACAACATTGAACATATGCAGAGATGCCAATGAGCCTAAACTAAGCACAAAATAGTTTATGTAGTTTGTATTTGGCACGGGAATGACATCGCAATTCATGTCACAGTGAAGTAACTGTTCCCCACCGAATCCAGGATAACTGATTATTTTAATGCAGCGCGCAATTCTTCGGTTTTTGTGGTTCGACCCGCTTCTAATACACTGATGAGCGTTAGCAGAACTGCTGATACGAACAACCCAGCTAATTCTGTAACAGACTCTCATTCTGTATCAACGCCTGTTAAATAAGCAAACAGAATTCTTCAAAATTGCATTATACGCATTTGTAGTATGCGAATGAATTTAACTTTTGTTTCATTTATCTTATTAGGTTGTGCATCTTTGCCAACCATTATGGGATACTCAAGTTTCCACATGGTCAGAAAAGCAGTTTCGGTTATTTCAATTTCCAGATTTCATTCTGGAGCTCCACCTCTGCTGGTTTGCCCAGACCTCGGTTCATTTCCTCCCTCTCATAATTAATTCCAAACAGAAAACACATTTTTGCTTTTTGTTGCTGTTTGAAGCTGACGTGTTTTCAGTTTTTCTTGTTTTCTGTATTTGGAAGAACCTGAGAGAGAACAGACAACAGCGTTTTGTTCCTTCTACGGGATGGAACTTCATGTTGGAACAATGAAATTAGTTTAGATTCCAGTATTAAAATAGTTTCAGGAAAGGATTTGTAAAATCATTTCAGAGCATTCACACAACCCTCCGCCAAAGGATGATAAGACGGTAATAAATGTAAATATTAATTATTATATCAATATTAATTAATGTTAATATTTAAATACCTTGCCACAATACATTTTTGATGCATGCAGTTTATAACATGAGAATACTGAATTCAGCCAAGAAGAGAAACTTTTTTCAGCTTATTTAGTAATCATAATCTTCATGCTATATTACACTAACAGTGAATTACACATCAATAAATGTCTGTGGCTACATCTGGCCAAGAAAATTCACAGTACCAGTCATAACATGCAAGGCATAGGATCAAAATACATCAATAAGATTATTTTAAAAATGGCATAAAACCATTTCAAGGATCATTTATGGTTGAAGTAGAAATGCTGATATCACAAAAATAACTGAAAAATCAATTGTATTCTGTAGTCTAACATTTTTTTCCCATTTTTTTCTAATATTAATTTTAGAGTCCCCAAATAGAGAGATTCTTCAACTTTTGCAAATAAATGCAAACAGTGTTATAATAACTGAAAAAAAAATGCAGATGTCAGGGCTAGACGTCCACCTTTTCGACATCTGGTCAGACAGCAGACTGTCGCTGTGTCACAGATGACTCCCTTGTCTGGGTCACAAAGATCCTCCATGTGTGCTGACACCCTGAGGACAACTTTGAAATATATAAGAGAGCAGTGACCCCAGACGTGACCCCGACATGGTGCTGTAAATCCTCTCACAATGTTTGAGTTTGTATGAGTGAAAGAGGGCAAGTGTGTGTGCATGTGGGCATACGTAAGTGTGAGTGTCTGTGTGCCTTTAATTCAGCCTCATGGCAGCGCTGGTGCCATTCAGCACCTGTGATCTGTCTGCTCGGGCGACATCCAACACCTCCCAACCCATCCCACGCCCCCCAGATCCTTTTACTATCCTCACATAGCCATGCGCACATGATGCGCAGACCTCGTGTCTCGGTGTACCAAGGAAAAAATATCCAAAACGTGTTGATTGACGGGTTTGAATTTTAAACTAAATAAAAAAAAATTAAAAACAGCACAAATTCAGGGTTATGTTCAAGTGAGCAGCACTGTCACTGTCAGGGCAAGATTGTGTGTGTGTGTGTGTGCGTGTGTGTGTGTGTGTGTGTGTGTGTGTGTGTGTGTGTGTGTGTGTGCGTTTGTGTTGGGGGGGCATGCCCAGGGACCAACCCGGCAATGATTTAAATCAAATCACTGCTGTTTAAAATGAAATTCCAGGTTACAAGTATTTTCCAATATCTAATTCCATTTTACCTTTTATTTTAAAAAATATACATCCTGCTGGTGCTGACTAGAGCAAAACAGGTGCTGAAATGAAGGGCAAATGGAATGTGTGAGTCTGATTTTTGATATTGATGAGGCCTCATTATCCTCAGGCATAGAAATATTACCAAACAGACAATCCTGTCTTAATCATAGCAGTAGATTGAATACATTTCTCAAAAGCAGCCCTTGCAACTATAGTTTATTTTGCTTGTATTTACATGATTATGAAGGAGTTACAAACATAGCATGCAAACGTAATCCACGGGGCTTTAAATTCTTAGTTACTTATATAAATGTATCACGGTAGTCATAGGAAATAAATATAAGTGTGTGATTCATAAACAAGTTTTTCTCCTTCTTCTTCTTTCGGCTTTTCCCTTCAGGGGTCACCACAGCGAATCAACTTTCTCCATCACACCCTATTCTCTGTAGCCTCCTCTCTCACACACCAACTACCTTTATATCCTCTCTCACTACGTCCATAAATCTTCTCTTTGGTCTTCCTCGAGACCTCTTGCCTGGTAGCTCCAATTCCAGCATCCGTCTACCAATATATTCTTTATTCCTCCTTTGTACATGACCAAACCATCTCAGTCTGGCTTTTCCAACCTTCTCTCCAAAACATCTAACATGTGCTGTTCCTCTGATAAACTCATTCCTGATCCTATCCATCCTGGTCACTCCCAAAGAGAACCTCAACATCTTCATCTGTGCAACCTCTAGTTCTGCCTCCTGTCTTTTCGTCATTGTGACAGTTTTTAAGCCATACAGCATTACTGGTCCCACCACTGTCTTGTACACCTCTCCTTTTTTCTGGCCGATAGTCTTCTATCACATAGTACCTCTGATACTTTACTCCACCCATTCCAACCTGCTTGGACCCGTCTCTTCTCACTACAAACACAATGTAATCTGCAAAAATCATGGTCCATGGAGATTCCTGTCTAACCTCATCTGTCAGCCTGTCCATCACCATTGCGAACAAGAAGGGGCTCAGAGCTGATCCCTGATGGAGTCCAACCTCCACCTTGAACTTCTCTGTTACCCCTACAGCACACCCTACCACTGTCTCAGAGCTAGCATACATGTCCTGCACCAGTTTAACATACTTCTCTGCCACGCCAGACTTCCTCAAACAATACCGGAGCTCCTCTCTTGGCTCCCTGTCATATGCTTTTTCTAGGTCTACAAAAACACAATGCCGCTCCCTCTGGCCTTCTCTGTAGGCATCGTCCCACTCTCTAAGATCCTGTAGAATCGAGTCGGAAAATCTACCGCTGCCTGTCCTAGAAACTTCCACACCTCCACGGGTCTCATCAGGACCAACTGCTTTTAATTTGTGCTACTTTGTGGTCTACAATTGTCACTTCTTCTACCCTTGGCTCTCTTTCATTTTCCACATTCACCAGCTCTTCAAAGTACTCTTTCCATCTTCCCATCACTCTTGTAGCATATGTCAATACATTTACCCCTAAATCCTTGATCAACTGTTGTACATCCCTTCCATCTTTACCTCTATGTTTCGCCAACCTGTATACATCATTTCCTCCCTCCTTAATGTCCAACTGAGTGCACAGGTCATTGTACGCCCTTTTGTTTTGCCTTTCCTACCTCTATCTTTACCTTACGTTGTATCTCCCTGTACTCCTGTCTGTTCTCGTCGGTCCTCTCAGTGTCCCACTTCTTCTTTGCTTCTTTGCTAACGTTTTTCTCTGTATATACTCTGTTTATACTTCTGAACTTCCTCATTCCACTACCACGTCTCCTTATCTAGTTTCCTTGCAGATGACACACCAAGTATTCTCCTACCTGTCTCCCCGCTGTAGTCCAATCATCTTGAAGCTCTCCCTGACAAAAAAAAACATACAACCTACCCTTTTCAGCTTCCACCACTTTGTCCTCTGCTCTAACTTTGTCCTCTTGATCTTCCTTGTCAACAGAGTCATGCTACAAACCACCATCCTATACTCTCTGACTAGACTCAAACCTACAACTACTTGCAGTCACTGATCTCTTTCAGGTTACCTCATCTATACAAGATGTGGTCTACCTGCGTGCTCCCACCTCCACTGTTATAAGTTACCCTATGTTCCTGTCTTTTCTGTAAAAAAGTGTTCACTGCAGCCATTTCCCTAGTTTTTGCAAAATCTACCACCATCTGTCCCTCTTGGTTCCTATCTTGTATACCAAATCTGCCCATCACGTCTTCATCCCCTCTATTGCCTTCAGCAACATGTCCATTGAAGTTTGCAACAATTACCACTCTCTCATCTCTTGGGATATTCAGCATCACTTCATCTGGCTCATGCCAGAACTTTTCCCTCTCCTAAAACTCACATTCCACGTCCGGGGCATAGCCACAAACAACATTGAGCATCACACCTTCATTTTCCAGTTTCAGACTCATAAGTCTATCTGATATTCTTTTCACCTCCAGAGCATTTCTAAACAAAATCCTCCTTCAAGATAACTCTTACTCCATTTCTCTTCTTGTCAGTACCATGATAGTACAACTTAAAGCCAGCTCCTAAGCTTCTAGCCTTAACACCTTTCCACCTGGTCTCCTGGACACACAGTATATCCACTTTCCTTATCTGCATTATGTCGAACGACTCTCTACCTTTTCCTGTCATAGTCCCAATATTCAAATTCCCTACTCTCACTCCCAGACACTTTCCTCTTCTCTCTCTGCTTCCGCACATGCCTTCCTCCTATTCTCTGACCCACAGTAGCCCAGTTTCCATTGGTTCGCTGTAGGTCATCAGCACCAATGGCAGTTGTTGTTAACCCAGGCCTTGACCGATCCGGTATGATCTGGGTATTATGTCTGATTCGCATGTTTGGTTTTGGCAGAAGTTTTACGCCGGATGCCCCTCCAGATGCAACCCTCTGCATTTATCCGGGCTTGGGACCGGCTCAGGGAGACACTGGCCCGTGCCTCTCTGAGGCTGCATTGCACAACGCAATGTTACTGTGTGTATTTATGTGTGTGTATTTGTTTGTGTGTGTGTGTGCAGCTAAGGGCTAAGGTGAGGAAACAAGACCCCCTTGCCTCTCCTTTCTGACTATGTCGAGCAATGTACACAAACACACAGGCAAAAACACATTCCCTCTCCCTGTATAGTGGGGGTGAGGGGTGGAGGGTTAAGGTGGGGGGGGGGGGTGGTTGCCTTGGAAACACTTCAGTCCAGATAATTATTACTGTTACTGTCTCTGCACACCCCACCTATAATAGAAATGGATCATAAATTATAATCACTGAGTGGCAACCTTCTGTTGTGGCAGCATGCTCGCTGCTGTCACCCGCTGGCCGCTGACGGTACTGAAGGACACACACATTCCCACTGATTCCACAAAGCCCACACTGAAATCTATCATCTCCTTTCTTTTGCTGTTTTGCCTTCTCTATTATTATCAAATTATTTTCACTCCAAAAGTCAAACCCGGATGACAATAACAATCATTTAAAAACATTAATGGCAGAATGGAAATACGGCGTCATGGTGAATCTGTTTAAATATTTACAAAGGCCTATTCCCATGGCCCATTCCTAAGTAATCAAAAAACAATTAAATATTCTTCCCAGTTGAAAGTCACTTCTTTGTTTGTTTGTTTTTAAAGCAAAATAATTCAGAGGCTTATAAAAAAAAAGTAGTCTGAGGCTGGGTAGTAATTGTAAAGTGAGCGCCCCACTTTTCCTCTCCCCCTTTGCAAGAGCTGGGAAGGAACAACCAAAAAATGGAAAACAAAGGGTGGGGGGGGTGAATAAACAAACAAAAAAATGAATTAAAGTAGCATTAAGAATATCAACTGGCAGCCAAAGAAAATAAGCTAATTTGCCGGGGTGTGTATTTATGGTGTCGTTTGTTTAGCATCCTATTGCAGAGAAATGATGAGTTTCAGCCCCGTCAGACTTTTATTAGCAGCAGCATTCTTTAACTTAAAACTATTCATCACATCCGTGTCCCCACAACAGAAAGCAGCCGGGGGCTGATTTCAATCCCTATGAAGTGTTTTCTTATAGGAGACAAGGTCACAGCCACACCGCCAATTACTGGCAAGACGCCTTAAATCAGCTTCTTCTTCCTCCTCCTCGTCAACCTTAAAAACTAAAGGGAGGCCTCATCATTATGGGTGGTTGGGTCGCAGCGAGACGATTTAAAAGCCAAACCTCAACCGGAATCTCATATCCAGTGTCAGCAGCACCCAACTCCTGTGTTTTCAAATGCATTTTAACTTCCTACGGTTGCAACTTTGGAATGACTTCAGCGGTACGACTGTAGCGCCAGTCCTCTAATCATCATTTGTTGTGTTTTTGGAATTCCGGTCCACTTCTTCTCGCGTGCACCAATTTTCTTTCAAAAATAAAGCGCGCCGGGTGTTAAACTTTCAGTTCGAACAGGGGGGAGATGCAACTGTTCCAGGAAGAGACCTTTGAAAAGTTTATGCTGCCTTGTGTTGGCAGTTTATGGCCAGGGGTTTGTGCTCAATGCACAACGCAAATCACAGCTGGGATTCCTCATTAGGCGCTATTGACAGGCCACATAAAAAAGAATCCTCCGGAGAATGGCTCAGCAGCCACTTCCCGCTCTCCACCTTTCTCATCGTCATGTATATTTCAGATCAGGGATGGATGTCAGACTCTGTGTGGGAATTATTAATCTCAGGTTCTGTACTTGTGGCGAGCTGTTTAAGGATTCATACTAACAAAGGGCAGCGGAGTCAGGCAACAAGGCTGACAGGGCCCGTCTCTCCATCTCCACACCTCCACCTGTCTGTCCTCCGAACACAAACGAACACACACGCGCCCACAAACACACACACACGCCCATGCACACGCCTCTCTGACCTTTGGAGCCGCTTAGGTTCACAAAACACCTCCAAACACTTCCTCTCTAATGGCCCGCTGCTCAAACAATTGGTGCAACGACCTGCCGGAGATGATTGATCTCTGACAAGCGGCTCGATGCATTCCTATGAGTCATTAGATCGGCCTGGACGGACAGGGAGACGCGGGAGGGGGGTGGGGGTCGGAGGGGGGGAGACAGACCTATCGGAGAATCACTGCAGTCATGCATCCAGTCAAACCAGGCATTTATCTAATGTCAAGATGTGCACACAACCTTTAGTCTGATGTTGAAGAAGTCCAGGCCCGAAAAACACACACAGTGTAATGATGCGGCGTCTCGCGATGCAGAAATGTGACAATTTGCATCATGAAACCGAAAAGTCAAATCGTAATTATAACATCCAGAACTCAAGGGGTCACTATGGACTTCTCCCCCAGCCTTCACTGAAAGTTATTTTGCCTGCGTCCCCTGAAAGTGGTAGAAATGTTGTGTAGGTCAGTTAGCAGGTTCACTGACAAACTCTGAACTGTCTGTCAGTGTGAATGACAGAGTGAATGGTTGAATGTCTGTGTGTGATTAACAGATGACCCCTCCAGGTTAAATCCCGCCTCTCACCTAGCTGGGATAAGCTGCAGCGCCAGCATGACCCTGAGAGATGGATAAATGCCGATTATATGCAGTGAATGATTGAATGGATTCATTTAAACAGCTAAAATTTGAGAATTAGACGCGAGCCTGTTCCCTGTTATTAGGAAAATTGTTTTAAAGATTAGACTGTGTTCAAAAAAATTACAAATATATAATGACATTTTTGGCTTTCGCTAGGATCTTCGGCTTTTGGCCTAAACTGCCCCAGTGCTTGGCATGAACAGGGGTTGTTCGGGAACACAGGAAGCTGGTTTGGTCACATGATTTGGTGATTCCAGTGCACAAACAGAGCACAGAACAGATCAGGGCCCATCCACCCAAGACAAACACAAGCACACACACACACACACACTATTCCCAAAATGTCACATGCAGGAGTATAAATGCATACACACAAAAACACCTTTATTTCTTTTCATTACAAAGCAGGTCCTTTACTATTTGTCCGACTGGATCCTCCACAGGATTATTTCATGGCCAACACACACTCTTTCACACATACACACACACACACACACTCACGGGCAGGAATATTTCCCACAGCAATGAAAGGGCCTTTCCGCCACGGCAAGGAGTAGAGAGCGGGAGTACACCGGCTCAGTGCTGCAGAGGAGAAACGTCTTCTTTAAAGATCCTCTTGTTGTGTCGTCGCACCGGGAGATAAGGATGGATTAGGCTGCATGGCGCTCTGAGCCGAGACATGCGTACACGCTGTTGAACACGGAAGATGAGCGCGACGAACCCTCTCCCAAGCCAATCACCACGCACGTGCACAAACACCAGCCGGTAGGTTCTGCACCTGTTTCAGCCTCTCTTTATTGGCTCCATGTTTGTGTTAGGATTGATTTTAACACATTATTGATCACATTTAAGGCTTCATAGACCTTTTAAACTCCCAGGGGTCCGGTGTCTGGTCCAGAGTCTGGGCCGGAAGCCAAAAAGTAAGCGACTCAGTGAACTGCCCGAGTCCCCTTCACCAATCCTTCACCATAATCATTCAGTTACCGAATCTATGTGGACCAAAAATAATGTAAAATACCAACACAACTGATATTTTATATCTCATCTCAGCCCTCCATTCCAACCATCTTTTATAAAAACCATATTATCAATTTAGATATCTTTATTTTTATAATTTTCTGATTTATTGAGAATTTCATACGAGCTTCGGATGACTTCTGGCAAATATCGAAGAGCTGATTTCTAAACCTTTCCCAAGTAACTTCCAACAAAGCAATTTGAGGATCATTTCTCGCAGATCCTTTTCAATCTTGATTCCGAGGTAATTTCTTTACAAATTATTGGTGACATTTTCTCACAACTTAGAAAAGGCAACTGAAGGTATAATTTCTTGAATAAGGAAATAAAGTGGAAATGCGAGGAGGGGTGGTTATCAAGTTAGACAATATAATAATATGAAAATTACATTATAACTAATACTATATTAGTCATCCATGATCCAACTGTCTGAGTTTATGCATTGCTGTATTGTAATCTTATGATACTGGAATCTTTGGGGCTGGCGGGGAGCAGGAGGTAGGACAATCTTCTTTGGAATCAAACATTACTGGTTCAATTCCCGGCTCCTCCTAGCGTATCGAAGTGTGGTTGAGCAAGACACTGAACCCCCAACTGCTCCCCTGGCGCTAATGGACAGCAGCCAACTGCTCATGTTTCATGATGGGTTAAATGCAGAGAACAAATTTCTCCACAAGGGGTTATTTTCATTATTATTGTCTACAAAAATGCATTGTATTAACCTTTGTAAAGTATTGTACTGCATGAAACTCAAAAGTTGAGTTTGTTTGACAAAGAGCCAGTGGTTTAAACAATGAAATCATTTCAAATGTGGCAATGTTGCTTTTTTTCAAGCAATTGGAAGTTCACCTGAGATAAGCGTCTCATTTTTCCAATTTCACTCCAGCTGTCCTGAGATACACATGAGAGGAGGGTTAGTGATCAAACCAGGTGAAAGAGTGAAAACGATAATCACCTCCCTTTTTCCATTAGCGGTTTGGAGGGGAAAAAAATTGATTTTAGGGGGAACGCATGGTCTCAGCTCTTGGTCTTGATCCAGATGTGCCTTCATCGTCTTTCCTCCGATAACTATTGTCTCGCACTTTTCATCACGTGGAGGCTGCGACATAATGAATAACTGGGTCTCGTCAGGCTCTGGGCCTCAAATTAAAAGGGACAGCTGGACGCACGGAGGACGGGGTGGGAATCTGAAATATGTCTGATCCAGAGTGGGTAGGCAGGGATGATGTGAAGCTTGGAGACTAACAGTTTACTCTGACCAGAAGCAAGTGTAGGGTCTGAATATCATTTTCGGCTAAGATCAAACACATGAAAAAATTGCTTTATTTCAACGCACTGCGGTATAATGTTATGGATGTGTAATAAAATTATTATAACTCAAAATTTAGAAGAAAAAGTCTCAATATGTTTATTATTACATTAATAATCCTTTAATTCTGTATAAACATGAAATGATTATATGAAGCACAAGTGTGTTTATTATTTTTTAGAAATGCGCATTTAACTGTTGTTGTTAGCTAAAAGTCTAATTTTGCGAGTTAAAAATGTGTGTGTACACATACATCTCCTATGAAGCAACCAAAATGTTAAGTTTAAACTGCGCTACTTTAGTCAAGTGCCGAATTCAATGACCTTCAATGACCTTCTTCAGCAAACAACCTCCGCCACTGCAATGTCAGCTTGATTTCCAAATACATCTTTACCACTTATAGAAACACATCATTCACACCCTTAGCCACACACACACACACACACACACACACATATAGACACACATATAGACACACAAGCACAGGCACCACGGGAACATGCAATCAGGTCAAAGGGTCAGTCAATCATGTTGAGGCTCATTTCCTGGTGGTTTGTGTTTGATACCAAGCCCATCAAAAACCACAGCTGAACATTCCATCGCCAACAACTTCCTGCCGTCGCTACACTGTCACCTTAACACATGCACCAGCAAACATATTACTGACACTGGCTGGCAGGTGAAAACAGCTGGAATGGGATGAGTGAGCAAGGGCTAAGATTAAAATAAATGCAGGACCCAAATAGACATCAGATAGATGGACAGAGGACAGAAGGGTAGCTTCAAGGAGACGGAGCTCAGAAGAGCAGAAGGAGAGAAGGATAAATGAGGGTGAACATAACGAGTGAATAATGGCGGGACGGAGAGAAAAATGAGGTGGAAAAAAGAGCCAGATTGAGGGAGGAGGATGTGGCTGCGGAGAGGAGGAAGACAGGGGTGAGGATACGTATTTGTTTCTGTCAGAATCATTTGAGAACCAGACTTGAGTAAACCAAATCTGCCCAAGACTACGGTGGGCACCGGGATCAACATGTGATGTCGATCTGGGCAGGGATATGGGTGAGCCCTGCTGCGATCCTTTCTGACAGTCAGATCCCTTTATGATGCCTTTTTGTACCTTGTTTAGTCCAACAGAAAGAAACCAGCTGGTGCTTCTGCTGGAATTCTATTCAGATTGACACAACAAAAAGTAGTAGTTTGCTGCAAACCAGAGACTGACAGGGACTGCCACAGCAAATCATCTGCTTCCATCTAACCCTCTTCTCTGCATCTTCTTTTGTCAACTTCATGTCCACTTTCACTCCATCCATAAATCTCCTCTTTGTTCTTCCTATTACTCTCCTGCCAGACAGTTCCAATCTCAGCATCCTTCTACCAAAAAATCACTGTCCCTCCTCTATCCATGTCCAAACCATCTCAGTCTGACTTTATCTTCAAAGCATCTGACATGTGCCCTTCCTCTGATGGTATCATTCCTGACTCCATCCATCCTCCTCAGTCCCAAAGAGGAACTCAACATTTATGTCTACAAGATGGGAAAAGAGCTAGAAAAGAAAAACACATGTACATCCGCTACCCAATTAGGGATAGGTGCTGGATCAAAAAAAAAGGCTGACTAAGTAGAGTTTTAAAAAAAACTGATGCTTACCAGAGAAGTGTTTGCTCACACTTCTCCAATAAGCATCTGAGGAAGAGCCTATGTTTTGCTCAAAACGTCATGCATGCGCAAACACGTTTTTTTGTGTGATATGTAAAATAAATCATCTTTTCTTTTTGCAGCATTTTCAGCAAGCAGATTTTCTCAAAACTGTACGAGATAGGAAAATACAGCCTTGGTATAAATTACTATCCCTCTATCTATTAACCTAAGCAAGTGGTTTTGTTGCCATCTGCATCTGTGATCTTGTTCTTTCAGTCACTGCCCACCGCTCAAGACTATAGGTATGGTTGGGAACGTAGGAGGACCGGTAAATGGACAATGGAGCAATGCAGCGTCCACGTTACTGCTGATACTGCACTAATCCGACTGATCTCCTGCTTCACTTTTCCCTCACTTGTGAACAAGCGTACAAGATCCTGAGATACTCAAACTCAGGATCCATGGATCCAATCCCCTGACCAACTTTTTAAGGAGGTATTGATTCTCGTCCCAGCTGTTTCACATTTAGCTGTGAACAGCCGATTGAAGCCAAAGAGCCACATGATCTGCAAAAAGCAGCGACCTAATCCTCAGGCCACCAATCAGATTTCCTTACCGCCATGGCTGCATCTTGAAATCCCATCCATAAAGGTTAGGAACAGAATCTGTGATGAAGCTTTTGGGGGTTAGTAGTTTGTCTGTTTTATTACATCGGAAATTCTCTCATTATTTACTTCAGTCTCTCCAGACAAGCAGGTCCTTTCCACGGGGTGTTTTGAATTCAGGGACCTGTTCCTTTAACAATTCTCTTACCCTGGAGAAACTTTCCCAATGGGGAGTGAAACCATTGCGGTCCTTCTGTGCTGCACATCATATTCAACTGAAAGAGAGAAACCGTTGACAAATTTCAGTTTGAATATCTCATCAATTATATCTCCTCAAGAACTAAAGTTCAGCATAACTTTTAAAATTTTCAAAGTAAAAGAAGTTGTCTCGAACAAATGGAACAAAATGTACCAATATAAACGAGGTACATTGATCCTGTGTCATCCAACAAAATAACATTGAAACACCGTTTAAGTTGAGGACATTGGACACTCCCTTGCTGCTAAGTAAACAAATAAAAGCATCATTTTCAACATTTGGCATTAGCCTACTTTTAAAATGAATGAAAATGTATCTATAAATTGCATTTCTAGTTTCTGACCTCTACAATGACGCTCAAACACTCAGATGTCAGAGATGACATATTTTCCAATCCTGACTTCTTATTCAACTATTCAATGAGATATCTTGTTAATATTATACCTGGACAAAAAGGGAAGATTCCATCCTAATAGCATGTCACATACAATAATGTATATTATTTATTGATTTTAAGTTACGTACTAAAACAGAATGCAAGACAAAGTTTTCTTCTTGTTTATTTTTAATGAAATAACAGCATGTCAGTGTTATCTTACTACCAAAAGAACAAACATACATTTTAAAGTGTATGTGAGCAATCTAGACTTACAACTTTTAATAAAGAAACACAAATACAAACAATGGAGATTGTAATTTTTTTAAGAAGGCTGTTGGTTGCACAATTATAGTTCAGCCGGTAAATCAGTATTTAATATTAAACAATGAAGAAAGGGAGCATTGTCCTGTTCCTGTTATTTGTGCTGTACAATGTTTGGCAATGCCAAACCTAGTGATATCACTGCTTCACATTTTCATGTATCATTACACACAATGCAATCTGTGATAAATACTGGACAGAAATGCTGATACAAATGGGTTTCAGTACTCTTTGAGCAATATACTTCTGTATGAGGCTTTTTGAGCTAGTACAAAAGTCATTTAATATATGTGGAATGTTTAAGGTATGTGTGTGTGCACACACACGTGCGTTTCCCATAAATACACATTCACTAATTTCTACTTCTACATTTCCCCATCCGCCGCTCATCTATCCACCTCCATCTAACACAACCACAATCCAGTACGGTGCCAAGGCAGCACAGATGCAAACTCCCCCCTGACCGGGCCGTTGCCAAGGCGGCGCTTCCGAAGCCTCTCCACCAGCTGGAGACACTCTGATGAGGCCAACACATCCATTTCCCTGGTAACCGACGAGCCTGGGCACACATACACATACACATACATCTATACACACACACACACACACACACATACACACGCACACACACACGCACACTTGCATATAAACATGTACATGCACCCATGTGAACCTGTATATGCAGCACACATCCCACCTACCCTTTTCACCTTCCCCCATCTCTCCCGGCCCTGTTTGCTGCCAGGTCTATTATCACACAGGATGGGTTGCAGGGCCACAACACAGCAGCGAGACACATTTACACCCAGTCACCATATGCACCGTGCAGCACTGTTCTTCTGATTAGCAGGACCCAAGATGTCACCTTTCCTCTTGCATGCAATCGCATATGATTTCATGTGAGCTGTTAAGAAACCAAGGTGTTTAGAAATGTCATGTTTATGGCAAATGTAGAAACAGTTAGCTATGGGAGGAAACGCCCTTCTGTGAAGGTGTGGTGTGTGTTTACGCATAAAGCCATCAGTTTTAATGTCTATTATGACATTATAACAATGTCCACCTGGCTAATGTGAACTCCACAGCACTAACGGCACGACGACCTTTATGCTAACAGTTGCCTCAGCCTTTGAATGTTTGTAACTGGATGTCAGCCACATTAGCATCTTCATGATATCAAGCCACCGGACCGCACACACACACAATTTTATTGACCCAGGTGTTGGGATAGTCATGGGGGATTTTCATTGTGCAGATTTGAGTGTTTCCCTTTTTTGCAGGAAAGCTAATCATCCACTAGCTTTGACCATGAGCATGATGTAAGTTGTAAAATTGTGTTTATGGCAAACAAAGGAAAAAAAAAACATTATTTTCCTCTCGTAAACATGCCTCATTGATGTGCAAACATTCATAAAAGTCATCAATTTTTTTCTTATTTGATTCCTCTACCTTGGGTGACATACATTTATTTTGTTTGTTTGCATTTTTTTTTCTTTTAAATCATTCCAAATGGAAGCACGGGGAGCAAGGATGTACTGCAAGACATAAGATAATTTTAAGTGAGAGTTTGCCAAAATTGTTAAAGAAAACAGCCAAATAAATGAATAAAACTTACAAAATAAAATATTGTTCTACTTGGTGGGTCAAAGCCCCAACATCAACACAGACCTCTGCCAGTAACATCCTGTTCAGCTGTTAAATATGTTAAATTACATCTAACATATCAACTGCTCCAGAATTTAAAAAAAAATCTGATCTAATTTTGATCGTTGAACAAGTTGTTTCATTGGCAAATGCCACTAAAGAAAAGTGCTTTGTGTGTATTACATTTTTGGAACTTTTATAAACTTGCTTTTCACTGTTCTTGCTTGGAACTTACGGCTTGCAGTGGATTACAGCGATAGCATAGCAGAGCATATAGCATGGAATGAGAGAGGAGGAATGTGACTGCTGGAAGAGGATCAGTGGTTGAGCTTTAACCCTGGGCTCTTTACATTGGAATGGAAGAGAGGCCTTAGCCTACTTTGTCAAACACATACACACACACACACACACAAAGGGCCACCACATCCCCTCACATACAGCGACTCGCCGTGTGAGAATCTCAGAAGGTTCAGCGATGTTCATGTCGATTGAGCTCTGCCAAAGCCTTTTGATGTCCCTCTAGCAGAGGCGGACCACAGAAAGGCTGCAGGACGTTTGGATCTGGTGCCAAGAGCAACAAGCAGGGAGGCAGCTGTCTGGAGTAGAGGCGGATCAGCGAAAGAATCAAAGATGGCGGACGAAGAAAGGAAAACAGCTTATCAAAGAACAGGTCCCACGTAACTGAAGCCAGTCAGTATATTTTAATAAATTGACATGGGAGGAGCTAAAGTGAGCTTGAGCACTAAAGGATAACATTCACTCGCAGGAACTAAAGCAATAGATGATTTCTGAACATTAAACACTAAAAGACAATCACTAAACTTGCTAAAGCTAAAATAAAAGCTGCTCTAATCCCTGCTTTATTTTAATGATGGTTGAAATTATTCTTAGCTTTATATCACAGCCCCCAAAATAGCATTTTAATTTGTTTAAGCCAATTGTTTTGTTTGTCACCTTAATCTGTGACCCTCAGTACTTGCAACTTCATCCCAGTGTCCCTGTGAAGTAAATGTGAGTGTAATGAAGTGAAACTCTAGACTCAATTTGTGTTTTGGAGGATTTTATGACCTTTGACCTGAGGAACATCCCTGAGTCTCCAATAAGCATCTACATGGACATTTATACAAAATGTGAGCGTTCGTCTCTTTCCCTGCCACAGACAATAATCGTCAAATCTGTGATTTTCCCATTGCTAAAGATCAGCTGCTTACAATAAATTCCTCCATGTTCCTGTCTTGCAGGTGTATTTTGGTATCAAGAGGTATTCATAATGGAAGATGAGTCACTGGCATTTCTGAGATTTCATGTTCTTCACTACAGACAACCCATAATGCAACAACTGTCATTACAGAGTATTAAGAAAGACTGTACACCTGACATTTGGGTAACAAATGATAATGTGAGGTATCTGAACTAATGTTTCTTGCAGCCGTTTTAGAAATTCTGAACATGACGTTGATATATTGAAGTGACACCACTGTGGACTTGTTGTGTAACCCACTATTACACATCAACTAAGATCAGGAAATATAAAAAATGTATATATGTACCAGGTGAGTGGTCTGATCAGCCAATATTGGTCCAGGAACCTCTTTTTTTAAGTGAAAGTACAATCAACATAAACATAGGTTTTGGCCACTTACTTGTAAGTTTACTATCAAAAATGCCATCTGGCACGACAGATATCATGGGAAAGTGGTAATGAGACCCTGTTTTTTCTTTGAAGGCCCTGGCGCTGAAATTATGACGTATTATTTTTAAATAGTATTTGACTTTTGGAAACATTCTTCCGACAGGAATTTTCGAAGAATCCTTCTGTGTTTATTTTAATCCCGACTGTAGGAGCACATTAACTAAATCAGCATGTTACATTCAAGTAGAAAGATCATGGGGGAAAATAGGCTTTCATTTCCAGGTATATTTTTATCGTGTTATCTTGAGTAGATTATCTGAAAGGTGCTTACTGTGTGCTTCACTTCCCTTAAAAGCACCACTTCAGCTCAGCAAGGAACACAGCTGATCCACAATGTGAGGTCAACTTTACACTACAAAGATGCACATTTTTCTGTATGTTCTGTACTCCATTACTGCAGGATGGGGCGTAGACAGCCTCTTAAGAGCAATCCACACATTTCCTGTGGTTCTTTGCTGCCCTATTCCAGCCACCACCCCATCAGAGCCCCTCAGCGGGACGAAATGTGCTGCTAAAGCAACGCTATCTCTTTCTCCTTCCCCCCCCACGGCAACCCGGCTAAACACATGTCCCGCTAATGTCTGAAAATCACATTTTCCCATCACTTGCTCCTTAAAAGCCAGCTTTTCCCACCAGTTTAAGATGGGGCAAGGCGCTAAAGAGGATAATGCTGCAAAGAGATGTTTTACAAAGATATCTTTTTTTTCTATTTTAAAGGGAAGCACCCTAATGTAGAGAAATGTGATCTTCCGCTGGTGTTTGCCCATCCGTTGCATGATTTCAGCAGGGCCGGCTGTCCGAGCCTCAGAGACACCTTGAGATTATCCTGAACGGAACTCTTCATCATCAGAAGGAGGAGCAAACTGATCCCCTATAATCGAATATTTGAGAAAAAAGTTCATCCTTAGTCATTATCAGTACTTAAAGATGAGAAACATAGCATTACTGGTGTAAGTTACAAGTCTAAGTAGTTAATCAAATGTTGGTTTCTTCTAATTCTAAAAATAACATTTTCAAACAGAATGGTCTGGTAATTATTGGAAAGTTTCCCTCCCATTTTGTTGTCAGAAATGACAAAATCCTTCCAAATTTTGTAAGTGAATTTTTTGCATTAGATTAACTGAAAGATTGGAAAATTAAAATATGAACTCATTGCTAGATTGGATGACTCTGTTTGTTTTTTTCCTTGTTGTTTGTTTATGATATTTACAATCTCCCTAAAATTGGCCTATCTACTTCTGCTTGATAATAAATGAATCTTAATACTTTACTGTGAAATTCCCAAAAAGAAAAAAAAACATTGACTATAAAGATGTAGCATTTCCGCTTCACAGCAAGAGGGTCCTTGATTCGATATCAAACGGGGGGCCTTTCTGTGTGGAGTTTGAATGTTCTCCCTGTGTCTGCATGGATTTCCTTCAGGTTCTCCAGTTTCTTCCAACGGCCCGAAAACATGTAGGAGGCTCATTAGAGACCCTAAATTGTCCAGATATGTGAATGAGGTGTTGAATGGTTGTTTATCCAGTCCAGGGTGCACCCCGCCTCTCGTTCAATGACAGCTGGGATAGGTTCAAGTACCCCCATGACCCGGAGTGCAGGATGAATAAGCGGTATAGATAATGAATGAACTAATAAATGACGGATTACCATAAACGAAACACAGGAAAAAGACAGAAAAAAGTAATAATCAAACAAAGAGGTTACTTGAAAGTGCAGAAATGTTAATAGATTTGAAGAATTACAATAGTAGTTTTGAAAAATATTATCAATATATTATGTTGTTATAGATTGGTTGACATTCAATCAACCATCTCTAGATATCAGGGTGCATATCACATAAACTCTCTTCAGAGTGTGATGAAGATCCTGGGTTGTAGAATGAAGATCGATGATTTGGTAGAAACTATGGCAATGTTTATTGAAAAGGCTCTTAGATATGTCATCAATCAGCGAACAGCATTTAGGAGGAACCTGGGACAACACCCCCTGCTGCCCCCATGTGACTGACAGGCCAATGGAGAGAATAGTTTTGTAATGACAAGCTTGGCAAGCTGCTGAATTTTTACTCCTGGCACTCCTGTACTAGTAGCAGCTCCGCATCCACAAGCCCCAATCGGACAATCGTAGTAGGTCAAAGGTAAAAAAAAAACGTTTTAAGTCATTAATTACACCAGCTAATCACACTTCTTAACCTATTACATTCACATCGCAGCCACTTCGGGACACTGTCAGCTCATCTAAAGTTGCATAATCGGATAAAAGACATTTTTCCAATTGATGTTATGTGAAAGGTGTTGATTTGAGACAGCCAATGGTGAACAGGCTGTTGACAAGTGAGTGATGGTGGGATTGTGTGTGTGTGGGGAAGGGGGGTGAACATTTAAAAAAAACTCACAGAGAACTCCGATGATCAGCCGTCACCTCTTCCTTCAACGTGTCTTCACCTTCCATCCACGTTGACTCAACTTCTCTGTTCCCGTGTTACACTCCCCTCCACCCCAACCCCCACCCGCGACACCCCCCACCTCCATCCCCAGCTCACACACTGATAAGGAGGTGTTGTAGTGTTTGGAAAATGTCTCTAATAGAGGATTTTTCCGCAGGCGCAAAAAGTATTTAACCACCAAACGGTTTGCACGTCTGGCACCGAAAACAAACCCCTAAAAAGCGATCAAATGTATTTACAGAAGACAGAAAGCTGTCGCAATTTCAACATGTTGTGGTGTTAAGACGTTTGCTTTCCACTCGCTCATCATATTAGTGACTCTCGGCTGAGTTACAAGTGAGGAGACTGGAGAAAGAAAAAAAAAAGACTTTAGCACGTTTTGTGCTTACAAAGCAGAATGAAGAATCGAATGGAGAGAGTTTACAAAAGTGATAATGAGTCCCCTTTTCAGTGACGAGAAACTGCCCAGATTTCTCCTACAAAGACACACCAGCTTCTCACGCATCTCGTCAGAATTCCCTGCCGCGCAGAAGAAACCAAAGTCGCCTATCCCTCACTGCCATGTCCAACTGAACCGCCTTCAACCACAGATCTCTGGATGTGCCCTCGAATGTATCTGGTGATAAACAGCTTTGTCTTTCTCAGATGGATTGTATCAAGATTTTTTTGTGCTTTCTCGGCCAGACGAGACTTCAATATGCACCCGATATATAAATATTAGCCAAATCATGAAAACCATCGCAACATACTTTGTGAAATTAAGGAAGGAATATTTTATTAGCTGCCACTAGTTTTAAGCTGCCTAAAAAGGAAAAGACCCAAAAATTTCAAAAGGGGACCAACTTTGGAAAAAAAGCCCAAATCTTACTGATAATAGATGGGAGTTAAAAAAGACTTTAAGACTTGAGTATTTTTTGTGCATACAAAGTCTGAGCAAATCTTGAGAGTTTACAAAAGTAGTAATGAGTCCCATTTCCAGAGGAACTGCCCAGATTCCTCCTCCAAACAAACATTGGCATCTCCTCAGAATTCGAAGCCACAGAAACACACAGACAACCGAAGCGCCTTCAACTGTGGATCTGTGAACGGGCACATACAGATGTCGGGGCGCCGTCTGATGCCTTTTCATAAAGAAACAACAGTTGAAAGTGAATCTGTGGAGGGCTAGTTGTGGTCAACATTTGGGGGAGGCTTTTACGCCTAAAGGCTCCACTTAAAGCAAATTATCATTTACCTTTCGACATGCGCCAGATCATTAGGCAGAGACATTAAAACCAGCAACCGCCACTCCAGCGGGGGTCCAAGTGAACCACTGCCCGCCACCCAACCACACAACGTACTCATGGGGGGAAGTAAGTGAAAGGGTGTGTGGGCGCACATTGAAGTGGGAGTATTCTCATGTCAAGGAAGTGTCTGTTTATGTGTGTGTGTGGGTGTGTCTGTGTGTGTGTGTGTGTGTGTGTGTGTGTGTGTGTGTGTGGTGACATCAAAGCAGCCCAGGGTTTTCGCCTCGTGCCCAGAATCATTTGACAGGAGCAGATGCATCATTAAAACATGGCCACACTCTGCAGCCAGGGTGAAACGGTATTATGCACCCACCCCCAAGTTCTTTGCTACTGGATCCCACAAAATCACGGAAAGATTGATCCAGGAGGGCTTTTTCCATGTTCCTGTCTCCTCCGTGAGTGACGGGGTCTCATTAAATGAGCCCAAGCAGCTCTAGTCTGGGGTCAGCTGGCCGCAAAGTGACAGCAAGGCCGACTGCGGTCCAACACCAGCCTGTGAAGTGCAGCCAGAGGAGACTTCACCTTCCTCCGCTGCTGCTGATGGTGATGATGTTGATGATGATAATGGTGGATACAGCAGATGGCTGATCAACAGCCGACTTTCACACATTCTTCTGTCTTTTCCTCCCTGCTTCCAATTCATCCATCCATCGTTCGGTCTCCATCCCTTCCTCTGGATCCGCTCTGGTGGCAATCTCGGAAACAGGTAATGAGCCAAGAATGTACAAAAAGAAAATAATTGATAAATATTGATAAAATTATTAAGTGGGATTTAACCCCTTAAATTTTTAATATATCCTATTTTGTCAACAATGAATACAATGAAGAATGACACTAAGCATCGTTTAAATGAATTGTTTAAATGTTTCTATTTAAGGTGACAGTGACTTTCATCTAGTGTGTTATTTCTGGACCAAACTATTTCCATCTGTGTATTTTTGCTGTCTTCTTGTGGTAAGGCAGGCGCTTATTACTTTCTTTATTTATTTGTTTGTTTGTTTTTCTGTTGATCCATTTATCTGTACATCAACAATACAAACCAAATTACCAAGCGCTATTCGTTGCATTATTACTGGCGGGTTATTACCTGGAACTTGTCACGTGACTAACAAACTTTCCCTGAAGACCAGAAAACAAAGTTATCAGAAAAAGAGATATAAGAAATTTTAATTATTAATCAATTACAATTTACATTGATATACGTGAATTGAAAATATTTGACATTCCTGATTTCAGAAATGTTGTAAAAATATGAGAAATGTCCAGTTGTTTATTTGTATGGATCCTGAAATGACAATTTTGTTTTACATTTCACTATTTCAACTGAGCAAAATATCTGATAACTGTGGCAAAACAGCTGAGAAGAATAAAAGCACTTTTTGTAAATGGTGAGTTGGACCATATTAATCAGACACAAAGAGAGATGATGCTCAGATGAGAGTATAGAAATAAAGAAATAAAAGCCTTTAAGAAAAAGCCTCTAATATTTCATTTTAAAGAATTACTAAAAGGTGTGTGAAAGGCCTTTGACACATTTAACAGAGCACATAACTTATCTTGCAGTCAGTGTTTCCTGGGGCTGTAACTAATCTCAGCCGGGGCAATTGAGGGTCTTCTATTAACATATTGCATGTCTTTTGAAAGTGGAAGGAAAGTGGAGAACCCCATGCAGACACACGGAGAAGATGCAAACCCCAAACAAGGTCTCCTGTCAGAACTGAACCAGAGACCTTGTTGTTAGAAGTGGAAGTCTTAACTACTGCACCACCGTCCCAACCCAATTACCTTTAATTATGTCTCCCTCTCAGAGGTCAAAAATTATGTTTTAAAAGGAGTTTGGAAACTGATATTTTATTCTGAATTCACAGTCGGGAATCACAATTGGGTGTTGTTTTTTTTTTTATTATTTTTTAATTTGTTGAAACTCCTGCGGAGGATTTCAGAGTAAGCCGCATCTTTTTCTTACTGGATACTGGAAAGGTTCACAATTGAAGCTGCTTTTAGCTGAAAACTTTGCTGTACAAGTATGTCCAACAGACACACACACACACACCGTCACAACAGACTGTGTGAAGGCGAGACACGTTAAAGTCAACACGCTGCTGTTCCAGTCTCTGTGATTCCCAGAGAGGAAGAGGATGTTTGGTCTGGGGTGTCGTTTCTGCTGTCCAAGGAACTATAAATACACACCTGGACACTTCCAGGTGAAAGGACGGGGCAGCGCAAACACACAAACACAGAGAAACGGGTGGTGTGGGGAAGGGGGAGTACAGGGGGGAGCAAACACAGCCAAATAAAAATCTATTGAGCTTAACAATGGTGTTATAAAAACGCACAGAGGTACTGTTTAACAATGTGGTCGGAAGAAATGGGGTAAATACATGTGGGAGCGATGGGCTTGGCTCAGCATCAAAGGCCTGGCCGGCGCTCAGCATTGTCTTTTAATTCATACCATTGTGTCCTTCAAACACACACGCAAGCATGCATGCACACACACATGCGCGCACACACACATTCATATATCTATAATCATGATGCAAGGGACATTTTGAGGTCTAAAGCCTTTTTTGTTTTGATGGTGCAGACTCGGAGAGCAAAAATGAGAATGTAAAAAAAAACCTTCTCAACCCCCTGGAATCACACTGTTACACACACACACACACATACAATGCTTAAAAAAAGTATACAGCATATAATAAATCCCTCCCTTTATACATACTGTGTATGAGGGTGTACATATCAATGTATTACAGTGTAATATGTATACTTTTCATACTTTATTAATACTCTATAAACGCTCTTTCAGCCACAACATATTCATCTCCATTAAACCATCGAATTAGTTTTGTGTTTTCCTGTTTTTTGTTTTCCCAAGATCAGGTCAGTGTGAATGGTTGGCAAATATTATGATGGTGCTACTGTTGGTTTTGACAGGATTGACAGGCTGAACATATCAGATCTGAATTTGCATTTACTTTTCTTGTTTTGTTTCTCATACTTACAGCCAAACATAAACAGAGAGCAAAATCTTGTATCTTACTTTCATACCAATTCGCCATTCCTGCTAAAAAAAAATAAATAAAATGAAATGAATTGCCAAGTTTGAAATGAGCAAATAAAAGCAAAAGAAAAACACAAGGGCACCAGAAAATCAATGTTTATCATCTTTATCTTGTGTTTTAATGCTCAAGAAAGACGTCTGAATGTCAGAGACACTACCTCTAGATATCAGGATCCCAGATGAGCTACAATTTAATTTTTCCCTTTTTTTTCTATAGTTTCAAACCATTTCTTTCTGTTTTCAAAGCTGACTTTGCTAAGAGGCTTAAAAAAAAGGAAATGTTAAATGGGAAAAATAAAACAAGAAAGGTATTATTTAAACAAAAATATGTCAGTTGGCTCTGTTGATTATAAGAGATATTTAAAGTCCCTTGTGTGATGCATTGAGAGTGGAGGTGGTGGTCCATGACCTGAGGATCCAGAGGGCTGCAGCGACACTCACAGTATTAAAGCAGAGCTCTGATCGTCCCCCTTCCTCCGGCTTCCTGCTCCGATCAACAGCTTACTAGCATCCTGGTGTGGATGTTTGTATCTGCTCTGGCCCGAAGTGCTGACGGACTTTAGTTCTTCGTGCAGGCGATTAGCAACCGGCTCCTTGTCAATACAATAGTAATGAATGGCCCAGATAAATGTGATTTGGGGGCATAATCATTTTTTTTTCTGATAGTTTGATATTGCTGGTCTGCATTTTTGCCTAAAATGCGAAGTGATTAATCAATAATTAATTTTGCGGCAGGGAAACTGATAGAGGCGAAACGATGAAAATATTTGCCATAAATCTGCACTTTATTGCCACAGCCTTTGAGGGAGGGAGTCGTCTGTTTCCGTAAGTATGTTATGAGCATTTTCTAAATGCTTGGTAAAATGGCTGAGCAAAAACCTTCATATTTACTGCCAATGTCTCTTTATGTCCAGGATATTTGTGTGCTTATTAATTTTACTTCAGCAGGAAGCTTGTCTTCACAAAATGAAATGACGGTCAATGGCGGTAAAGATGACAAATCGGTCAGGACCCCGGTCCCGCTCCGGAACGGATCCATTGGCTTCTTAAAGTGGGTAAAACATATTCCTCAATTCTCTAAAATACATCCCTTAGAATTTATACATATTCATCATTATTTCCTCTATTTAATAATAATTTATTCTTTATTAACCTCCGTGGGGAAATACCCTCGCTGAAATTAACCCATCATGGATGACCCAGAAGCAGTGGTTCAGTGTCTTGCTCAACAACACTTCGACACACGAGAATCGAACCAGGAATGTTCTGTTCCCAAGACGATTGCTTTACCTCCTGCACCATCACAACTATTTTAGTGCGATTTTGAGGTCATTTTCCAAGAAACTGCTTGACACTAACGGCGTTTTTTTTTTTTGTTTGTTTTTTTTTTTTCAAAAATCATTTCAGAAATTCATATTTCTGACCATTAAGTAAAAAGATATTTGAATACCAAAGCAGTGTGAGATATTCTTCTTTTATATTGGAATGAAAGCAAGAAGAAGAGGAAGGTTTAATTCAGCTAAATTTAAACTGCCTCCTGACAATATAATTTTGTTATTATCTCCAAAATGCTATGATATCAAGGATGGTGGATGTGGGGTGGCCCCAGGTGCCGCTCCAGCCCAGGGCTGCTCTCGGGCAGGCCCTGTGTTGCTGATATTTTTAATAAGTGCAGGCCAACGGCAGGAAAAGGTCACGGCAAAGTTTAGCCTCCGTGTTCAGGGGCTTTAATGTATTCATAGGCAGCGTTTTAGCTCCGAACATAATGAGATGGACCCGGTAAATATTTGCTGATGGACAAAAAACACACCAGGAGCCTATTTTGAATACAGAAGATGTGGGGGGGATGATAAGTGAGGGGCTATGGGGGAGGGAACGGTGGGGCGGGGGAGTGGTGGGGCAACTGATAGCTAATTAGTACATTTGCCCTAATAATTAGAATGAGCGCTCATGGCTGCTATCACACAGAGGAGGTGTGTGCAGCATCCTGAGAGGAGGGGGCTGCTTCTCATCCTAAACTGGCCCCCGTGGGCTGCGAGAGTGGAGTGTAAATTCTAAATGGTAAACAGTATTTAATTCATAATCAGAGTTGTGACTGTATGATTATTAAAAGGTATAAATCAATAAATTGTCTTGGACAATTGGAATGAAAGATAAAAATATTTCCTAAAAAGTTTTTTACCTCATTTGTTGATACCCTGTCTAGCCAGAAAACCAAAATAATTGTCACCCATATCATAACCAAATACCCTCAATTAGCTAAATAAGCAAGGAATGCTTTTTTTAAAAACAAAAGGCAAATATATTGAAAAAAAATGAATTTATCTATATATATATATATCATATTCAAAATTGAACTTTGACAATTTAACTACACAAATTCGACAATATAGTGCAGGTTTATGGTAAAAGTTAGATTGCACAACTTTTTTTCTTTGTGGGAATAACTGTTCAAAAGATGAATGTGTATTTGTGTGTGTGTTCTCGACCACTTACAATGGGACATTGGCACAAAGGCCTCTTTATTTATGGGGTAGAGGCCTGAGATTTTCGAGAATCTCTGGTTCGTTGAATGACAATGTGATGAAACCCATATCCTCCAATCCCACCAACTGCCGCCCACCACCCCCATCACCACCAATTCCCCCCACTTGCGACTGACAGAGACGTGTCTTTTAACGGCACACACACATTACACTGTGCAAACAGATCCTGCATCTCATTATTCTGTCCTTTTAGTGGTGCCGTATTATTATTATTACCTCTTCACTTATAAGTCAAATATGGACAGTCGGGGGGAATAGGAGCAGGATGGAGATGAGAGGGTGAGAGGAAAAGAGGATTGTGCAAGAACGAGAGGAAAAATCCCTACGTTTGACAAGTGAAAAGGATGAATGTGCAAGTTTGTCTCTGAGACATGCATACAGATTTACTGAGTCCCAGCTTTACAGCATCTGCAGGTGCAAAATCCACCAACACATACTACACTAGAAGAGTGATTATCACTCAAAATTGACTGCAACATCTAAAAAAGTAATTCAATTCTAAAAATTTTCTTTACATACATATATTGCCGAAAACTTAATTTCAATTAAAGCAAAACACAAAAATAATTACCTACAATATACCAAGAATTGCACAAAAAAACGTAAGACACAACCTATTCATTGTCTGTACATCTTGGTCCGCACACAGGGTCACTTGAGGGAACTAATCCCAGTGGGGAAGTAAGGCGGGGCTTAACCGGTCACCTGCTAGTCACAGGGTCACATATAGCCAATCGGACCATGAGGTTTTCATTTAACCTACTGAAAATTTTAAATGAAAACACCAATGACTCATTAAGGACACAACTACAATACGCACTACAATAAGAATTTTTCTCCAAAACATCAAGATATGGCTGAATAGCATCTAAATCACTGCAAGTAATCGCTTAATTAATAAAGAGGCCAACTTAAAATCTGCAATAAATAGGACAGAAGAGAAGATGCCACATCAAACTTTCAAGGTTTTCAAGGTCCTCCACAAATCTTGCCTCTAAATGTCTCCCCACTTTATTATCCAATGAGATTTTTTTCTTGCTCTTCATCTGGCTGAGACGTGTGTGTGTGTGTGTGTGTGTGTGTGTGTGTGTGGAGGGGGGAGCAGCTAGACAACATAACTGAAATAGAAATCTGAATTAGAAGCAGGGAAACAGATCAAAATGTAATCCTGCTTATGGCCGCGTCCAGGCGCCGAGAGGGAGAGATTATGTGATACCTTCCTCTATCTTTACAATTAGTTTCCTGCTGCCATGACACACACTCCAAAATCACATTGAACAACTTTGCTAATAGGGTCAAGGAAAAGATGATTTAAGCCTCGACTATATTTACGTGCAGGGCTGCGCCGGCGCTGTGCCATTTGTCTCTGTCTCTGCTGCGTTTTAGCAACATCTGGCGCCCGGAGATTTAGGTTAGACAGGTAATTAGTGGCACATATTTGTCCTAAAGACAGGTGTATTTTCAATTAACACACACTCCATCACTTCTGCCTGCGTGTTACACTCTGCTGTTTCCATTTTTCAGGCTTTTGTGCTGTTCAATGATGCCGAAAGAGGCGACGTCCCCCATTGGCTGAGAAAACCAAGCCCTACATTCATGACACGACCCTTGCATGACTACAAGGTTTGGCACGGGGCATCCAAAAATGTTTTTCTGCTTAAGCAGGGGGCATTACAACCTCGCTCTGGATTAAGAGTCTAATATCTATAAAACATATTCCCAACATGGTTTTAAATAATTTCTCTACTCTCTTCACTCCACCCCTCCCTGCTGTTTAACTTTGTAAACCCCCACCAACCAACCACGGGCACACACACATACTCACGTACAGGTGCCCGCGCGCACACACACACACACACACACACACACACACACACACACGATGACATGCTTTTGTAGCATAGTCTTTTAAAATGGAAATGTACTTCATCATGGTCACTTGGCTCGCGCTTTCAATAAATCAAGGGCCGTCCGGCGTCACTGCAGCTCCTCTCCAGAAAACAAACAGCCACAGCCAGGATCTCCTCATGCTGCACCTAATGGAGGTCACATTCAGAAGAGGCCCCTCAACGCACACACCAACAGTCTCCCAACCTGGAGAGCAACATTGAAATACAGTGGGAAAAAAAGAGCGTAAACACGGTATGGTGTGTGGCACGTTAAAGAAAAATAACACTGTAAAGATGTTGGGATCCGCGGGTAGGACTCTGGATGCAGCCCCCGTCACAAGTGAGCCTGATTTACCAGATGAATGATTCAAGCTGGGGATGCCGGCACACCTGCAGCTGATCAAGCCTCATCAAGCAGAGGATAAGAGGAGCCTGCCACAGCCCTTCACTGCCAGATTGTTGGTTCTTCCTTGCCAGTGTTGAGGTACTGCTGGTTGATGGTGCTCCTAGCCAGTGCCTAGTTCCTGTGACCCCTTGGACATCCTGTGGGAGACAACCTGGTCCTAGCACAGCTCCCCATTCACTGTCCTTGCCAAATAAACCCCTTGAGATGCCCTTCCTCCTGGGTGTCCTTCTGTTTGGGTCAGACACACCCTCGGCAACTACAAGCGGACAATCTGGCTGTTCTGACCCAGCTGACGCTCTCTAGAGAGCTGTGGCTGAACAGAGTTCTCTTGTCCATGAAGCTGTTCTTCGGTTCCTCTGCTTACAACAAGAGAACACTAGCCAGTGTTTGGATCAGCTGACTCAGCTACTCCTGAACATACATGGGTCCCCTCTGCTCCGCCAGTCTCCCAGGTCCTTACTACCTCCTGAGGTAGCTCACCCGTGCCAGAGAAATTCTCTGGAAAGTCAAGCCGTTGTAAGGAATTTCTTCTACAGTGCACCATGGCCTTTAATCGTTTCCCCCCCCCCATGATGATGCCGAGATTTTTTGTCTTCGGACTCCTTTCCAGCAAGGCCCTCAGATGGGCAGAGGCCCGACTCCGGGACCCATCCAATTTTGGCCGTACCTTTCAGAAATTCATTCAAGAACTGAAACAGACTTTCAGTGAGGATTCTGATCACACTGCCCACTCAAGAATTTTCAATTCTCTTGAGAATTAAACAGGGTCCAAACTGTTTCTGAGTTTTCCATCGAATGTAGAACCCTTGCTGCTACATTTGGGTGGAACTCTCACATACTGAAGAGCGCCTTTTTTCATGCCCTCAATGATTCCTTGAGGGATAAATCTGCTCCCTTGAATGAACCTGAAACCCCAGATGGACTTATGGCTTTGGCTATCCGCCTTGATAATCGCCTGAGGGAGAGAAGTCAACTGGTCATGCATTGGACTAACCATTCTTCTTCTTACAGCCCCCCATCAAAGACACAGGTCCACCACTCCAAGTTCAGAACAAATGCAAGTTGGTCAGACCTGCCTGTGCCCAGAGGAAAGGCAGCAGCAAATACGCTCCAACCAATGCCTCCACTGCGGATCCTCTGGTCATTTTGTAACCACCTGTCCCATTTGGCCCAGTACCTCTTGACTCCTGCTACTCATGCTTTTAAGGGCAACACTCTCAGCCTCAGTGCACTCTGACTCTGGTTGCGAGTATGATTGATCACTCTTGGGTCCTGGAGTCCAACATCGAAACCATACCTCTGTCCACGCCAATGTACAGTAGAGCCTTGAGATTACCGATGAGACAAAGCCCTTAAGATTATTAATCTCCGGAAACCACCATGGGCAAATATCCCATGTCTTCCCCACGTTGCACTCAACCATCATTCTTGGCTTCAGTTGGCTACAACCAATACCTTAACTGGTCTGAGCGCAGAGTCTAATAGTGGTCCCATAACTGTCTATCCTATTGCTGCCACCACGTCTGTCTCCCACCAACCCCAACAAGGCTGCTCCGGTTGACTTGTCCCCGAAGAATATCATGAGCACCGGCAAGTTTTTAGCAAACAAGGTTCTCTCACTTCCTCCTTAATTCCCTTACGATTGCGCCATAAATCTTCTCCCTGGGGCACCGCTGCCTTCCAGTTGCCTTTTTTAAAATTTCCCGTCTTGAAAGAGAACCCATGGAGAAACAACCGCGCATCACTCGCTGCTGGTATTATGCACCACTCGTCCCCTCCCCTGGGGGCAGGTTTCTTTGTCGGAGAGGACAGCTCGCTCCGGCTGTGTATTGACCAGAGAGCGGAACCAAATCACCATCAAGAATAAGTATCCCTTACCTCTCCTGTCACCAGCCTTCGAACCTGCTCAAGGTTTGACCGTTTTGTCCAAGCTTGACCTCCGCAACGCCGACCATCTTGTTCCTGTCACCAGGGATACAAATGGAAGACTGCTTGTAAGAACCCTATTGGGCACTTCAAATACCTGGACATGCCTTTTGGCCTTTGCAATGTCCCAGCTGTGCTTCAAGCCCTGATTACCACTGTACTCTGTGACTTTCTGAACATTTTTGTCTGTCAAGATGACGACATCATCATCTTGTCAAAGTCCCTTTCAGATCACTGTTAGCATGTACAACTGGTTCTTCAGTGACTGCTAGAGAATTGTCCCTACATCAAGGCTGAGAATAGTGAGTTTTAGAGGGCGGACAGCTTTGCCCAGATCCGGAGAGGACTTGCAAACTTCTACTGCCATCTCATCACAAATTACAGCCAGACCGTTTCCCCACTGACTGCTCACGTGTCCACCAAGACCACCTTCTCTTTGTCCCCCAAAGCCAACTCAGAACTCAGAAGCCAACTCAGAAGAGGAGGTTCTCCCAAGTACCTGTCCTCATCCAGCTCAACCCTCACAAACAGTTTGTTCTTGAGGTTAATGCCTCTGAAACGAAGGTCGGTGCAGTCCTATCCCAATGTGCGAACTCTGATGGGGAGGCATCATCCTTGTGCCTTTCTCCCGCATGTTATCCCCAGCCAGAATAAATGATGTGGGGGGTTGAGAACTCCTAGCAATCAAACTACTTTTGGAGGAGTGGCAGCAGTGGTTGGAAGGCACTGAACACCTCATGCTAGTCTGGACCAATCATAAGAATCTATCTTACCTACAGTCAGCCAACGTCTCAACTCACATCAATCCTGTTGGTCTCTTTTCCCAATTTGACCTCTCCATCTCTTATAGCCCAGGTGCTCAGACCTATCAGCCAGCCACGCTTTCCCGCCATTTCTCTGCAGATGACACCGACAAGACCCCGGCTCCCATCCTGCCACCTAACTGCACTGTTGGGGCTCTTTCCTGGGTCATTGAGGAGGTCATTAACTAGGCGCTTCAGACGGAACCAGAGCCCAGCTCTGGACCAGCTGGCAAAACATACGTCCCCACCTCTGTCCGCTCTCATCTTATCCACTGGGCCAACTCTTCCAAGTTTTCTGGCCATCCAGATATCAGCAGAACCATTGCCACCACTTCTGGTGGCTGTCCATCCATAAAGACGCAAGGACTACATTTTCATGTGTCCTGTTTGCGTCCGCAACGAATCCTCCCATTGACCACCCGCAGGATTCCTTCAATCTCTGACCATTCCAGCGAAATCCTGGTCAAACCAACTTTGTCACTTCCCCCCCCCCCATGGGGATGATCACCATCATGAACCAGTTCTCCAAGGCATGTCACTTCGTTCCCCTCAGCCCTTTCGAACACTCCAGCTGCTAGTCAAGCAAGTCTTCCGCCTCCTCAGCAGGCAGAAGGTCTTGCCCTCATCTCACAACATTCCCTTGAAATCCACCACCCAGAAGTTGGCCACTATATTGATCAGCCCATTGAGGAAGTCCGTAATAAGCCTGTCTGCCTTTCGCCTCAGCGTTCCCCTGACCCTCCACGTGTCCCAGGTCAAGCCTGTCTGTGCAAATGCCTTGTCTGAATTATATTAAAGACCATTTTCACAGTCTCTCTTTTTATATTACATAGACCTGCAAAAAGTGCATCACAAATTCCTAATACAGACAGCATACTCTATAGACAGAGATGCCAGATGCGATGGCATGACCAATAGAAGGGGTGTCTTGATATATCAAAGTGTTTTGTTTGTCTTTTACTGTTAATGAAGCATCCAGGTCCTGCACTCCACCTCAGCACTAGCAGTCATCTTGTCTTTCTGTAATTGAAGGTACTGGTATTCCCACCCCTCCTAGTTTTTGGTCTCTTTGTATCAAAACCCTCCTCCTAAAAAGCAGTTAGTATTTCATCAACTCAATGAAAGTCGGAATGAATGGGGAAACATCAAGATGAAACCACTGCCTGGTGCTTGTTCTACGTTGCATTTTAGTTTTCCATTTTTTTTTAAATTATTTTTGTCTTTTTGGGCAGCGGCTTTTTTGCTTCCTTTGAGTTAATTTTTGATTTATTTAGGATTTACGGCAAGGGAGCAATTTTTGTGGTTATGTCATTTAAATTTATTTTTAAACAAAAATAAATAGTCAAAGGGTTGTAGTTGGATGTCGACAACTATTTGATTATATCTTTGTGACTACCCAATTATAGAATTTATAGCTTTTTTGTGGTCACATAAAAAGTCAGATATTTTACCTCGCATATGAATTTTAATTAAGACATGTCCTGTGTTAATATAAAATTATATTGTAATCAAGCTAATTTTATTTCTGGGTTCAGCCACTAGGGAGTGCAGTGATACTCATGAACAAATGTCACCTGTGATTAAACAATATTAATGTGTCTTATAACTTTATACCCCAACAGTGAGTTGGAGTGGGGTTGCCACTGAAATGCAATTAAACAGTTTCAAAACTTAAAAACAACTTTTGTCACGGCCTTTTTGTGACACAAAACCAAGCATTTCGTGCCCAGCGCAGGGAAATTATCCTGACTGATTTCCCATTGACGTCATTTCCATGGTGATGACATGTGCTTCTGACACCTCGGCACAGAATGTGAGGGAGGTTGTGGTCATCTCACGTGTGTCAGTGAGATCCAGTCGCCTGTGATACACATTATGAGCTTGACTCGAGGCTTACATTTGAAGAGCAGTAACATATAACCAATTAGCAGATCTTATTTCATGAAATTAATTGGAAAGAGCTCCATCACAGTCCTAACCTACATGCTGATATAGGTCATTACCAGGCATTAAAGGTCATTACAATAATCTGTATGAGCATCTGTAGGTGTTCATTCAGACCTACACATGCCACGTATGTGTGTTTAATGTTTTCATTGTAGATGCTTTTTCTTCAAAAAGCCATATAAAACAGCCCGAGCTGGTGGCCTGCAGGAGCTGCAGCCATCTGCAGCCGCGCACAAATGTATTCTTCCACATTTAATTGTAAGTGGGGAGGAAAAAGAAAACAATGAGATCAATTGTGATTCAACTCATTCCTCAGAATGGAATTATCTGCACACAAAAAAGAAAATTCAAAATGTCTGCGCTGTTAGAGGCTCAATCAAAATATTCTGATCCTGGTTACAGAAACTGAATATGTATGAGCTCAAATATGCTGAATTTATTTTGAATATTTAATGAGATATAAAATATAAGTCTATTTCGGCAACTAATAAAATCAGTCTTGTATGAATGTGCCATAGATTGAGAATGAATGGAGGGAGCGGGTGAGAGAGACAGAGAGAGAGAGAGAGAGAGAGAGAGGGAGCAAGACAAGAGGTGGTGTTTGGGGGGAAGAAAAACAAAGGGTGTCAGAGCTTCATCAACATGCTATAACTGAGTGGCACGGCCATATTTTCCAGCATCAAGCTCAGTCAAAATACCAATGTGCAAATGTGAGCGCCTCCCTCCCCTCCATTTCTCCAGCTCGCTCCATTCTTCCCACTCCTCTCTCTCTCACTCCCCTGCTATCTCTCTGTGTGTCCAATCACACAGCAGTCCTTCTCAATAAAACAAATTAACTGATTAGACATTTTAATCTCAGTTGTCTTTGACCTTGTAGAATATATTACTGATGTCTACATAGCTGAGAGCAGATAATGCGGCAGGCAGCTGCTTTTCTTAAAGACAAAACTGCCCTTTTTTAAAGAGGCACCAGACACACACGCTAACAGGTTGGGGGGCAAAAAGAAAATCATCCCCTTCCTCCTCCTCCGCCACCTCCTCCTCCTCCTTCTCCTCGTGCTCCTCCTCCTCCCCTCTACCTCCTCCTCGCTCCAGCACACACTCCCTGCAGGCAGCAAGCAGGGAAGGGGTTAAGGCGGAATGCATTAACAAAAGAAAATTATAGCGTAAACAGTTCATAAAATCTCACAGCCCCTGATGTCGGGGCGAGATCATTAAATTTCTGCAACAATTAGACCTTTTCTCACGGCAGCAAATTGGAGCCGTTGCCATGGCAAATCCGAGCCCTTAAGTCATATATCTTTGATTGCGGAAAGGTCAGGCGCAGACAGCCTAATAACTCAGGGAGCTGTTTGACAGATTTCATCCAAGCATGATCACATAACAGAGCCAAACTATGTCGGCACTTGTTAAAAGCAGAGGGAGGGGTCAGCGCCGAGGTTGGGGTTATGGAATGTTTCTGCTTGGCTGGGCCCAGCCCGATAATGTGCCTGACCGACTCCAAGTCCACTGGAATAAAGGAAAATACTAAAAAAAAAAAAAAAAAATGAATTAAAAAGGAAAAATCTTACTATTTCTTTAACTGTGGATCAATGCCAGTGGGTGGAGGAGGGAGAGCCAGCGGGGAGAAAGGGGAGGCTGGTTTTTCACTTGACCAGGTCTGGATTAGACCAGGAGGAGGCGATGTTAGGGATGGATGATTTAATGCCTACATAGTGAGAGGAATTTCTTTTAAGAATAGAATAGAATAGAATAGAATAGAATAGAATAGAAGGAGAATTTAGTCCAAGTGACATTTGGGGTTAGATTAGAATAGATAGATCAGAATTACAACAGCTTATAAAAGCAAAGAGTAATTCTTTGGATTAAGTGGCTACATTATGTAAGAAATCTTAGCATAACAGAACGGAAGAGAATCTGGTTTAAACTGAGAGGAAGTGATCTTTGGGTCAGTTAAATAGAACAGATTATGAAATAGAAGCAAAATGTGACATCCATTATTAAATAGCTCCACGATGTGTCAAATGTCTATAAACAGAAAATATTACAATACAATAGAATTAAGCATAAAATGGATTAGATGAAGAAGAGGTGACATTAGTGAATCAGGATTTAGTGTCTGCAAAAATGACAAGTATGTTTTCAAAATAGAATGGAAAAGAATAGAGGATTACATGTAGCGCAATCGATGTTTGGATGAGTCGGTTTGATAGAATAGATTGTAAAATAAACGTTAAATATAGTGTTTCGAAACATACATTATCCCTGATGGGAGAAATGTCGTTAAAAAAAAAAAAGAATAAGAATAGAAAAGAAAGGACCAAATGATAACGAGCGTGAGTGACTGACAGTGTTTTGCGACGGCAATGATGAACCATGATTTATTTCCCGTTCTAACACATATGTTGAGGGAATTGAGATGGATGTGAGCTCCCGGTACGGTGTGGGATGAACGACACCCTCCTCCACCGTCTCCGACTCGTTAACGACCCCGACTCAGAACTTTGAATAACAATCAGCTTCTCCCGACTCCGTTAAGACTAACATGTCTGATAGTGCCGGGTTGTTTAGAGACCGCCACCCTTACACACACGCGCGCGCAAAAACACGCACACACGCAAGTCATAACTGTCTCCGAAGGCATTTCAGCTACGGATCCCAGCAGGCCTTAACTGGGAAATGAGGGATTATAGTACCCCCTGCTGGAGAAAATACGCAACTGCAAGACTACCTATCATGGAAACACTCGGGTCAGAAGGTGGAGAAAAATAGGGAATTTGCGCATCGGGGGGGTTTGTTCCGTTTGGAATCCGTTGGTCAACTGGGTTCTGTCATTGCGGAGTGTGCCTGGGTAACACCCGCTGGGTTTTTCTACTGCATGCGTGTGGGAGGAAGCCTACATGCCATCAGGATAATGGCATAGATAATGAATGAATGAATTCATTCATTGGCTCGCCAATCCACATTCTACAACAGAGATCCTTTCTCATGTTATAGACCACAAGTTGACGACCAAACCTTTAGGAACCTTATCTGAGGTCATTTTACTCAGTGCAGGCCCCGTTTAAATACTGAGATTATTGTTGTTGTCAAGACATTTTACATAACTGTTTAAATTCAAATTTGATTCAGCATCACCAGTCTAACCAGACAACACATCTACAAAAAGACAATGCTCCTTTTTCTTTATTAGAACCCTGAATTTGGCTCTTGCGGCAGTAGTAGAAGTAATAAATATAACAATAACAATAATAATAATCATAATAATAATAATAAGAAGAAGAGAAACCTCATTGCTAAGTACTGGACATTTTCTAAATCCTCTAAGTTTTTTAATGCTTTTATTTGCTATTTTTGTGTTCAGAAAAGCATACATTTCTTTAATCGCCTAACAGTGGGAACATTTTCTCTACAAAGTGAAAGAATTCAAACTTCACAAACATTTTATTGAAATTATCTACACCCATGAGAAAAGAGAGCTTATGTGTTACAAAATATAACCTCTAAACAGTTTAATCAGAATGAAACATATTCCTTTCAGAATAAAACTGGTCAGTCAGGGGAAAGAGAGAAATGAAGGAGAATTTAGAGTCCAGAAAGAGACAATAAGAATTTCAGAAATTATATCGTAATATTTAAAAGAGCTTCCATGAAAATCAATAATCACTTTTATTAACTACTATAAATCAATCGATCACTCAATCAATACTATTTATTTTCATTGTCAAATAAAGGTAAATAAGACATTGTTTTGAGCATCCCAACATTGACATAGGGTAGCCCAACAAAGTGGAAAAAAAATGCAAAAAGTGTTTCCTTCCAACAAATTATGTTCTATTCAGAATCCCAACAAAATGTCTTCACAAAAAAATGGAAGCGAAATACCAAGAATTAACATTTAAAAAAAACCTTCATTAAAAATCAAAAAAGTGTCATCTGAAATTGTCCCTCACTATCAGGGAGAAATTTTCTGGTTTTTTTTTTTAAGAAATAACATACAAAAAGAGAGAATTACCTCTAATGTAAGAAAAGGTTTTTGGACCAAAAGTTTCTGGCCGTCGTGTTTTCAGGATGTTGTCTATGGACACCACATCTCCACCTGCAACGCCGTTCTCTCATCTGGCCTCGAGAGATTTAACAAGCATTGACATTAAGCCTTATGTAATGTATCCTTGACCTCAGATGACTGTTGTGACCTTCTCTACTACCACCAGACACAAACCCAGTGAACCCAGCGACCATCCAACATCTGAAGCGGGGAAGGATATAAACTATGATGCCCTTACAGTCAGCAAGCCGAACTGGTTGGACAGCAGGCCAGGTGAACTCGATGCAGGCCAACATGTGAGCAGCAGCAACCCCACCACTGTGTTGCAATGTTATCTGATAAATAGCGATAGAGCTGCTATTGCTTCATTGTTTTACGTAGTCAAGTGTAAAAACACGTCAAGAGCAACCTGACCGGTTCCAAGAATTAAAAAAAAAAAAAAAAAAAAAGCATTAATTCTAGTAAATTGTTCATGGACAACTATTCTGACATTATAAAATAAGGATACAAAGCAGAGATATGTTACAGTCACGGGAGCTGATTAATTTCAGTTGACCCAACATGATGACTTTACTATTCTCTTTTAAAGTGCCCTGGGATCTGAAGACCCCTGTCTCTCCCTCGTGGTGGGGGGTGGGGGGGCAAAGGCCTTTGGGAGTTGTAGGACAAAGGGGAGTGCAGATGCTGAGGGTTAATGGGGAGGGTCCTCAGCTGTGACCCGAATGACTCGGGGGAAATGAAGTCTGCAATACCCTCTCTGAGCCGCAGCAGGAGTCCAGGTCTCTCTGTGGAGCAGAGTCTTGCACTGGATCGTCGACTCCAGTACAGAATCTGTTTTTCTGCCGTTTGCTCGCAGAAATCATAATCCACTTCCCCCCCAAATCTCACAAATAAATATATCATCAGTTTGCATCTGAATAGCAAGTGGTGACTTTTTCTGAATGCCCAGTGTTCCGTAACAGCAATGCTCCTATCTGTCATATTTTTTTACAGACACCTCACATTTCTTTACACTTCACCAAAATCATTAGTTAGAGGAAACCCTGACGCCAGTAGGTCATGTACAGTGTTTCCCCCATGATTCAGCTCACTGTATCTACTTTCTTAAATTAAATGTGCAGCATACTAAAGACTTGTCAAAAATGGAATTAAGCCTGGTAGATGGTCTGGCCTATTTTAAAAAGAAAAATTAATAAATAGATGAATAATGTCCACATAAGCGAGGACCTTGTCCACTTAAGCAAGGGCCTCACCTGGTCCCTCAACATCACGCAGATGGTTAAGAGGGCTCAACAGCAGTTGTACTTCTTGAGGAGGCTGAGGACATTTGGCAGGTCACCTAAGATCCTCAGCAACTTCTGTCAACGCCTGTCCTCAACATTGACTGTTCACACTCCTACCCTTCAGCCAGAGGTACGGGAGTGTCAAATGTAGAACGATATGACTAAAGAGCTTGTTCTACCCGACTGTCACCAGACACTTAAGCAGCTGACACTCATACCACCGGTATTTTTTTCTGCACTTTACATGCAGCATTGAGCGGACAACTCAGGGTGAAGTAAGATGCTGTTGATCACAGAGCTCAGGATAGAGTTGGTTGGTGGTGAACACAGGAACCAGGCAGGATGAGAGTGGTGTTAAGCATAAGGCACGGGACAGAGTAGGACGCTGTTGAGCGGAGGGCTCAGAACAGAAGAGGATGATGCTGAGCACAGAGCCAAGGATGGAAGCGGGCAAAGTTGACAAGAGTGCTCAAGGTGGAGTGGGGTGGTGTTGAGGGTGGTGTTGGCTCAGGATGAAAAAGGGTGGCGTGATCACAAGGCTCGGGATGGAGAAGGTTGGTAATGAGCACAGGGCTCGAGGACGACAGTGCTCTTGGCCCAGGACATGGGAGGATGGCGTTCAGCACAGGGCTAAGGTTTTGTGAGTCTATGTGTGAGAATGAGCATGGATTAACAAGCAGACTGATCGGTCCCTTTTTGTAATTGTTAATTAAGACAAATAAATCATCTGAGTAGGTTAATTTCACTTTTATTGAAATGCTTGTCTGACAGATCCTCACTGATACAACCTTGCTCATAGAGTTTTCTTGTCATTTAAAAAATGTTTTGTCACTGATTTTCCAATCTGGGTAATTCTCACCTTACTTTCTTGCAATCACTGAACAATTTCTTTCTAATTTCAGGGCAATTTCTGTTTTGCCATCACTCAATTTCTTGCAAATTTTTAAATAATTTCTTGCAAATTTTATAGAAATGTGAATTATTTCTAGAAATTTCTAGATAATTTCCTGCTAATATATTCATTTTAGGGGCGGCGTGTCTTCCCTCGTTCCTGGTGTCCTGGTGTCTTTCCAACATACCCGGCTCCTCCTAGTGTGTCAAAGTGTTGTTGAGCAATAATGAATTTAATGATTGTTATTGACTTTTTTCACTTAAATTCAAAGAATTTTATATAATGCTTTAATGATAATAATTTTTTGATTAATGTCAGGTGTTTTTGCACATTTTTTGGCTTTCCCATGAAAACAACCCAGTTTTCAAATTATTTTGGAAGAAAAAAGAAAGTCCTTCAAGAAAAGGAATTACTTAATAATGTGAGAAACAAAGTCAAACTATTGGAATTTTGGACGTCCCGGAATTTGACATTGGGGCCTGGTGTGTGTATGTGTGTGTGTGTGTGTGTGTGTGTGTGTGTGTGTGTGTGCGTGCATGCGTGCGTTTCCTCCGTGTGCCGCCGTGCACTGAGCAGTGGGATAATCCATTGATATTGTGCCACTCATGATAATTGTGGAATGTCACCTGTCCCTCCTCACAGGTGCCAAGACTTCATCGCCAACCGTAGAGGGATGCCTCCTCTTCTTCTCCCTTGTCCTCCGCCTTGTCTTTCCTCCTCCTCATATCGCCGACAGCTGCTGCTTCTCCTGACTGAGAGAGAGGGAAATATAAAAGCTGTGATTATTACTGTCGTTTGTGTGACTGGTAAGAAGTGAAACCACACAATTTAGTCTCACCTGCTGGAAAATGACAAACAGAGTGAGTCATTCAAAGGAAATGTCAAACCAGCTCAACAAAGGCAGCAAAGCCGTGAATCACAACAGGTGCTTTTTGTCATTCACAGTGGCCAAAATACCATAAACCAACAATCTCAAAAATTGAAATAATGAAACGATCTCAAATGTTGAAGAAGAGAAGTGTCCGATCCCCATGACTACTTCTCAGAAGCTAAATCATAATTACATATTTTAACTGAACTGGGTGGATGAACTGTTCACTTTCTGCCTTGACAACCATCTAGAAATATGTTTATTTTATCGACATTTTGAGTTGATTTTATTCCTGTTCATTGTCTTCCCATCCATCTTATCTAAAAAGATAAGATTATCTAAAAGATAAGATGGATGGGTAGTGTAGTTATTTTTTGGGGATAGGTAATTTCTTATCTTCATTTCTTCATATATACATATATATATAGAGAGAGAGAGAGAGGGAGAGAGAGAAGGAGAGATAATGATTTGCTGGTTATAAAAGTGACCATTGCCATTTTTTCATTTCAATTTTCTAATGGGATCAAGCTTATTTGCTAAAAAACAAAAAATTAAAAGGGAATCTGGAAACTGTACTTTATAAATTAAGATCAGAAAAACCTAGACAAAAATTTGTAATAATCGTCATAATAGAAAATATTTTTGTTAATTAGTTAGTTAGTTGTTTGTTTGTTTGTTTCCTTGTTTTGTCGTGCATTTGATGTATCTGTATCCCCTACATGGTTTAGATGTTAAAATGTGGTTGAATGTTGATTTTGACATGAATGTAAGAAAATGTTAAGCAAACTATTTCATTCTGAGACTAACAATGGCAGTACTGCATTGTTAACAAACCAAAATACAATGCCATCCAAACATCAAAAAATTAATGTCAAAATGTTATTCTCATAGCACCTGGACTTGATTTTCTTCCCTTGGAGACATTTCACCTCTCATCTGAGAGGCTTCTTCAGTTCGAATGAACAAAGGGGAGCTTCCAAATATAACCAGCAGGATTCCGGGACCATCTAAGATACGATGGCTTGTTATGCAAATGGGAGACTTGTGTAGAAACTAGGTCTAACAGGGCTGTAGTGCTAATGGGCTGTTGTTAGGTGGGAACAAAGGTACGCCTTCTGGGGACATATCTGGACTGAAATTTGAAAAGGTCTAACCAAAATTCTCAGAGAGTGAAACTACGGAGAGAAACCTATTGGATCTCATGGAGGCTCAGGTGGTAGTTAGGTGGTAGGAGTCTGGTGTTGGATCTTTCCGGGTGGTTAAGAGCATGCAGATAGGCCCAGTCTATGTAAGCGAATCTGTCTTGGGATGGATCCCAATACAGAATTGTATGTAGGCAAAAGGTTGTGCCTAAGGCCCCCTCCTCTGTTCAGACACTGTTTTTCCATCTTGACAAAGATGACTTCATTTCAAAGGACTGGCTCTTATCCTTCAGATGTAGATTGAAGGATAAGACTGTGAAGTCCTGAGCTGAAGTGTTGGCTCTCTTATGTTGGGCCATCCGTTTGTGCAGAGGTTGTTTTGTCTCCACAATGTAGACATCATCACAATCCTCAGTGGAGGTGACAGCACCACAGTTTCAATCTTATGCGTTGGATGTTTTGTTCATGGGGGCACCAGTCTTTGCCTGAGGGAATAGTGGGGTTTGAGGTGTACTGATATTTGATGTTTATTGAAAACCCTTTCTGAAACACGACCAACATACAGTAAAACAACGTCCTTACGTTTATCACTGTCCTCCTCTGGTTCTCTGCTTGTCTGTGTTCTTATATGCGGCGGTTTCAGATTTGGCCAAAGCCCAATTAGGATAGCCACAGGGATACAAGAACTGACCATGACCTGGATGACTGGGAACCTCCATAGACATCCAAAGGTTAATATCCACCCAACAGGATATTTTGGCATCTTGAATTTTTTTTTTTTTTTCATCCAACAGAGGATTCAGGTCATCGGCCGGCTTTCTTTTATCATTGAATTTAACATCTGTCACATGAGGATTGCAAAGTTTAAGTATTCATGATGGTAAACTAACATCAGACTTCTGCCTGGCATTCAAATATGACAAGTAGAAATTCAGGGAAGCTGGTACTTGAAAATATTCAACTGTATTAGATACTGAAAGAATACAATTAAAATGCTGCAGAGACATTAATTTGCCTGAGTATTTTTCATTTTCAGTGCAGAATATAAAAGGAATTTGATTTATTTTTCTTAATAATTCCTTACAATTGGAACTCGATAGTCAAACTTTAATTGGTGCAAATGCCCAGTGACAAAATAAAATTTAAATTGGCTAAAAAAGTCCGGGGGAAAAATAAATGTCAAATCATTGGAGAAGAAACCGGAGAATGGCGGGGGGGGGGGGGCAAAACAAGGCAGGAAGGAACGATAGTCAAAGCACTTGAGAGTAATGGAGTGCGAGGCTAATATTTTCCTCTGTATCTGCTCACCCTGGACGTTGGCGGGGGTTGTTTTCGGGGCGATACAGGCTGGGGGGGGAGCAGGACCAGGTCACCTGTAATGGCAGAGCCCTGCACTGTGGTTGTTCCACTCTCATGACACCATTTACAATTACTGCTACCTATCATGCCCCCCAACCCCCTCAGCCCCCCAGAGGCCGGGCTCAACCATTAGCAACGCGACTCAAATGAAGTGGATAATTGTGTTTCTCTGTGCCATATCATATCAGGAGACGGGAGACAAGACACTGAGAGGGGCAAGTGAAAAACTCCAAAGAAATCTTGTGGTTCTGTCTTGAGTGCCGCCACGCAGTATGTGCGCCTGTGTGGCGCTCAGAGGATGTTTCTTGCTGACCTTCACCGCACTAGTCAATCTAATCTCGAGTTGGAAGACTATTTGTTACAGATTTGGGGGGGTAATTTGTTGCCAATATCTTTGCAACGCAGCTGCTGATTTTCAACAATGATGATGATAAAGACATTAACTGCTAAATATTTTGCTATTATGTCTCAATTTATTGGGGATACTGAAAAAATGAACATCTAAATTATTTCTTATTTATTTTTAGGTCATTTTTCTCCATAAAAACTAATTTCTTGCTAATTTGCGAACCGAAATATCTCAATTACTTATTTGTATAGATTTTTGTTTATTATTTTAAGGCCAGGCAGTGCAAAATTTTGGGGACTTATGTACTGCCTATTTTAAGGTAACTGTATCCAGTTTTAGGGCTGACTGATTATCTATTAATCCACTGAAAAAACTCTTGTCATGCATTATCAGTATTTTCTTATCTGGTACTTTTACCAACAGGATTCCTGTAATTTTTAAAAATGATGAAATGAATATAAGAACAGTAAAAAGACATCATTTAATGATAAGAAACGACAAAAAGCACCAGCACTTGAGCTGCAGCCATTTGACCTGCCATATACAGGTGATCTACTTTTGATGGGTTGTGCATGGTAGTGCAGAGTTTTGTGAAATCTTTGGATAATCTGGCTTTATCTGTGATGAAGTAGGTACGTTGCTATCAGTTAATTTCCCCAATCTCAGTCACAACTCTTTTTCTTGGTTGAGTGTAATCTCACAGTATCTCCAAGGTTTGGAGAGGCAACGAGAAGATAGAAAAAGGCAAAAGCTGAGGTAAAACGTGACGGCGGGTCGAGAGCAAATGCTCGGTGCCCAACAACAATGGGCTGAGCTTCCCTCAAGTGCCGGGGTGAAAAAGTGGGTCTCTGTCTCACCCCCACTGGGACCATCCAAGTGCCTGCAGGGTCTCGGTGCTAAGAGCTAATGTGGAACCGGGTCCTGACGGGCTGACGTCAGCGATCCTACCACTTGGCATCTTCACTCCGAATGCAGCACTTCTGGTATTTTGCACATAGGGTGGGAAAACAGAATTAATGAATAAGAAAGCGGACAAAAATAGAGATTCATCTCATCTCTTGAATGTTAAATATAAGATGAAGGCCAATGATTTTAGAGCAAGCCCAGACAGACTTGTCAAACTTTGTGCCATTACTATCCTTTGTCTTTGCGCGCTTGTCATGTAAGGCCTGTACCCAAATGAAATATTAATCCTGCATAATCACTTTCAAAGGGGAATAAAGCAGTGTTAATTATTGATAGCATGTGTATTCAAGGCTTTTTTCAGATGCACCAAAATATTCCCTGACAGTTGCCACTCCGAGGAGGAGAATCCCCTCAATGCCACGTCGAAGTGCAAGCGACAAACAGTGATGCAAGTTCCACGAAACATCTAGCCTACATTTCTCAGGTAGAAGTGAGTAATCTACAAGGGCTCGGCATCCATTTCTTTTTCCTACCGTCCTGCAAACTTAAACGGCCTGAATATTACAACAGTGTGAAGCCCCACTGCACAAAGTCAAGAGCAAGCAGCCCCAGAAACATTTTAAGCTGTCATTTCCAAAAACGGTGTCAAAATGTGTTTCTTTGACCGTTTTTCCATGGGTGTGGTCAAACTTAACAGTTTCAAAGTTTTACAAAAAGAAATATAGAGTAGGCTTTTTTTCTTAAACATCAGACTTCTTTTCATTTCTGTAATAAAGAAGAAAATACTTGTAAAAGTAAAACTGAATATAGCAAATATTCTAAATGATCTCCCCAACGATTGAAATGTTTAAAAAATGTCATTTTAGATCATTTCTCAGTTATTTTGGGTTATTTGGGTTTGTTCATATGAACTTATTATGTACTATATTTTTAATACTACCTTTTGTGACAACTTTTTTGATAAATTTCATTTTGCCAACATTTAAAAAAAAGGCAACAAAATCCCTTTGGAAACTTAAACACTGTATAAACTACTCAAAAAGTGCAAAATACTATTTTTACCTATTTCATGTGATACAGTCGTTTTAAAGTTTTACATGAACTTCATAACTTAACCCATTAAAAAGTTAAGACACATTCATGTAAAAAATGACTCAGTGGAGAGGACGTCAGATGGTAATCCTGTATGTTTCCATTGTTTGGGTATGTTTTGGCAATCCAAATCACATCTAAAGACAGAGTCAACAAGTCCATGGTGTGAGTATTTTTTGACAGAAAGATGTGGTCGTAATGTGTTACTATTCAGCATCTTAAATGCCACAATTTCTTTAAATCCACTGTCGGATTTAAAGAAATTGTGGCATTTAAGATGCTGTATCTCCGGCATATGTAAAATAGACACAAACCAAGAAGTTTAAACACCTGAGAATCAAAAATCCACCATTATAAGATAAGCAGTTGAAATATAATCAATTCAGACGCTGAAAAACATTTGACTGAAATAGTATTATATCTAGAACCTTAGGCTTCATCATTTTTACAGGCTCCGTATTAGATAACATTGGATTATGGACTGAGACCCAAAGGTGTTGTGAATGACAAACACAACCACAGTATCACTTATGTTAGACTGTGGTCAGACTCTAAGGCATAACAGAAAGAAGACGTGTAATCTCCAAAGTAGTTTATAGTGTGTGTGTCAGTATTCTGGCAGTCAACTGTTCCAGCTGTATCTCCAACACACATATGGACAAATATGCATGATGTATATATAAATGTATCATGTGTATTTATATGTGTGATATATATATATATATGTGTGATATATATATATGTGTGTGTGTGTGTGTGTGTGTGTGTGTGTGTGTGTGTGTTTTTGTGTGTGTGTATGTGTGTGTGTGTGTGTGTGTGTGTGTGTGTGTGTGTGTGTGAGTATACGCAAAAAAAAATCAAGGAATTGAAAAATTGTTTAAATCACCTGAAATACACTGCACAGAAACACTTGTTAGAAACTTATACCCATTTTAATTATTGATAATAAGGAATCTTCATTCATTAATACAGTGTCTTATCTCTACTACAGTAAACATTCAGTATCTGAGTATCTGTGTAAGAAGCCATTTACAGTAACTTTGACTGCAAATTTTAAACCAAGAAGGGCAGTGTCTTGGTGGTTGAATATCAGTGTATGTGCCTGTATCATGCATGTGTACATGTACGTGTGTCTGAGGGCAGGGGCCAAGGTCAATTAATTTGCAGCCTGGACGTCACAAACCCATCAGGCATCAGGAGGAAATCAAGCCGGCCACTCTGACGAGGGGAAAGCGCTCTGTGAGACGATGATATCTCATTTACTGCATTTCTGTCCCATTTCAACACAATTTGCCCCTAGCCCATTAATATGCATGTTATCTACCAGGGATGGGTGTGTGCTGGAGGGGTATCCATGGACCATTTCAGTGTCAATTTACAGCAATTCCTGCCATCAAAAATGAGTGAGAAAAAAAGCGCAAGTACTTCCCATATTCTTCCCAGATCTCGCTTAGTTTAATTCAATTGGACCTTTCAATACCTTATTTATGACACACAGGAAGCATTCAGATGATTGCATTAAGGGGATAGGGGTGGAGCAGTGAAGACTTGTTCTCTAAAAGGAGATAAAAGCTGATAAAAGTGTGTTTTATTGTGTTCCGCTCCATGAGAAAGCAGAGGGTTAAGTACCTTTACAATGATGCCGTTCAAGAAATGAAGCACGAGACACGGAGGTCGGGTTGATTAGGCCGATCCTGATGGTTCCTTCAGGTGTTCAGCTTAGCTTTCCCCGATGGGACACCCCAAATTAGAGAATTTCAGGGGTGCTGCTGGAACACTCATCCTGAAAAACATACAGGGGGCAATCGGTCCTCCTGGACTGCAGCCTCCACCTTTCATAAGCACCAGAGCCCTGATGGGAGAACGCCAACCTAAATCTAATAATGTGTGTTTAATTTTAATGATAAAATGTGTTGATTCTTGCCTAAAAAAAATAATCACAATTTTCTGATTTGTTGTTGCTGATTCACAGTTGTTTCCGAATATTTATTTATTGAAAATAATTGATTTCTTGTTTCATTTCATCTTTTTCGTTGTTTATGTTCTTGGCTATTTATATACCAGCTTTTGCTATTTTGGTTTGATTTTTTTTCTTAATTTTCAGATATAATGTTTATTTTAAATGTTTCCTCAATTATTTGGGGTTTATTTTGCCCAGATTTTTTAGGCAGTTTTAGGTAATTTTCAAAATATTTCTTTCTAATTTTGGAATAATTTCTTGGTTATCTTTGGTGATTTTTTTTTAGAGAAATACAACTGCTAGAAAATTTATTGGAACCACAAATTCATCCAATAAAATGGTACGATGGTTTTTGAAAAAAACACTATAGTAGTAAAGATCGTCTAGAAAAAATGAATTTGAATGCTAAATTCCTGATCGACCATACTAATATGAAGTCATATATTGATGTTTAGAAACTGAATTTCTTGCTAATTTGCCACTATTGAATATGTAGATAAAACAATGGCCCCTCCAGACCCCATCGACTTAAAAAAAAAGGATAGGATACGGAGGAAAAAATAAAATGAATTCAGAGTAATGTGTAGTCATGATGTAATTGGAGCTAGCACATGTTTGACTTTTATGGGCTTTTATTATTTTTCTTGAAATAATTCCGTATGAGTAAGGAATTAAATAAAAACAAGAAATGGCCCACCTATCCCCACACAAACATAGACACAAACACACACATCAGGCCTGAAGGGAATCACTCTGACAAAAGCAACAATCCCAGCTTTCTAACACATGAATAATAGGTCAGATGTGATCGAACAGCTCAATCTCTCCGGCAGATTCCTCTTTTCCAGGAATCTCAATCAATAAACAGTCACTAATGTCTCTGACTGAGTGAGATGCCAGAATCCATATTTAAATAACAAGAGGCGGGGGTTAGGGAGGGCACGTTGCACACATCATGTCCCCCAAGTCATATGTGATTAGGCATGACTGCTACAACCGCTGGAGAAAAAGAAAGAGAGGAGGGGGTTGCTTTAAACAAAAAAAAAAAAAATCCCATTTGAGTATGTTAAAGAATATATCCGCTGTTAATGATTCCTGTTTTATAAACATGTCTTTCTGGATCACAACCCGCACACAGGAGCGTTGCCAGATAATAAAATGACACATTCCCTGGCTGAGCAGCGGCGCCATGATGGCTCCAGGCGCCTACCTTTGTCTCCATCATGCGGATGACTAAAATCAAGCATTGTAAGGCGACACCCCTGATTTCATGCAGTATGGCAGATTATGGATATGAATTGAGCACTAGGCTTCTATTTCAAAATTAGGATTTTCTGCCTTCATAATGACACAGAGTGTTCTATTACTCGACTCAGTGGCAGCTATTTATAAGAGCTGTAATCCCTCAGCCAACTCCAAGCTGCCAGCAAAGATGGACGGCTCTTAAGAGTCAGACGTCCTTCCTGGACGTCCATCTCTGAGAGGACAGGAGGCAACACAAACGGCTGTTTAAGACAGCTCATTTGGGTAAATAACCCATAACTCTCCGCTCGCTACCAGTTATAATAAAAATATTCACCCCCTCCGCTACCACCACCACCTCCCCTCATCCCTGTCTTGCATCTCAACAGAGCCAGGCATGAATGCCTGACAAGTAGGCTATCATCCAAGAGATCATTAAGCACAAGGGTTGAAGTGCCATCTTCAGTGCCATGGCAACAGGGTTGAGAGATGAGATAAAAACAATGCAAGGCAGGAGGCGGGGCAGGCGTTCAAGGATCACCACTGATCGATGGTTCTCTCTCTCATTCTCTCTCTCTCTCTCCCTCTCTTTCCCTCTTGCCAGAGAGGCCAGCAAGGGGGTGGGGGAGAAGGGGTAGAGGGGAGAGGAGAAGGTGGAGGAAGCTTTAGGGCTTCCTAGGTGCAGCAACAGTGGGAACTGTCTCCCTTCAAAGCGCCAATCGTTTTTACTTCACAAGGGTTTAATTGAACATGTCAAACATAGCATCTGCATGGGAATCATTGTGGGATTTTTATTAGTGTGTTGTGGGGGGGGGGTTATAATACAGTAATGTATAATAATGTGAGCAGGCATCCTAATAGGTGATACAGTACGTGGCTTGTTGTCTGACTATTTATGATGAGAAATAAAAAACTAAGATGTGACATTCGTCGCGTTTCCTTCTGCATTAAATCGGCAATTTAAAGGCAATTCTAAAATTCTAAAACAGATCTCCATGTATATTTATGTATTTGAGCCTCATTATTTGTTTTGTTTATTATTTTGTTTTAGATTTTATTGGCTTCTTTCTTAACTTTATTTACATATCACATATTAAAAAATCAGTGTTTTGTCATTTTAAAACAGAAAGACATGAATATATTTTTTATTTTAGTTTTCAAAATAATGCTTATTTCTCACTAGTATGAGTCTTGTTGATAACGTCTAATTTGTGGAAATACTAATAGCGTGTCTGTGGAGATGCTCCGTCGCCCAGGTCATGGTGAATATTTGTCAAAATCTTCTTTTCTTGGCAACTGAACTTGAGTTTCTTCACTTGAAGACACCCTTTCTCCGAGAGGCTTCTTCAGTTCTGAAGAACTGAAACAAGAAGATTTGAAGTGAAGCCTAATTTTTTGTTTTTGTTTGTTTATCTTGTTTTCTAATTTACCCTCAAATCTAACACGTTTTAATGTCAATGTTTTGGGGGTTTCAGATCGAGAATTTCACTTCTTTGTCTTCTCTTCTTGACTTCTCTACCATTTCACAAAAAGACACACATTGATTAAATGTTTTAAACCATTCTGATTTGCCTGTTAACGCTTTCTCTTCACCTGAAGTGTCTAACCTTAAATTCTAACTCTTCAAGGCAGACAGTTCGTCCTCTCCTTTTGGCAGCTTTGCAATTCATAAGCACATTTAGTGAGCAAAGTATGGCTTCCTCTCTTCTCCACCTCAAACAGAGCCGTGGAGGTGAGAGTGTATTATCGTCTGAAGCTGTCAGCACTGTTTTGTGTGTTCGGCTTGTTTGCATTTTTTTTAACCTCTGGAAAAAAATGCTTTTTGAAGATAAACACACAGACCCTCACCCCCCCTTCCCGCTTTCACAATACACGCACCCCAAACTTGGAAAGTTGGCTATCTGGCAACACGTGCTAATCAATCTGTTGAAAGCTATCTTCCTGGAGATCTGCCATCTGAAACATGGCGGTGTGAATGGAGAATGAGGCCCTTCGCATGAGGCAGGGCACCGGAGTGTGTGCGTGGTGGGGAGGGGGGGGACTTAGCATAGCTGTCTTTACGCATCCCGGAGTGTCAATAAGGATTATGTGAGTGAGCTTTTATCTCTTCAAACACACCGACCAGTGACTCATTTAAATGGCTGAACAATGCAGGTCTAGCTCAATAAATAAAAAAAGAGAACACACTTCCATAAATGCATTCAAATCCTGGCTCCATTCAAATTCCGGCGCCATATGCTTAATGTAAGATCTAATCTGCCTTTTTCTATTTCTATTTAGAAGGCAAATCTTTTTACACATAGTTGTTTAAGACCTCAAAGGATAAACACAGACTAGCTATTGTTGATGCCAATGCACCTTTATCCTCAACTTAAGACCCCCAGTTCCTTTGAGAGGGCTTCCTGGCGGTATGCAAAGCAGGCGCAGTGAGGGGGAAAAAATAGAAAGAAAAAAACACTTCCTACAAAAGAGACATTATCCACCCCCCCACCCCGAAAAAAAATAAAAGCGAGGGGAATATTAAAGGTGACACGACTGTATGAACAGACCTGAAATACCCCCCTTTTTTCTATCTCGCTCTATCAAATTAAAAGAAAAAGGGAGGCAATAAAATCTGCCAAGAGGAGAACAAATAAAAGCAAATTTTGACATTTTGCTTCCCGTTTATAGGTCAGAGGAAACACCGGCCGACCTCTCATTGTTTTTTAAATGCCATTTTCTAAAGGCAAACGGGGCGGGAGGGAGGGGAATTAATTAATGCCGTCAAGAGGCCGTGCATTAAAAATCAATGATTAATAAATTCAAAACACACAACAAACTCCGCCGGGAGACGGAAACAGTACCGTGGGCTCCGTGCGGAAGCGGAACCCCAGAGCGGCTCCTTCCGCCGGCCGAGGCGTCCACTCACACGGCTAATGGGAAGTAGCCGGTGACAGCTGTGTGCCCGTGAATAAAATCACTTTAATTAAAGAAATTACAATGGAAAGGGAACCGAGGGGGAGGCGGAGATGAGGAGACGGGAGGGGCATCGACAGGAAGCAGCCTCTCGTGTGGGGCACGCACGAAAGCATACACAGTAGCTCGCGCGCGCCTCTCTCCCTCAGTCTCTCTCACACACACACACAGACACGATCCCATAAAGACTTAAGCGAATAGAGTGCCTTTGTGTTAGTGTTATTAAACAGGCCTAATCCACACATGCTGCGTTGTCGCGTTCAGCCCCGAGATCCTGGTGGCGGTGGTTGGGGGGGAGGCTGCAGACAACACAGACCAAGTCTACGCCTGATGCTCACCCAAGGGACGACACAAACCTGCGTTACCGTAGTCCTTTGCTGCTGTTTCACCACTTGGAGGCCAACCAGTGATCCGGCCTTTGCTCCAACACGGGAGTTAATCGACATTTATCAAAAACCCAGTTCCAGTATCCTGATTCAACTCAGGAACCGTTTCTATGGTCCAGTTGGAACTGATCCACACACCAGTCAGGACTCACCGTGACAACCATCCATCCATTATTCACTGCTTTTCCTACACTTAGGGTCACAGGGGACGCTGGAGTCTATCCCAGCTGCCACTGGGCAGATATGTAGCAGCTGGGATAGGCCACCCTTGACTGGTCGCCAGTCAATCGCAGGGACACATAAGGCTATTTTCCCAAATTTTTCCAATTAACCCTCTGTAAGATTTTGGACTGTGGGAGGAAACCGATGCAGACACAGGAAGAACATGCAGATTCCATACAGAAAAGAGGTACCAACCACTGTGACATCATGCCGCCCACTGGAGCATCCAGTCGTGTACAGATCACAAAGGAGTTTAAAGGAAAGCATTAAAATCTAAAATCAAATATAAATCATCATCTTTTACACTTCACGCCAACATATTCAAATATCTCTGCCCTCTGCCATCTCTTAAAATAATTACCTTGGTAAGGTTACGTGGTTACGTGAGCCATATGTTGAATTAGGAGTTGAAAAAAAAAATGTCAATAAAAGACTTAGGCAATCATTTTAAAAAGGTGACACTATCACTGTCACGTATATTCTTTTTGCATTCATTAATTTATCATCTCATTCACTATCTAACTCTTATAATGTTTGAATATATTGTTTTTTATCGGAAATATATGAGGACATATCTTCTTGTATATTCCTTGAAATATATTTTTTCATAAACATCCATTCATCCATCTTCCCTCACTTATCCGGAGTCGGGTCGCGGGGGCAGCGGCCGGAGCTGTGTTTTCGTATAATCTACAACAACATCCTTGAAGTTTGTAGGAAACATTGCCAGAAATGGTCTTACAAATAGCAGCAAAATACTGAGCGCCAGGAGGTGGAACAATTGTTTTTGGAACCGAACATTCCTGGTTCGATTCCCATCTCCTCCGAGTGTGTTGAGGTGTTTTTGAGCAAGACATTGAACCCCTAACAGCTCCCCCTGGCACTGGTGTCTACCGCTCATGGTTTATCCATGATGGGTAAATTGCAGTGAACGAATTTCCCCAGGGGGATTAATAAAGAATGAATTATTATTATTATTTGATTAAAAATACATTTAAATTGTTCCTAAAATGTGCCAGGCATTCTTAAAACCCATCTTTCACTTTAAAAAAAGGAAATACAAATTCAAAACGGAGCAATGAATTGCAATGGTAAAAGAGGAAAATGGGGACTCACTCAGTGTGTATGTTTGTGTGTTTGCCGTGTGTTTTACTTCACAGAGACAGATGGTGTTATATAAAATACTAATGAAATGTGGGCTTCTGAATATCGTGCTATTCATTGATCCTAACTGGGCAGCCATGATAGAACAATAGCAATAACTAGCTAATTACTGTGTTTCCTCTGTGACTCTCCTAAAGGGCCAGTTCACACTAAAATCTTTGATTTTGTGGGTGGCTGAATGCCAGAATTATGAACCACAACTGTCAAACGACACAAATTTTCTCCTTTAAAGCTCAAAGTGACAAAAAAAAAAAAAAAAATCAAATTCGAGAAATTCAACAGTGGCATTTCCTTCCGGAAATGATGGCCCACAAAGTAAAGATGATTCATAGGCTTTGTCAAGGGCTGTTTCCTGTTGAGAGAATGTAGTTTCTCTTAAAGCCACTGATAATCAAATCAGTGGATATGCAGGCGTCCTGTAGTTTCCTTTCTGGGCAACTTTATTGAAAAAAAGGTATTGGATAGAGCATTTAAAATGGTTCAAACAAGGGCTTAATCACACAAGAGCATAACCAAATGTCATCATGTCTGAGATAGGATTCCGGTTTGGTTATATATAGTTACATGCAGGACACTCAGCAAATACACAGATTGTATTTATTTTATTTGGGGGGGGAGGGGGTTACGGCTTGCATATCTTGGAGTTATTCAATCTATTTATTTATTTATTCATGTATTATATTTTTCCCCCTTGGAATTTTTGAGATCACTACTTTGTCATTTTTTTGTTAAATTATTGATGTGGTTCCTCTCAAAACAAGTGCTGTATTTATTTTTATTTATTTTTTGCTGGTTTTAAGGATATTTTTACAAATTAATTCTGTCGTTGACACCTTTTGAACTTAAGGACTTCTTGGTCATATCACATTTCTGTTAATGTTCAGGGTTCTGTTCCTTTTTGTAGATTGTAATGTTTTATAGTAATAGCTTCCTCCTGTTACATCTAACAAATGTTCAGAAAATCCCCTTTTCTTTTCTTTTTTACTATTGCAGATACTGCTTCATTCATTTTTAAAGATAAACAAAAAAAGGTGTTTACTTTTAATATTTGTCCTTGTCAGAGTTGGGAACAAAGAGACATAAAGGTCTGCCCTAGTTCTCAACCCTTTGGGGATTGACACCACTGACAGGACTGACAGCAAAACACTGAGCCTCACAATCACTCGCTGCTTCTTTGGTCACACTGAACTCACCGGAGTTAAAAGATGATCCTGTGCTGTGGTAACTACACCGAGACATATGACTCTCATCCCGGACTGGATTTGGAGGCTTCCTGGGAAGCCACTCTCAAGAAAAACCACCAGTCTGATATGAAAACATTGTATTAAATGGGTCTAATCTGTCAGTCCTGAGAAAATGATATATGTCACTTCTCTTCCTTGCTCTTCCAATGATCATGTGTAAACCTGACTTCATGTCTGACTATTGTTGTTTAATTTTTATGTTCTCATTTTATTTCCATTGTGATGCTGATGCTAAACAAGCAAGTCTGTTACACTTCTCTGCTCTACCTTTATACATTCTGATTGATTTTGTTCTTTTTATTGCTCTTAAGTTATCTAAATAGAAAAAAAAAAAGCACGAGTTTCTCTCAAGTGCTCCTGTGTTAAATTAAAGTGGCCACTAGAGGGCGACCGACAGCGCTTGAAGGCAGCGTATACAGCAAAGAGGCCCTTGTCTGTTACTCATAAGCTGAAGGGCCCTTCAGTGCTTCTGTGGCCCGAATACAATAAGCCTGCCTCCAGCAGCACAAATCAAAGAGAACCTGCATTCCAGGCTTAGCTTTGCATCATGTGATCATTATGGGATACATACTGCTTTTGTTCTCTTTTTTTCCTCTCTTAATAAAATATTGAAGAGAAGAGAAACTAAGTCAGCTGGTGACATCAAAGTCCTCTAATATACACTGAAGCAACTTGTTTACATGCGATGGTGGCAAGGCCCGGAGGGAGGCCTGCCCTGGTTCTGACGCAGAGACAAACATGGCGGGGAAGAAACTCGCCGCTGGAGACAAACAAGAGATGCAGTGGTGGTTAACAAGAGTACCGCCGTGGCTGCCGGTCGCCTTTCAGAGGATCACCAATATGGAGGCTCAAGCTTTCCCAAGAACCTCGACTTAAAGGTTTTACTCCCGACGATTGTACTGAGTTGTAACAATTCAGTCAATTGATTGTTTTCAAACTTAGAAGAGGCATTCAGAAAACACAACAATCAAATATGTGCTAAAATTAGCTTTCGGCTTTTCCCTTCAACAGTCGACACAGTCTCCTCTCTCACACCAACTAACTTCATATTGTCTCTCACTACATCCACAAATCTTCTCTTTCGTCTTCTTCTAGACCTTCTGCCTGGCAACTCCAATTCCAGTATCGATCTACCAATATATTCACCATCCCTCCTCTGTACATGACCGAACCTTCTCAGTCTGGTCTCTCTAATGTTCTCTCCAAACCATCTCACATGTCTTGTTCCTCTGATGGACTCATTTCTGATCCTATCCATCTTTGGCATTCCCAATGAGAACCTCAAATCTTCATCTCTGCAACCTCCAGCTCTGCCTCCTCTCTTTTTGTCAGTGTTACTGTTTCTAAACCAAACAGCAATGCTGGTCTCACCACTGTCTTGTACACCTTTTCTTTCATTCTGCTAGACTGATAGTCCTCAAACGCATAATACCCCTGATACTGTTTTCCACCCATTTGAACCTACTTGAACCAGTTTCTTTTCCTCGGTTCCACATTCTCTGTTCCATCACCACTGCAAACAAGAAGGAGCTCAGAGCTGATCCCACCTCTGTTACACCTCTGAACTTTTCTGTTACACCGCACCACTGTCTCACAGCTTGCATACATGTCCTGCACCAGTCTAAGATACTTCTCTCCCAACCCAGACTTCCTCAAACAATACCAGAGTTCCTCTCTTGGCACCCTGTAGTATGCTTTTTCTGGGTCTACAAAAGTGCAAAGTGCAGCTCCCTCTGACCATCTCTGCACTTCTCTATTAACAATCTCAAAGCAAATACCGTATGTAATACTCTTTCTAGGCATGAAGCCATACTACTGCTTACAAAGGCTGAAGCCTGCTCTCAGTCTAGTCTCCACTTCTCTTTCCCATAACTTTTCATTGTATGGCTCATCAACTTTATCCCTCTATAGTCGCTGCAAATCTGCACATCCCCCTTATTCTTAAAAAACAGGCACCATCACACTTCTCCATTCTTTAGGCACTAAGATCCTGTTGAATAATGTACCCAGAAACTCTACCGCTGTCTCTACCAGACACTTCCATAGCTCCACAGGTATATCATCAGAACCAACTGCCTTTCCACTCTTTATTCTCTTCAATGCCTTCCTCACATCACTTTTACTAATCTCTGCTACTTTGTGGTCTACTCTAGTCATCTCTTCTACCCTTCCCTCTCTTTGATTTTCATAATTCATCAGCTCTTTCAATTACTCTTTCCATCTTCCAGTCACTCTTCTAGCATCTGTCAATACATTTCCCTCAATCATCCAGACCTGCTGTACATTCTTTCCATTTCTATCTGTTTTGCCAATCTGTGTATACAGTCTATGTCTATTGTAATCTATCTATCTAGGTCTATCCCTAAATGCTTATTAATCTGCTTCTTGTGATATCTATTACTTTTTTATATAATTTCCATCAGCATTTTTGCACCATCACTGGTTCTAATTTTGCTGTACATATTTTTTTAAGTGGTTACTTTTTGTAAAAAAAACATTTTTTTGAAATGAAGGTTATAATCAACCTTTTTTTAGACAGTGTCATTGTGACTCTTCAGGGATTGTCATTGCTTATGTTTTTTAGTGAATGTTTTGTTCAGCATTGGCAATAATTAGTTTTTGTGATCTGTGCAATTTTCAAGGTAACTTCAAAGTATTTCTTTAACCCCTTCTGGGTTAAAGATGATTTTTCTCACTCCCTCCACACCATTTTGGGCAACCTCATTGTTTTTTTTTTTTCATATGACTGATTTTCAAATTAGGTCAAGTGACTTGACAGAGTAAATAAACTGACATATTAAATGAAACTCAAACACTTGGCAACACAGTCTGGGGACCTTAATATATTTTATACTGATTCTATTCTGCCTTTTACCTTTTAAAGTTTGTCCAGATTCTTTCAGGGACATGTCGAAAGAAAACAAGCTTGCTTTTCAAATTTGACACCAAATTATCTATACAATGTATGGTAAAGAGAAAACCTGCAGTCGCACTGACATCTAGTGGACTGAAACCTATGTAGCGTTCAGGTTCGCTACAAATTAATGAGGTTGATGATGGTGAACATCTCTGAGGTGAGTAAAACAGGATCCCATTTTCAGTGACAGTGTGTTCCTATCGGTTCTGTTCCTGCTTCAGTGGTAGGTTGAGCCTTGCCATCGTTGAGTTCATCACCAAAGGTTTTCACTGTCATCAGTATCTGTTTGCTTTTTTCTAAATTTTAAAGCTGACTGAAAGCATCTATACAAATACATATATATATATATATATATATATATATATATATGGCATACATATATTTAATTGTCTGATTTCACAATTTCAACAATGACAATATGAAACTTGAAACTTCCAAAGGTCGCAGATCCTGGAGATATGTCTGATAATTCTTAGTGACCAAAATTTGACTGGAATTTGAAGGACTTAAAAAAAAATTTCCCATGTTTTTTAGAAAACAGCATCTGTGCAGTCATCTCTATCCATCCTTTAAAAAGTGGGACTATTGGATACTGAATTTAGACTTTAGAGAAGCAAATTATAAAAATATTAAAATCACTGTTTAAATATAGAACCAGAAACAAATAATATTTATTTAGAACAGATTTGACTCGGCTTCATAGCAAAAATTGTGGATTTGAGTTAGTCTTCATGCAAACTGATGGTGGATTTTCAGAGGTAGTGCATTGGGAGGGTGTGGGGCTGGTAATATTTGAGTGATTATTGTCACACTAATTTTAATGGGATACTTTTGGGCTGTCAGTTAAGAAAAAAGAAAAAATATTCAGCTGAACTAAACATTTCAACCTTCAAATAAAGGTTCTGCTTTGTTGAAATTTCATTGTCACATTCATGTTCTGAATAAACAAAGAAAAGGTTTATAAAACTTGTCCATCAACAGAAGTGGTAGATCTGTGGAAGACGGAAACTGACTGACTTTAGTACATCCCCCTCTTTGATATTACCCACAGCAAAAGATTTCACTATCTTCTAAAATACCATAAAAGGAAAATAGAAAAAAAAAACAAGTTAAATTTAAAACATCTTTAATTAAAAATATGTAGCAGCATTCTTGTTTTAAAAAAGGAATCTTACAATTGGGAGGTGGGAGGAAAAAACAAAAAACAAAACTGCATGTCGGGATAAAAATCCTTGTTAAATACAATCAACATTTTAGCTTCTGAAGCTTGGCTGTCACACTTGTCATGCAGGTAGCCAAGCTACTGGTCCCTATGCAGAACACGACATTTAGTCCCAGAAAATGGCAAGAGTTCAACCACGAACACATACACACAATCAGAGATAGAATCTCTCTCACACACACACACACCATCCATTAGCAAAGCCCACTTTTATAGCAGCACATAGAGTCCTGATGACTCTAGGAATAGTTTTGGGGCAAATCAGGCGAGAAAGATTAAAAGTCTAAGAGAATACAAAAAAAAAGAAAGAAAAAAACACCATCAAGTATGGAGAGACTGGTCAAATGCCCTCAGATCTGCATAGACAGAAAATGGCAACCACAAACTGAAGGCATGATTAGGAGCTAATGCAACAAGGTGAAATATCCATCAAACCAACACACTCCTGGGGCGGGGGGGGGGGATTTATCTCAAACCACTTAATTCATCGCTGTGGGGCCACACATTTAAATCCTGGAGGGTAATCCAAGCACGAGTGAATGTAGGATCAAGATATGGTTCCATCGCTGTTTGAGAAGCACACTTTGGTTACTGTGGCGATGAAGGCAGCATCCCAGGCCTCATCTTTAGTGTTGTCCCATCCACTCGGACTAAGTCGTCTGTCTTCTCACTGCTCAGTGGGGGAGTTAAGACTCCGGATGGGACGTGACAGCTGCTGTGACACTCCAGCTCCCCCTCCTGGTAAGAGTTGGCCTTCTCCTGCACAAAGAAGCACAGAGGGGCACAGACAACAAGTCAGATCTGCTACGCTCAAGATGCACTTTGGATGCACAAGGAGCGCTTTATGAAATTCGGGAGATTATCACTTTTGATCAATCTGTAGAATTGATGGCACCTTATTTGTTTTGTTTCTTTAAAACTACATGTTTGCAGCAAATTTTTCAAGTGATATATTCTGCTTTTCTAAAACCTCATATCCTGGTAAATAACTAACACATCCTCATATTAAAGAACACATCAAGAATATTTATAGCACATTTTCATTTCTCGTTGGATGTCAGATTAATGTAAGCTAAATGTCAGGTAATTTCTAAATGAATCTAATTTTACAGGAGTCAATTTAAACCCAGGTCAGTGAACAGTTAACGTGATGCAGCAAATCCATAACCAGCATCATGATGCATCCTTTTTTTCGCAGGTAGCTTTGTTACCTACCAGCCATGTCAGGTAAGGGGCATGGGTCTGGATATTGTGCATGTCATCAACGGGGATCCCTGTGAATTTCTTCAGTGGCATGCCACCAAGCTCTCTTAATGCCATGGCGAAGGGCACCATCCATCGGACACACGCCTCCATTTCCCCCCTTTTTACAGCTACAGGTTATGAATGGGATGAGATGAATGAGTTGGGGCTATAGAGAAGTATAAGACTATAAGACTGAAAAAAAACACAAGCAGTTTGGTATTTACCAGAGACATTTTCCACCAGCTCCAGTGAGGAGAAGTGAAACAATGCTGAAGCAGCCAGAACACCGTTGGAGAACTCAAGGCAGCGCATGTCAAGCATGCACAGGTCCAACAACTGTTAGAGAAAACGAGTGAGAGATCTTGAATCTTTGTCAAGGCAGCCTGGTTACCAGCTACTAAATGTCTGGTGTAAGAACTCTTAAGTCAAAGCCCAGAGGAGGTCAAACAAACTTAAATTAGTAGAAGCAAATATACTAACATTTACAAGACAAACCAATCTGCAGTTAGAAGCCTTATTCACCCAATTATTTTTGTGTCCTGTATTTTTTTTGTCCACTCCAACTCACTGTGACTATTGTAAGAAAATACCGCTTGCAATTTAGAAAGAATTTGCTCAAGCAGGTAACCATAAAAAGAAAAAGGTATCTAAATGTTATGTCACACGCACACACTTCAGAAGTAGTGGTGTCATGTATCAATGTTTATCTTGGAGTTGGAACCTATATACAGAAAAGGGTCAGGTACCTCAGCTATCTGGGTGAAGGTAGCCTGGGGGTACTTGGGGATGAGCAGCTCGTCTGTCTCCTTCAGGTAGGCCACCTGCATGTAAACATTGAGCCAAGAGACAGGGGTCTGGGGGCTCAGACTCCAGTTCAGCTCCTGAAATGGAAAACAAAAAAAAAAGCTATGAGACAAGGCAAGACACTGTAAAACTTTCACTTTGTAAACAGAAGTAATTGAAGTCATGGCCGTAGGGTTAGGCAATTCAGGATTAAGTTTGCTGGGGAGGCCAGTTGTTAGGTTAAACATCAGCTAGTGATCATCAGTTACCTTCATAATGATGATTTCCATACTGAGGATCTCGTCTTCAGTGCAGGCTTCATCTGTGACGTAGGCAAATTGATGCACCTTGGGGGGATACATTTCCTGAGGCCGGAACACAAAGCATATCTATATTAATCACAGCTAGTCTTACACTGACCTTTGTGAACACAAAGTTCACAGGCCTTGAGACAGTCTCATGGAAGGTATCTTAACCACTCATTGGATTTTTTTAAACAAGAAAAAAATCCTTAAACTTAGAAATGATGTAGTTTAAACAAATGAGATGACAAAATAGCTAAGTAAAAATTAGATAAACACAGTGGATATTACTTTGAAAACGTTTCTCAGGTAGTTGTTACTTTACCTCATTGTGAATTAACATTGCTTGTAATGTAACTTTGAGTTATCTTAAATGAGAATTGAATTTCCACTGACCTCCACTTTGGCAGCAATAAAGAGGCAGGTGATGCCAATGAGCTGCAGAGTAGACTTGAAGATGTTCCTCTGTGTGGCCATAAAACGGTCAAAGTAGTCCTGGGCCAGGTGGTAGGTCTCCCTGTGCAGCTGGTATACCTCACTGACCTGAAACACCCAAACACACCCCCAGCAGGTCAACAACCACTGATATCTTTGTTAAAGCCCGTCTGATGGGAATGTGGCAGTTTGCTGACCTCCATAAGCCAGTCCAGCAGCGTGGCCCTCATCTTGGGCTGAAGATGAGGATGCTTCTCCATCATGTTGACGTCTCGTGTATAGGTCTTGTCCTTTTCCAGCATGTTGTTCCATACCACATCCTTACTGGCCCAACTGTCCATAAAAACAGAGAAATAGTTTTTAGGTACAGAACAGTTGGGGGTTGGCACAAACAAAAGATTGATGAACTGGTTTAGGCTGCTTAGATGTCCTATCTTTTTCTAAGGGCTTCTGCTTCCATCTAATTGGAAGTAGTTCTTTCACTAAAATCTATATTTTTCGAACACTAATAAGTCTTAAAAACCGAACGGACAGAATCCCATTTTCCTGGTAAGGCTTTGGCATGGTCATTTATTTTTCTAGTTTGCTTTTTCCCCTCAAATCCCGACCTTTGATCATTGAAATATCTAGACTTATTGTCAAATTATGGATACTTTTGCAATATCTTACAATTTTATTTCCACTGATTGTTTCTGATGATGAATGTCTCCTTGGAAGGGGGTGGCCAGTACAATGCGCAGTAAAGCAGATCTGCACCAAAAAGTAACAATATTATTGTCTCTTTGTGACATATCAAACAATTAAAAGATTAAACTCACCACAGAGCAGGAAGTGGTGCACAATGAACTGGCGTTGCAAATACATTGTTAAAATTGTAGTGGGGGAAACCGACGTTGATAAGGGTGACCTGCTGATCCTCATCCTGATCAGGGGTGGGCATCCAGCGCTGGGGACTGGTGTAGCTCTGTTATAGGAGAGGACACAAAAACATATGCAAGATGGAGAAGTCAGGCATATTTAGCAGTTTTACTGTAAAGTTTTCCTTATTCTAATTTTTTTAACATGATCTTGTTTATTTTATTAGTTGTGGGCAGTTAAATTAATTTCACCCTGTGGCCCTAAGGTAGGACATCAAGGCAGGTTTACTTTTGGTTACAAGCAGAGTGAAAAAATGTGACAAAAGTATGAAGGGTATAAATCCTTCCCTGGGCCACATTGAAGCTGAAACATAACCTCGGCTGCACAAGCTGAGTGTGACCTGTGCATGTAGGATCTAGGGAGCCAAAACAACACACAGAATCCTAAATACAGAGTAGAGGTCTCTATTTGCGTTGTCATCAGCCATGAAGGATTGCTCTCCCCTCACAGCAGGTTCATAGTGCAAGTTCACTGGCAAGAGTTAAACTCGACGATTACTCTGACATATTAAAAACACCCAAGTTTTCCTTCACTGCATGTTCTGTTCCTCTTCAGGTTATGAATAATGCTGTCACAGCAAACTGACCTTTCGAGGCATGATTGTGTCATGATGTATGAGTCTTTGGTATGATCGTTTACTGGCACTGAAACAGGAATTAATATTGATAATGTTGTGAATGTGCCCCTTCAGGTGATTAGATTTTAACAAGGTCCTAAGTCACTGCAATTATTTTCTGGTAATTTTTAAACCATACTTTATTGGTTTTACCTAATCTCTTGCAATATTTTGGCTACTTCGGCCAAAAAATGCCAAGAGATTTTATTTTTTCCCTATTTAGTGTGAGATAGTGAACCTGAGTATCATGACAGGATCACACTTCTGCATGATGTTAGAAGAATTGATGTGAGGACAATGGTGCAACATGAATGTCTTTTGTCGATGTTCAATATATACCTCACAGTCCCGCTGCTTCTTCTTCGTCATCTCTGCTACCTCCTCATCCAAATCCTGTAAATACTGAGGATCAGACAAAGAAAAAGAATTGTCAGGTCATAGTAAAGGGCTTGGTAAATCTGACAAATTTACATACAGCTGAAGAGGCCATTTGGGAGACTGGGCCTCTTTGAAAGAGTAAGTGACAATCACCATTTAGAGGACCCTGACCAAATACCAATTCAAGAGTTTCAAATGGGCAATTTGGATGATAGTTTGTATTGTTTTGTCGTTTATCCCAGCCTCTTTGTAACAGGCGGTCACATCTTCAGGACAAGAACAAAGTGGCCATTTTACCTTTGGCACAACTTCATTGGCAGTAAACAATGAAGGTGTGAGGCAGACAGATACTGTCCCATAATGAAATCACCTCTTTACTACTGTACTGCTGGACCAATATTAAATCAGTGACAGTACTTGACAATGTGACTTGTCAAAGGTTAAATTGTGGACATTGGCAGCACTATTTTTAAAGTTCGTTTTTTAAAGGCCTGCTTTTGAGAGTTAGCTTAGCCTCATACGGGGATGGAGTTTTATTCTCAGTTACTTACAATGGCAACATCTGCCTTCCTCTTTCTCGCTCGTACTGGGTTGTCCTTGGGCAGCTCGGGAGGAACAGACTTCGGTTCTGTTTCTTCCCTAAAACCACACCACAGAAGGCAAATGTCGCTGTTAAGTTGGCACGGGCAACGCAAACATTTCCGCAAGCTTAGTTAAACACGCTAACGTGGTCAAAACAAGAAGCCGTAGCATCAAGCTAACTAGCTCGAACAGCTAAAGCTCATCAACTTTCTTTCCGCCTCCGCGGACTTTGATTGACGAGCCTGACAAGAGACGCGGGCTCGATGGTCACCAAACTCACCGTTTTCCTAGCATTATACTCAGAAAGATGTGATTCAGCTCTGGAGTAAACCTGTGAATGAGAAATGTCTTATTTGAGGGTTTAAAACTAACACATTCACACACTCCCAACCCCCACTCTCAACTCCCTCCTTCTGACAAAGCCCAGCTAGTCCGTGCGCGGGGAAATGGAGACGGTACGCAATGTTATAAGTCGTTAAAAAGTGTCAAAAATGACCGGAATGGTCATCAAACTCGAACGAGACTAACGACACACGAAATATTAAATGCCAAGGGCTGCGATTTCGCATATTTTTGCCGGGAGAGTGGATATTTTATGGCGCTAAGTTTGGACAGCTGGCTGGTCCCATAATGGCCGAACCTGGTGCAACTAGGTCGCCCTTTTCCATTTTGTAGATGAATTAGCAGAAACAATAACGGTCTCGACTTCAATATAGCTGTACGCACGTGGACGATTTACAATTAAAATACATTTCAGTATTTGAGATTTATACTTAGCTTGATTCGCATCAGAAACTTAACCCCGGTCCAACTCACCTCAAGATCCCGCCCTTGAAGTTCACTCTCTCCTCGAATCTGATCAATAAATATGTGTAATGGCTGGGTTGCTGTTAACAGAGTAGCACCGTGGTCATACGTGTGTCCAGGCAGGGCTGCAGGTCGTTCTGAGCGGGCGCGACGAGCACCAGATGACTGGAGCGTCAAAAAATTCCGGGAGGAGGGAGATTTAACTTGGCGCTAAAATACCGACCCAGCCACCGCGCTATGGCTGCATTCCCGCCCCGATCGCCGCCGTTTTCACGATTAAAGTATCCATGCGCTTTTCCTAAATTAATATTATCGTTCGACGTGGACGAGAATGAAAAAGAAGCACAAGATTTATACTTTTAGCCGGTAAATGAGGAGGCGTGGCGGTGTGTGACAGCTGCAAGGGCGGGGCTTACGAGGAGGAAGTACCCGGGCACCGCGTGGCTAGTCTGTCAGATGTAAACAAAGCCAATACCGCTTGGATTTAAGCGTAGAATAAATCGCACCACCGACAAATATCGACTAATTCGTGACGCAGTTCGGTTCTAGACACTTCAAACATGCTCTGTTGTCGCTGTCACCCTAGACGCAACGATTATTTAGCAAAAACCGGTCAAAGTTAGCATATGGATGCTGCTGTCGAGGCGCCCATTTCAACCACGGGTTGCCAAGAAAGCTAATATCCCCCTTTCCCGACAATGTTGGTTTTTCAGGCGAAGCCCTTTTCCCAGTTTAACTTAATTTTAACCAGCGGGTTGGGAAAATTTGGATGAAGGCATTATACTTGCTGCTTTTACGTTGCGTTATCCTTGCGTTATTACTGCTCGGTGTACATACTAATTGAATATTTTGCAAATTTCAAAAACGCGGTTGAACTTTGGACAGTCACATGATCCCCACTCATCGCGCAAAAGTAGTTCTGCTCTGATTTCTGGGTACTCCACAAGAAAAGAAGCATGAAGTGGTTGGATCTCTTTGGAAGGTTAAAATCTGTTGTAATTGGAATGATTCATGTTAAAGCTTTGCCAGGTAATCTAACATTTATGGGTTCTTGTTCATTTTTAGGTAATTTGTGCGGGTTTGGGTAAATAGTGACTAAATAACATTTAATGAATTTAGAATTAAAGTGTCAAACAGATCTTTAGATGTTCTTTAAGTATGTATCAAAATTGTTAAGTCTAGTTTGATGTCTTTGGTTTTTTTCGAGCATCTGAATCCTATATAGGTAATTCCTCGATATCTGATGTTCATTATCTTTTTCAAGTTGTTCTCATTTTTTTTCATTAATTTTTAGCATCATCATATATTTACATAATTTACATATTAAAAATATATATTTCTTAAGTAATTGTGTGAACATAGGAGAGAAGATTCTCCCTGTTTTGTTGACTGGAGTAGTAATCACGTCCCTGACCTTTCCCAGGGACGCCTCTGGGACATATGAAAATGCCCCAAATCATTGACATAGCCTGTAGAGAGGCAGAAATCTACTGCAATGCGGGGCTCGTAAGTTATTTCAAGTTGTTTGAATAACTCAGAACTTTTTCCAGCTGAGCATTAAATACATAATTATCATGTTCCAGGATGGTGTGATCATCGAGAACATGCATGACATCCCGTATACATTCTCTGTGGGCCCTGAAGTGTGCGCCTGCATGACCTCGGTGTGTGCCGCTGTCCGGAGCGTGTGTCCCTCAATGCCACTTGGAGTACAGATCCTGTCCTCAGCCAACCAGCAGGCCCTGGCTGTAGCGCTGGCTTCAGGTTGTTTTATTACCGTGGTGCCAAAGAAAAAAATCACACCCATCCATCCTGCACTCAGGGTCGCAGGATACACCCTTGACTGGTCGCCAGTAAATCGTGCACATATATAGATAAAACAATCATTCACTCACTCGCGGGGCAATTCTCCCAATTAACCATGCATGTTTTTGGACTGTAGGAGGAAACCGCAGACACGGGGAGAACATGCAAACTCCACACAGAAAGGTCCCTGGTCAGAATCAAACTAGGGTCCTTCGTGCTGTAACACGGAAGCACTTACCACTGCGCCACCCATGTTGGCCGCACAGTTTTAGTAATATCAGATTGAGTGTATCTCCACAGGGGTTAAGGGCAGATCTGATTTTGTATGTATGATGTAATTGGTGTGAAAAGCTTTGTTCCCCACCGCAGTGGCAGTGTAAGTGTACTGTTAATGTCTGCCTAGCTGGAGCATTGACCTTTTTATTTTAACGCTATATTTCAGCCAGACAATTATTTAGCAAACTGAGGATAATACGCTTTTAAATTGTGAATACAAATGTGGATCTCATAAAGTTGCTAAACTTGAGCGCACAAAACAGTAGCATGTCAACACAAAGTGGTGCCCAAACTATCATTAACCGAAGGATTATAACTCCAATTCAAATCAAATCAATCATCCATGACAAAATGGTGGCACACACAAACAGCCTAAATGAAGGACACGATTCACTAAATCAAAGGGAGAAAATGTATCCTACATACAGGGCTTCAGAACCTGCTCTGGTCCCAAAAAACACTGTTCTCTTCAGATTTAGAGAATTTCTCACTGAATGTGAATTTCTAACTCATTTTGTTTAAGTGTCTGATCTATTAGTGATTGTTTGCTACTTTTTCCAAGGTATTGTTTTCTCCAAGTTGTAAAGACAACCAACAATTTATCCATCTAAACTTGTGAGGATAAAGGTGATTTGAACAAATATAGATAGAAATTTTAGCAAGAAATGTGATATGGTATCAGAGGTAAACGTGAAAGTGTGGCAGGATAAGACCTAAAAAGTGTACCTCAGTGATCCATTCAGATACACAGTGCAACCCTGTAGGATAACAAGCTAGAAGGTTGATCTCTGCAAAGATCCATAATGTCAAACTCTTTAAGAAAACAAACTCAGGCTGCTGGAATTAAGAAAAATGTGTTTCTGTGGATGTACGTTGATACTGACATTTTCATTGGTTGTCAGTTATTATGTTCTCATTTCAGTCAGGTCAAATTCCATCACTGTTTGTCTATTTCAATCACGAGGACCAGGGGTGGGCGAAAACTTGTAGGCTCAGGGGCTGCACTGACTTTTAAAAATTTGACAGACGGGCCGGGTCACCACAAGATACGATACACATAAAAAATAAACACATTAGTTAACGGAACATATCAGACTCGTCTGACATTTGCTTTGAGAATAAAACAAGCTTGGTTTTGAAGGCTCTGACGTTTGCTTACATTTCATGCACAAACCAGTTTTTTGTAGTTTCACGTCTAGGTCATTCCTGTGTGTCAGTATGTCCACAGTGAAGGCTAAATCACAAAGCCAATCTGTGTCATTCAGCCCAGGAAAATTCTCAAGTGTTTTCATGTAGCTCCAGAAGTGAAATAATCTCCTATTTGAGCTCCCACATTCATTGATTTGATCATTCAATCATTCACATCAAGTATGAATTCTGTACCAATCTTTGGCAGGCTGGATTAAGAAGACCAACAGGCCAGATGTAGCCCGCGGACCGTAGTTTGCCCTCCCCTGACTAGGACCCTTAAAATTTGAGCAAAAAATGTAATTCCCACTCGGTAACATCATTGTCATGCACAGGTCTGGACTTCATCAGGGCTGAGGGGTTCATCTTTTCTCACATCGCTGATGAGGGCCTCCTTAATGCCTGTGCCGGAGACCTACTGAGGTACCGAAAGCAGATTGGAGCAGAGCATGTGCAAATCTTCACTGACATCAAGAAGAAGCACAGGTGAGCCTCCCTAGGTTTTCTTGGTTTGTTTGTCATCATAACAGCTATAGACTAGAAAGTCCTACTTCTCATCAACGATATGAGATAAAACCTAAAACTGTCATGAAATGGCCAAAATTGACAGAAAAGCATTAAAAAGGGCAAGAAATGACATACTATGTAGAAGAGTCATTGGAAAAATTATCGGAAATTGAATTAAATAAAGGTTATGCTACCTGAAATTTAAAAAGAAAAAATACACAAGAAAGTATGAAGAAATCCCTCTTAATTTTCTATTTTATTTCTTTTGCCCTAGTTTAAGACTAGGAGCAAAATATCTTTAAAGTATCCTATCCCTGAAAACCATGGCCAAAAGTTTTGAGAATGACACAACCATAGAAACAGCTGGCAAACACCTAAAAACCCTGAAGGAACAGACTTTGTGAAAATGTCATTCTCAAAACTTTTGGCCATGACTGTAAAGTATTCGAATATCCAATTTTAGGATGCTGTCTCCGATTTATTCGACTAAAAAGGGAGACATGACCGGGATATGCAAATATAGATTAAACAAATACTAGATATAAATATACAAATAAAAAAAGATGTAATATAGACAAATCCTTTTAACAGTCTTCTTATACTTATCTGGGGTTGGGTCGCTGGACCAGCAGCTGCAGCAGAGAGGCCCAGAATTCTCTCTCCAGCCATTTGTTGGAGCTCTTCTGGGAGGAACCTACGGTGTTCCCAGGCCAGTCAAAACATATAGTCCCTTTTTAAAGAGGGGGGTCGCCGCCCTGGTTTGCTAATCCAGAGGCACTGCCCCGACCATCCACACAATACTAAGAGGCATTGTCAGCTTGGACAGTCCCACAACATCCAGAGTCTAAAGTAACTCAGGGCGGACCTGATCCACACCCAGGGCCCCGACACCAAGGGGCTTTTTGATAAACATGGTTTTGGCATGGCCAGTCCCTAACAATCGCAAAAGTCCAGTAAAAGAAAACCACTTGGGTTTAGCTCTAGGGGGCTGTTCCTCCCAGTCAAGCCCTTCCAGGTCTGACTGTTGCTGCCCATGTGAGCATTGAAGTCTCCCAGTACAATAAGGAGACACCCCCCTACCCGGTAAGAGTGCTCTCTAGCAGCCCCTCTAGGGACCCAAAAAGGGAGGGTGGTCTAAACTGCTGTTGGGTGCATAGGTACAAACAACAGTCAGATCTCATCCCTCCACACGAAGAGCAGAAGGAGGCTACCATCTTGCCCACCAGATTGAACCACAATGTAGAGGCACTAAGGCTCAGGGGAAATCGATATGTCCACACCTGCTCGGCGCCTCTAACTCAGGTCATAGTAGAAAAGAATCCAACCCCTCTCAAGGAGACTGGCTCCAGACCCCAACCTGTGGTCAAGGTGATTATGACTATATCTAGCTGGGAGGTCCGAGAGGTCGGAATGCCACTGACCTGCTCACAGTGCACCCAAGCACTGTAATACATGTGGATAAAATACCACATACAGCATTTACCTATAAAACAGTGGGAGGAAAAACAATACTTTTTCTTCTTCTCCTTTTGGCTTTTCCCTTCAGGAGTCACCACAGCGAATCAACCTTCTCCATCTCGCCCTGTCCTCTCTCACACCAACTACCATCATATTCTCTCTCACTACGTCCATAAATCTTCCCTTTGATCTTCCTCAAGACCTACCTGCCTGGCAGCTCCAATTCCAGCATTTGTCTATCAGTATATTCACTATTCCTCCTCTGTACATGACTGAACCATCTCAGTCTGACTTCTCAGACCCTCTCTCCAAAACCTCTAAAATGTGCTGTTCCTCTGACGGACTCATTCCCGATCCTATCCATTCGGGTCACTCCAAAAGAGAACCCTAAACTCTCCATCTCTGCAACCTCTAGCTCTGCCTCCTGTCTTTTCTTCACTGTTACTGTTTCTTGGCCATACAGCATTGCTGGTCTCGTCACTGTCTTGTACACCTTTCCTTTGATTCTGGTAGACTGAAAGTCTTCTATCGCACAGTACCCCTGACACTTTCCTCCACCCATTCCAACCTGCTTGAACCCATATCCTCACCTCTTTTCCACACTCTCCGTTGCTCTGGACTATTAACCCCAAGTACCTGAAATCCTCCAACTTCTTGATCTCCACTCCCTGTAGCCTCACTATTCCACCTGAGTTCCTCTTATTCACACACATATATTCTGTCTTGCTTCAGCTAACTTTCATTCCTCTCCTTTCCAGCACATACCTCCACCTCTCTAGATTTTCCTGAGCCTGTTCTCTGCTCTCACTACAGATCACGTCATCTGCAAGCATCAAGGTTTATGGAGATTCTTGTCTAACCTCATCTGTCAGCCTGTCCATCACCACTACAAACAAGAAGGGGCTCAGAGCTGATCCCTGATGGAGCCTCACCTCCACCTTGAACTTCTCTGTTACCCCTACCGCACACCGTACCAGTGTCTCACAGCTAGCACACCTGTCCTGGACCAGTCTAACATTCCTCACGGCCACTCCAGATTTACCCATACAAGACCCGAGTTCCTCTCTTGTTGTATGCTTTTTCTAGGTCTACAAAAACGCAATGCAACTCGCTCTGGCCTTCCCTGTACTTCTCTATTAGCAATATCAAAGCAAATAGTGCATCTATTGTACCATTTCTAGGTATAAAGCCATAATGCTGTTCACAAATGCTGACTTCTGCTTTCAGTCTAGTTTCCACTACTCTTTCCCATAACCTCATTGTATGGCTCATCAACTTTATCCCTCTCTTATCTCCATTCTTCAGGCATCTTCTCACTGTCTAACATCCTGATGATTAATCTAGTCAGAAACTCTACTCCTGCCTCTCCCAGACACTTCTATGCCTCCACAGGTATATCATCAGGACCAACTGCCTTTCCACTCTTCATCCTCTTCAGTGCCTTCCTCACTGCACTTTTACTAATCTCAGCTACTTTGTGGTCTACAATAGTCACCTCTTCTATCCTTGCCTCTCTTTTATTTTCCACATTCATCAACTCTTCAAGGTACTCTTTCCATCTTCCCATCACTCTTCTAGCATCTGTCAATACATTTCCCTCTGCCCTTAATCACCTGGACCTGTTGCACATCCTTTCCATCTTTATCTCTCTGTTTCGCCAACCTGTACAGATCATTCTCTCCCTCCTTACTGTCCAACCGAGCATACAGGTCATCGTACGCCCTTTGTTTTGCTTTTGCTACCTCTATCTTTCCCTTACGTTGTATCTCAATGCACTCCTGTCTGTTCTCTTCACTCCTGTCAGTATCCCACACCTTCTTTGCTAACCACGTTCTCTGTATATACTCCTGCACTTCCTCATTCCACCACCAAATCTCCTTATCCACTTTCCTTCCAGATGACATACCAAGTACTATCCTACCTGTCTCCCTGATAACACTAGCTGTACGTAGTTGTCCAATCATCTGGAGGCTCTCCCTGACCACCCAGTCAGGGAGAGCCCCCAGATGATTGGAGTGTCTGGCTACACTCTCACCTACAACTACTTTGCGGTCCCTGTTCTCTTTCAGGTTACCTCGTCTATACATGATGTAGTCTACTTGCTTGCTCCTACCTTCGCTCTTATAAGTTACCCTATGTTCCGGCCTTTTCTGGAAAAAAGTATTCACCACAGCCATTTCCATCCTTTTTCCAAAATCTACCACCATCGGCCCTTCTGCTTTTCTATCCTGTATACCAAATCTGCCCATCACTCCTTCTTCCCCTCTATTGACTTCACCAACATGCCCATTGAAGTCTAGACCAGTAACCACTCTCATCACTAGGGATATTCTGCATCACTTAATCTAGCTCATTCCAGAACTTCTCTATCTCCTCAAACACACATCCCAGCTGTGCGGGGCATAGCCACTAACAACAGTGAGCATCACACCTTCAACTTCCAGTTTCAGACTCCTAAGCCTATCTGACATTCATTTCACCTCCATAACATTCCTAACAAACTCCTCCTTAAAGATAACTCTTACCCCATTTCTCTTCTTGTCAGTACCATGATAGTACAACTAAAGCGTGCTCTTAAGCTTCTAGCCTTCCCAACTGGTCTCCTGAACACACAGTATATCCAGGAAAACAATACTAAAAAGATATATTGTTTCATACATCAAGGGCTCCAATGCTGAGGAAAAAAAGTCAGCTGCTGTGATGCTTCCCAGTTTTATTTCATGGTTTTGTCTCTGTAACCTTAGACATTCCTCCAACAAAAGAAATACCTGAAGATTTTTCCAACGAGTGAAAAATGTAGTTGCCACATGTAACCTCTAGACAGCGGTGTTTCTTCACCAATTCATGATCAGGTCATCATTATGGTGAGCAGAATTGCATTTGGATGGTCTTTGTAGTTTTTCCTGCTGCCGTCCAGCAACACCCTTTCTATTTGACCTTACCTGATGTCTTTTTCCAGCTCGCACGCTGTGACATCAGACGTCAGCATCAAGGAGACAGCCCGAGCTGCCGAGTTCTTCCTCTCGGACGGGCTCATCATCACTGGGACAGCGACTGGAGAGCAGGCCGATCCCCAGGAGCTCCAAGGTAGTGACCTGCATTATATACTATGTAACAGCAAAGCACAGAGCAGTTCAGTATTGACCTTTAACCCTCAAGGCCCTAAAACTTCTGCCTCTGTAGCTTCACCGTGGCTTGCTTTTGATGAGATAATACAAATGGAATCGTGCATCCTTAGCCAAACAGTGAGTAGTTAAACTCGCTTTGATTTGCATATTTGATTAGGGTTTCAACATAATTTACATAAAGGAAACATGTGTAACAAAAACATAATTTCAGTCAATATATGTTAAGCTTTCTTTTAGTAAGTTTTGGAATTGTTATTATCATTATTATGATTATTGTTGTCATTTACTCACTTATTTGCTGGCTTATAAATTATTTGCCTGTTTGATATCAAATTCATGGAATGTCTCCCCAATTTACTGATGACAATGATCAGTCCCATCTTCAGGACTCCTGGAAAATAAATTGCAAGTAAAATGTGTAAAATGTTTGGTAATAAATAAAGACCATATTTTTTAAATTTTATTTACCAAATTTTTGCCGCAGAAACTGTGAAATGACATTACAGTGCACATAAACAACCCCCCCTTCTCCATAGTTTCTGTGGGGTTTGAATTCATGATGTTGGTAGGAGCAGGCCGAGATGTGTCGGAGGGGTCAGTGGATCTAAAATTCGGATGGGATCTGTCTCACTGTACGCTATTAAGAGCTCTGGTCTCCATAGTAACTGACTGTAAGCACCTGGACAAAACAAACTAAGCCTTGTTTTAGGCTGGAGTGTTTTGACATATACCTGCATTCCCTCTGTGCTGCCGTATGTCTCACATACAAATAAGCTGGTGCTGTTAAAGAAAAAGGGGAAAAATCACAACTGTGACTAGAGAGTAATTTTTTAACTTTATGATGATGCCTTTTAGCTTTTTAAAATATTTTTACCTGTTTTTTTCAAACTTTCTGATCTTTCAAGGACATATTTGGAAATTTCCATACAAAATTAGGTGTGTATTTCCTGTTCCTTGTAAGATTATTACGATTGTTCAGGTAACTGCTTATATTGAGTTTTTTTCTAACCTCTAGTTAATGATAGCATTATACATAATGCACTTTCAGCTTAAATTTAATTTGGTTATCTGAAATGGTTTATTTATCGTCATTTCTTTTTTCTTTTCTGTGAAATTCATTTTGCATTTCTTTGATTATCCCTCTGAACAATGTGGCCATATTCACAAGTTGGTGTTTTGCTTTTTTCTTTACTGAATTTTGAGTGAAGGTTTTATTTTTGTATAATTTCACTATGCTTTTCTGTGTTTTTTCTTTGAATTGTTATATTGTTACATTTTTTTGCTATATATATATATATATACATCATTATTTATTTATTTATTTAGATTTCAGTTTATTCTGTTTGTTCTGTTTTTTTTTTTTACAAATTTTCAGATCATATCTTTATCAGTTCTTGAGAATTTGCTGTTTTTTTCTGGTAATATCTGCAAAACCTCCCTCAGGATAAATTCATGTTTTAGATCGATTTTTATTATCACCTAAAATTTTAAAATTGATGTCCGTCTCAATAAGGCTTGTACTTGAGAAACCACGGTTCTTTCTGTGTTCACAGCAGTGTCCCAGTCAGTTTGCCTCCCAGTGCTGATCGGCTCCGGTGTTACCTGCAGCAACATAGAGCACTTCCTTGACGCAAACGGAATGGTCATCGGCTCTCACTTCAAGCAAGGTGGTGAATGGGCCAACGCTGTGGACCCACAGCGAGTCCACAGATTCATGGAGAAAATGCGAAAACTTCGAGAAGCCCGTCAGTGAAACATGCCTGCGCAATAAACAATCCTACAGATTGAGAAACGAGATTTATTTGCACTTTTTTTGTACATTTTATAAATATAATTCACGTGAATAGAAAAACCATCTTGTATTAAACCATATTAAACTGTATTTACATTCAAAAACAATTTGTGTGACATAAAAAAAAGTGAGCACCAAGAGAAAAGTCGACACTCGACAGACCTCAGGAGGAGAGTTTACACACACACACAAAAGCGCAGGATGTCAGATTTAAGGAGTCAGGGCTTTAAACCCATTAAAATATGTATATATATTTATTTGTATTATTTTCAAATAGCTCTAACAGTTTTCTTATTAATTCAGAAAAACAGATCATGCACATCTTGCTCATTTTAACACCTTAGGCTCCCTACGGCAAATCAAATCATCAAGGCAAATCAAAGACTTTCAGAGTAACTACATGTTTCACAGGTCTAAACAAAACAACTCTCCACGTTCTCTTTCTCCTCACAAACCAAAGGCTTTGTGGTAGTAACTGGTGTTCTGGCCAAAAGGTTGATGGTGTATTGGGTCAAGTGTTGTGTTGTGTAAGATTTCCAAGTAGGTTGCAGAGATAATGTGAGGCAAGAGAAACCTGATTGGTTCTGAATTGCACGTCAGGGCTGGAGGTCACCCGATCCCTCAGTATTTGCAGAGGCGCTGGCTCGGCTGCTTGAAATGTCCATAGCGTCTGTCTGCTGGGGAGAGCTTCATCCTGGCCAGGTTCTGCCTCTGGAGGGCGTTGCGGCTCAGCTGCTTGCGCTCGGCCTGAGACTTTGCTCTTTGGACCGCCAGCAGCTGCAGGTTGCAGGGCAGGGGGATTCCCCATGCTGCCAGGTGCCATGACACGTGACGCCTGACTGCCATTGGCCTGCTCACACACACACACACACACACACACGCGCACACACACACACACAGAGAAAGTGATGGTTGAATGGTCAAACAACTTTCATGGAATTTGTCAAATGTCTTCCTCTATTGGTCAAATCAAGAGTAACAGTACAGATTTTGCTCTCTGAATTAACCTTTGCCACAACAAGAAGATAGATAGATAGATAGATAGATAGATAGATAGATAGATAGATAGATAGATAGATAGATAGATAGATAGATAGATAGATAGATAGATAGATAGATAGATAGATAGATAGACAGTATATGTTTAAATATGTAAGTCTTTCTTATTTCTTCTTCTGTATGGCACAGTTAAGGGATGGCCTCTTAGCTTATTCCGTAAATTCCAAATTTTTATTCCAAAAAAGTGAAAAGACAAAACTTCAAATAATATACTTGTATTTCGTATTCCATATTTAAAGCATATGATTTTTAAATATATCTCTGGTTATTTCTTCTTGATTTTCATTAAGATATAATATGTTCCAGATATGTATAGTGCTGCCTTTTGGGGCTAAGTCGAAATTAAATAGATTATCTGGTTAAATCAAGTATACAATACGGGATATCAAGCTGTTAAATCAGAAAATGACTCTTCCACGTTTGTGTCGTCTTCATGATTCAGTCATATGGACTGTGAGACTAAGTGCTTCACAGTTGTTACAAAGTATTCATTTTGGACCAACTATTTGAAAATTCAGGGAAACAAAAGCATCAAAGAAAATCAACCTGGATGAATCATCTTCATCGTCATCAGAGACTTCCTCCTCCTCGGTGCTGCTCATCCTACGTCTCATCTGATATACTGACATGCTGGGATGTTCTATCAAAAGGTTCTCCAAGGGGTCAACCTCAGGGGTCGACAGGGTCCTGCTCTCTGATAAGAGAAAGAGTTCCATCATCATCATCTAAATCTGTAATGAAAATATACTACTGGACTGGTATCTGTTTCATTGACTTGTGGAGAGAAGATGAATGTACTTCGACTAGTTTTTAATATATGAAATATATTTGATAATCCACCCAATTCAGTAAGTTACATGTCTAGTAGAAATGACCTCTAACCTGGTAAGTTGACAATGACCCATCCGCCCTCCTCAAACTCCATCAGCTCCTCAAAGGAGTCGCCAGTGGGCTGCTCAGTGTCCTCGCCACTCGTGCCGAGGAGATGCGACAGAATCTTTCCAATCATATTCGGACTGTGAGGGAATAAGGAAGAGTAAACAACACAAAATTTGGGATGAACTGTATCTTTGTTGAATCTTCACAGTGAGGCTAAGGGTGACTCTCAGAGGTAGACACGTATCCATCGACGGAAAACATACTATCAACATTCAATTGAAGTAAATCCTCTATTTTGGACCATAATTTGAAGAATAATAATATCAAAATCTTGTAATCAATCACACACACAGACTACTTTAATGTTAAAGACTGTTAGTAATGCTACTCAATATTGATTAAATAAAATGGATTGAATGGCGTCCCCTAGTGGTCAACTAAGGAACTACAAAACCGACTTCTCTCAACATCTTCCTTAACAAACAAACCCACCCAGCTAACCATCTGGCGCCATGCAGGCTCAGATACAGCTGATGGTACAAGAACAGCTAGATTATATAACAGTTGGTGCTTTACTTTTCTTCCATGACAGAGAGGACTCATCCCTGACTTGGAGGGACATTTGACTGATCTTTGCTCCCAAGGGCATGACCCCGCCAACTTATATATAACATGGCAAGATCTGTCAATCAATGTCAATCTTTTGTAAGACATATTTCCCTCACTTTATAGAAACTGCTAGATGCTGACAGGAATGGGATATGATTATTTAAAAAGTATATCTAATCAATTAATTATTAAATGTCGCTGTATTTGCTACATATCCAAAAGTTTCTGTTCTATAAAATAAGAAAAATATATTAAAAAATTAATACTGATTTGATTGTTTTTCTTGGAATTACAATTTTAATTGCTGGTTCATTGCCAAAAATATATTTTGTGTCAAAACAAGCGTTAGTGTTCAGTTAAATCTTCGCCAACTTTTGAAATAATATAAACTTTTTCCAACAATCTAGCTAAATTCAGTATCTGTTCAAGATATTTGTTTTTGGAACACTACTAGGTCATTTCATGCCATTCTTCAGACAACCTGTGGCACTACTTTAGGTAATTTCTTGCTCAGCTTTTGGTTGTAATGTTTATATCATACCTTGTTAATTGTTTTTCAATGTTTTATTACTGTTCACAGTATAATTTGTGAACCTTCAGATCAAATTGTGTTATTTAATGAGTGACTTGATTCAAAGAGCATTTTGAAGAGATTTATCGATTTTCAGGCAATTTCTTAATTATTGTAATTATACTTCTGATTGACTTACAAGAAAAAAAAAAATCTTTTTAGTGCGGATAATTTTATGACCACCTTTAGACATTTTTAAGTGGACCTCTTTTTTGTTGGTTTGTCTGCCGATCAATTCATCATCCACGGTTTTTCAAGCAACTTAGAAAAATTTCCAGAAAAATGTTACGGTCAAACACTACTGTTGCTGAAGTATTGCTATGGATTTTATTTAAGTCATGTATTTCTGACGTACTAGGATTGTGACCTTAAAAACACACATTAATTGAAATCATATACCGCATGTATTATTAGCGGTAATAACAAGGTGATTTCGAAAATGTATCCATAAATATCCCCCGCCTTTCGAACCCCTTCTTCAAGACTGTCTGTCACCCATCGTCATACAACAACTCACAATATTTACATACAAACTCGAAATAAAGTATCTTTTTCCCTCTAATGCTTTGACTAATGAAGTATTTTTATCACAACACACCCGCACCACAAATACATGAGAAAAAGAAGCAGAAAAATAAGAACAACAATCGGCTCCAGGTTGAGGCGAGATTCAATGTTGATGTTTTTTTTTTTTCCTACCTGATAAGTTAGATAAGATAAGCGATATTTTTCCCCTCTGTGATCGCGTTAAAGGCGTTATTCGATGCTGCTTCTCTGAGATTGTTTTGATCTAAAAAGTTGTTTATCGAAGAGACCCTTCCCAGTGTTATCTGACGTCACCAGGCCCACCCAATGAGGCGGGGCGAGATGATTGCGTCACTGCCTGCGTCATGTGACTAGCTTTTCAAATTTGAGTTCCGTCTTCATGTTGTAGTCATTTTACAGATTTCAACTTTTACCCTTGTGTTGACTTACTTTGTTTAACAAATACCCACACACACTTATTTTATTGTCGTTATTTTTGTTTTCGTGCTCTTTCTGATTTGACCAAATAGTTTCTTTTACTTCTGTTCAAGTTACATCTATGGTTCGTACGTACAGTAATATGATGGAATACAAAATTTAAACCTTTATTTATCTTATTAATTATAATTTATTTGAAATAATTTGAATGTAAATTGTTTGTGTATGCGTGTCTATGCCTATGAACATTGATGTGTGTGCAACATGAATGTTTGTTTGTACATATCTCTCCAAAATATGCACACATGTGTATGTTAGTATGTGTTTATAGGTTGATGTTTGAACTTGTATATTTCCATAGATTTGTTTACATGTTTGTACATGTGTTACATGTTGCGTTAATAGATAGATAGATAGATAGATAGATAGATAGATAGATAGATAGATAGATAGATAGATAGATAGATAGATAGATAGATAGATAGATGGATGCGGTGTTTAAATAAAAACACCTATTTGTATGTAAATGTATAGTATGCATGTCAGAATCAGAATATTTTAATGATCTCCAAGGGGGGAATTCCTCTGTTGCAGTAGCTCATACTCACACAGTACAGATAGAAAACTAAAACTAAAAATAAAGGTATATGCGTGTATTTATGAATATATGAGTGTGTGTTTTATGTATGTATGTATGTAGTTATCTATGCTTGTATATTTGTATGTGTAAACTGATGGAAATATGGGATAACTCTGTTCACACGTCTGTTTGAATGTATGTTTGTACTTTCGTGTATGTATGTACATCAGTATATTTAGATGTCAGAATATATGTCTGAATGCAGCTGTACCTGTCTATGTCTTGCATATGTGTCTACACATCTGCTTCTGTGTATGATTCTAGGGATTTACGAAGCACTTGTTTGTGTTTTCGCCATCTGGGGAGGTGAACTATCTTGAGCTAGTTAATGTTACTTCATCTCTGTTCCATCGCAAACAGGAAGTGGGAGTTTGCCGGATGGAGTCACTGCCACGATTATTCACATTACGCCTGTTTGACTGACACATCAAAAGGTAAGACTCGATATTCTTGAAAGGTCATGTATTCCCTCAAGCGACACATTTTAGTTCAACGATGACTCCGGGAAGCGTGTTCTATGCTGGGATTTTTATGTAGATAAAACATTAGCCAAAGAAATATGGTGGAATCAACGATCAGTCAAGTGAGGGCTTCCAAAGAGAAAGCAAACTCACCACAGTCTTGAACATTTTTGTTTCAATTTTGAAAATCACTATTTCGTCAGAATATGTTCATTCCCAACTTCGAAATTTCATTTCAAGTCTAACCAAAAGCACAAGTAACAGGTAGAAACATTGCTAACGTCTAATGTAAACGTACTCGTGTTCACAGGAGCACAATAATGTAACTAAGGTACTTAAACCGTCGTTATCACCAAAAAAAATTGTTAACAGAAGTCCCCTGTTTGTTACTAGAAATTCAGTTTGTAGGTGAGTATTATTTCTTTCGTTTTAACTCAGCCTGGGTGGGGGGGGGGGGGGGGGGGGGTTAATGCAGATGGTTGCAAAGGGCATCCAGTGTAAAACTTTTGCCATAAGCAAACATGCGAATCACTCATAATCATATCATAACAACCACATCAAACCAAATCGGTCGAGGCCTGGGTTAACAATGACCGCCATTGGTACAGATGACCTACAGGAAAGCAATGGAAATTGGGCTACTGTAGGTCAAAGAAGGAGGGGGGAAGGTGCGTTCAGAAGCAGAGAGAGAAGAGGAAAGGCAAGAGTCTGGGGGTGAGAGTAGGGACTTTGAATATTGAGACTATGACAGGAAAAGGTAGAGCGTTGGTGGACATCATGCAGAGAAGGAAAGAGGATATACTGTGTGTCCAAGAGACCAGGTGGAAAGGTAGTAAGGCCAGAAGCTTAGGAGCAGGCTTTAAGTTGTACTATCATGGTACTGACAAGAAGAGAAATTGAGTAGGTGTCATCATGAAGGAGGAGTTTGTTAGGAACGTTTAGGAGGGGAAAAGAATGTCAGATAGACTTCTGAGTCTGAGTCTGGGAATTGAAGGCGTGATGTTCAATGTTGTAAGTGGCTATGCCCCGCAGGTGGGATGTGAATTTGAGGAGAAGAAGAAGTTCTGGAATGAATTTGATGAAGTGATGCAGAATATCCCCAGTGATGAGAGTGGCAGACTTCAATGGGCATGTTGGTGAAGGCGATAGAGGGTATGAAGAGGTGACAGGCAGATTTGGTATACAGGATAGGAACGCAGAGGGACAAATGGTGGTAGATTTTGCAAAAAGAATGGAAATGGCTTTAGTGAACACTTTTTTTCCAAAAAAGACGGGAACATAGGGTAACTTATAAGAGCAGAGGTAGGAACATGCAGGTAGACTACATTTCGTATAGACGAGCTAACCTGAAAGAGATCAGTGACTGCAAAGTAGTTGTAGTTGAGAGTGTAGCCAGACAGCATAGGATGGTGGTTTGTAGGATGACTCTGGTGACGAGGAAGATGAAGAGGACAAAGGCAGAGCAGAGGACAAAGTGGTGGAAGCTGAAAAGGGAGGAGTGTTGTATGGTTTTCAGGGAGGAGTTGAGAAAGGCTCTTGGTGGTCAGGGAGATCTTCCAGGTGATTGGACAACTACATACAGCTAGTGTTATCAGGGAGACAGATAGGAGAGTACTTGGTGTGTCATCTGGAAGGAAAGTAGATAAGAGACTTGGTGGTGGAATTAGGAAGTACAGAAGTATATACAGAGAAAGTGGTTAGCAAATAATAAGTGGGACACTAAGGACTGAAGAAAACAGACAGCAGTACAGGGAGATACAACAAAAGGTAAAGATAGAGGTAGTAAAGGCAAAACAAAGGGCGTACAATGACCTGTATGCTCGGTTGGACGGTAAGGAGAGAGAAAATGATCTATACAGGTAGGCCAAACAGAGAGATAAAGATGGAAAGGATATACAACAGGTCCAGGTGAATAAGGGTAGAGAGGGAAATGTATTGACAGATGATAAAAGAGTGATGGGAAGATTGGAAGAGTACCTTGAAGAGCTGATGAATGTGGAAAATGAAAGAGAGGCAAGGGTAGAAGAGGTGACTATTGTAGACCACAAAGAAGCAGAGATTAGTAAAAGTGAAGTGAGGAAGGCATTAAAGAGGATGAAGAGTGGAAAGGCAGTTGGTCCTGATGATATACATGTGCAGGCGCGGAAGTGTCCAGGCGAGGCGGCGGTAGAGTTTCTGACTAGATTATTCAACAGGATCTTAGAGAGTGAGAAGATGCCTAAAGAATTGACAAGAAGTGTGATGGTGCCCATGTTTAAGAATAAGGGGGATGTACAGAATTGCAGCAGCCATAGAGGGATAAAGTTGTTTAGCCATACAATGAAGTTATGGGAAGGATTAGTGGAAACTTGACTGAGAGCAGAAGTCAGCATTTGTGAGCAGCAGTATGGCTTCATGCCTAGAAAGAGTACTACAAGTGCAATATTTGCTTTGAGAATGTGAATAGAGAAGGGCAGAGGGAGCTGTATTGTGTTTTTGTAGACCTAGAAAGAGCATATGACAGGGTGCTAAGAGAGGAGCTCTGGTATTCTATGAGGAAATCTGCCTTTTCCAGTCATTGGTCAAATATTCAAATTCCCTTCTCTCAGTCCCAGTCTCTTGCTTTTCCTCTTCTCTCTCTGCTTCCAAACACGCCTTCTACCTCTCCTTCTTCTTCGACTAACAGTAGCCCAATTTCCACCGGTACCCTGTAGGTCATAGGTACCAATGGTGGACATTGTTAACCTGGGCCTCGACCAATCTGGTATGAGATTGTTAGGTTTGATGTGTGGTTTTGGCAAAAGTTTTGCGCCGGATACCCTTCCTGACAAAACCCTCCGCATTCATCTGGGCTTGGGACCAGCTCAGGGAGACACTGGTCTGTGCCTCCCCAAGGGTGGCTCGGGGAGACACTGTCCCGTGCCAACCTGAGGCTGCATTACTGTTTTTTTATTTGTAATGTGTACATATTACCTTGACTGCACTGTCCAAAAATGCAAGAAATCGTATAGAAATCTATGTCAAATAAACTGATGTCATCCCTACAAAGTTGATGTTGCAATTGTGCTGCAATTGAGGGGGAAGAGAATGAGTGAGACCTCTGGTGTCCCTACAGCCTCATCTTCATCGTTTCCATCATGGCTCCTCGAATAGACGACATCATGCGTCTATGCTGTGAAATCTCAGCTCAACAGCAGATTAAGGTGTGTGTCAAAAATGCTACCAAAGGAGCAGTGGTAGCAGGAGGAACTGCTTTTGTAGGCGGGCTGATGGCAGGCCCTCCGGGGATCGCTATTGGTAAGTCATCTTCATTATCATCTTCTTCTTCATTATCCGGAAACCATGTGCTCTTAGTTGTGCAAGAAACTTAGAATATCAATCTCTATTTCATAATTTCTTTAAATTTTTGATACTTCATTAATAAATTCATGATTACCATCAAACCTCAGCTGCATTCTATTCATCTTTATATATTTAACAGATATAAACACATGGTTTGTGGAGATTACTTATTTTGAAGTTGATTTTACACTCATTACTGTCTTTGGGAGTTGTCAGAGGGAGTTTGGTTGAACCTGTTCATTTATTCGTCACTTAAATTCTGAAAAAAATATTCAAGAACTTTATCTGTTTTGTCATTCAAACTATGTTATCCTGCACAGACTCATTTCAGTTCCACCATGTTCAGCCATGATGGTGATAGTGCTTCAATGGAGATGCATCATATTAACTCAATATTCATGTTGAAAGTCATTCCACATTCAAATCAGTTTGATCCAGATTTATTTTTTACTGTAAAATTTTTGTCTCTTTGTCAGGTGGGATGATGGGGGGTCTTCTGGGCAGCTGGCTGACTAGTGGTCAGTTCAAGCCCCTGCCTCAGATCCTGATGGAACTGCCTCCTGCCGAGCAGCAGAAGCTTTACACAGACATCATGGTCGTCTTGGGCAGCTTGAACTGGATGGACGCTGTACAGCTGGTTGCCCTAGTGATGGGAAATGCCACCCTGCAGCAGCAGGTCACTGCAGCATTACTCAACTATGTCACCAAGGAGCTGAGAGCCGAGGTCGCTTACACAGACTGAACGCATTGCTCATACTTTGTGTGCGTGAAACAGAAGGATGTGTAGGTTGTGTGTAGCAAACTCACATCCTCGCTGCCAAGTAGAGATGTTCCTATTGCGATCTGTGCCAACTTCATATTCACATGTGTTTTCACCCTGTATCCAGTTTGTATCTGCATAACCAGGTGACGATATCGGTATCATGTCGTGACAAGTTGGTTAATCGAATGAAAATCATACCAGAGCTGTGTCCACTAATGCTCCCCTGATACGCAATTAGCCTAAAAGTCTTGTAGCATACTTAGAAAACTTGCATCAAATAGCCAATAACATGAACAAGCAACCAATGGACGAAAGTAGTAAAATGATGCCTAACCTCGTCCAAGGGTCTAATTTGGAACTTCAAAGTTCAGGAGATTGTCATTGTTTTGTCCTGGTCAGACATGGGAATATTTTACAACCACAGAAGCAGCACAAACCAAAAACCAGGGTCAGCTAGATATGCAGCCCGGGGAATGACAGGACATGCAAGAGTACATGTAGCCATTTTAGAGAGTAAAAGGTCTCATGAATTGCAAAGTTCAGGCTTTGGAGTCCCATCTTATGCTAATATAATCCACTGTTTATTTATTTATTTTTTTCATCATAAAAAATCATGTTTTTATATTTGGCCCCTGAATGAGTGATACCATTCAGACTATGCACTTACAATTATCGACAGAGGGGGGCACCAAAGTAAATCAATATTTTTACAACTGCTTGTTAGGATGGAAAAAATGTTAAAAAACTTTTCAACAAAATCTTGTGGTTTGACTTCTAAATTATGAACGTTGAACAATTGTTTTTGATTTGGGTTTATTTTTTAACACATGGTGCCTGGAGAATTAAGTTTGGATGAAAATTTTGCTTGTGAAAATGAAGATATGTTTTATGAACTATGATGCATCAACAGTGCAGGTACCTTAAGATGTATTCATGTATATTCTGTTTTCAGCGACATGGACAATAAAAAGAGAAGAAAAAAACATTCTCTCAGAAACTATCTCAAACAGGGGGCAGGGGCTTTTGGTCGAAGTACTTATGAAAAGTTTCACATTACACCTGGAAAATCTATGACTATTACATATAAATCATATTTCTTTACCATGTGTTGAGGTTTTGTGGTACAAAAGGTAATAATTCCTCTCATATTAATACAAGATCCTGACAGCTTCAATCATTTAACAGACGTAACCTTTAAGCAGTCCCTTTCCCTTGTGTTTTGTAGAGCAACGTTTGGCTCCTGTTTCATTTCAGATTAGATTTTTCCTGATTTTTGGGTGATCTCTAAATAACTTATTCATGGGATTCATTCATTTCAATGTTTTTGAAAACCAAGTGCATTTGAAGGGAGAGAAGTAATTGATAAATGGGTCAGGCATTGTCTTGAAGAAATTTCCAGACCAAAAGGAGAATTGGGGAATATCTGTCTCTCTCTCTCCCTCTCCATGCATATGCAGTGTTGTGTATTTTGCCTAGTGACAGCTGGGACTGGCTCCACCCCATTGGAACCCTGACAGCAGGAGAAGCAGTATAATGAATGAATGAATGAATGAAAATATATATATAGGAAGGACATATATAAAAAGGACACTGTTTCATGTCAACGAAGTTTATGACAAAAGTACAATATATAAAATGGAAAATACATTGTTCTTTACTGCAGTATAGAAAGAGTGGCAGTGCTCAGTGACTGAAGGCAAACAGTGAGGCATTGTGCTGGTTCTCTATCAGTCTAAAGGCACTATGCAAGAAAATAGCTACACATTTGGAATCTGTAGAAAGTTCCTTTACAATTGCAGCAGAACTGTCTGGGTAAAATGTGCACAACGAGGCTCCCTGCTTTAATGCTTAATGAAATTTGAAAAACACCACAATACAAAGCTGTTTTTTGTTGCTCCTGAGACGTGTGAAGTGATACATTAGTGTGATCTGAGAATTCTGGGATTAAAAGGACAATTTATGACACCTGAACAAGCTAGTGCCAGACTGCTACCATAGTACTGCTTTGCTCCTCTGGGAGGGACTGTGAGTCACTGGTTGAGTTTTCATTCAGCTGATAGTCAGTTTTAATGGATCTCACATTAAGCCAAATATTCAGTGCAAAAACAATCATATTGAGAACATTTGATATGATTTAGTCAGAATTGTTGTCAAGTCTTATCATGGCAACTGGACACTGTTTTTCCAAGGTACATGGAATATGTAGTGAAGCCTCTTAGGTGAAATGTGAAACATGTTCAAGGAGAAACCCTAGTCCAATTGCCACAGTGAGATCTGACAAAAAGTGATAAACCTGAATGACTGAGAACCCTCATATACTGTAAGAATTCTTATTATAAATGATCCATTATCAACAAAATAAATGTTTAGTCATTTCTTGTGATTCAAGGCATTATCTTTAATTTTTTTTATTGAGAATTAACTGCCCAGTGTTAGTTTGCTCTCACATTATTTCTTGTCCATTTTCATGTACCTCTGGATGCAGACTGCTGACTATTAGGTTCAATAATTAATTGGCTTTCACTAACTTTGTGGTAATGTCTTGCAAATGTAAAGGCATTTGTTTAAGTCTCTTACAGATAAGGATTAACTTTTTAGTTTATCTTTTTGCACACAAACCAGGAGACTCTTGTGTTCTGGGGTCACAATTTGACAGGATGCTGTGGTCCAGTATTTCAACTTTACAATACCACTTGAGGTTTTGAAGGAAACACTGACTAAATATGTGTTACTTTGATTTTTTTTTTCCTACAAAGCTTTAATAGCATGCACATGAAATATTTTGTTTCATACAAACTTTGTGAACCATTAATTCAGACTGGCAAAATTTTCTGCAGCAGAGTATCGGCCTATTCAGTATCAGCCCAGGAAAAAACACACGGTGGACTCATACCAATAATATATTTTTAGAAGGCTGCTGTTCCTCCAGAGCTGGACCTTTTCATTTGGATTAAAAAATAAAGCTCTCGTGAGATCACTATTTCCACACTTTGTCATAATTTGATTTCACATACGTCGGACAGAGTGGCACCAGCTTAATCTGGTTCAAATTGTGATTCTAAAATCAAAATTCTCTTGATGTGATTTCATTCTTAAGCTAACAAGTGCAGAGTGGGTCATACGTTTTGTGCAATGATCTTCAAAAAACACTATCCAAAATCCTCCTGGAAATGTTTTCACAATGAGAGGTGGGTAAACTCTTTCGATGTGCAGGCGCGGTTGTTCCTGCATTAGGCAACTCGGTCCAGTTCAGGCAGGTTTTAAAGCAGTGACTTATTAGTAAAGCTATGTGCCAAAAATACATTTCTATCCATTTACACATCGACTAAGTCAAATTAAAAAAAAAGAATTTACACTGTACAAGCATCGTATCAGATCTAAGGTGAGATGAGGAGTGTAGTTCACGTGTAGTCTAGAACTGGTCAGACAGCAGGTCACACAGCCTCTGGGACACAGAGTCCCTGCTGGTCCGGAACGTCAGCCGGTACATCTGGAGAAAAAACAGTCATGCACTGTAAGAACAGCTCAACACAAAGAGATGTATGTCTTTCTCTTCATACGTGTGTGTGAGTCCCCACCTGTGCTTGCGTGTTGGGCTCCAACCGGAGGAGACATCCCACCTGGGTGCTCTTAGTGTGGATGACTCCAGCTCCCACGAAGTTGGCAGGGTTTGGATCCACAGTGTCCAGCAGGGCTACACCAAAGCCCAGAATCTAGGGGTTACAGCAAAAATTGTCAGGAAGTGGATGACAGAAAAAATTCTCCAAACCCAGTGGATCGGTATTCGAAAATGTGAATGTAAATGAAAAAAGATCCATGCCAGAATTGGAAAATATTAAAAACTGCCCTGAGATGCTGAGAAATGAACTGCAACATAAAGTCAACAGAATTGTGATGTATAATTCTAGTAGGATACTGCATGCACTGGACTTGTTAGACTGGGATTGGCCTGGTCGAACAAGTCTGAAAGTGCAGAAAGAGAGGATGGTGTGGAATGACATTCTGGAAGATGTGGCAAAACAAAGTTCTCAGGGAGGATTTTTTGAAAAGGAGAATGTGACACTCTATCCTGTGCTTCTATCCTGACTCAGGATGTAATGGAATTAGTCTCTCTGATAGAATGAGATGGAAAGCCAAGATGAGCAACAAGTCAGCACTTGTCCAAGATGTGATCTTCATGTGGGAAAGGAGGTGTGGGGAGTTAGCAGCTGGTGATGAGAGTGAGAAAAGTAGTATTTACCTTTGCCTTAGTAACTTCTGTGTCCATGGAGTGTTTGGCTTTGAAGATCTTTTGAACCTCTTGCTGAGGACTGGAGAGAAACACACTTTAGTCCTTCATGTTCACCATGAAACCAAATAGTCAACAATTTATAGAACATGAATAAAGAAATCACATTTCAGAAGGACTTTTACATTTAGTCTTTTTGATGTTACCCGTCACTGGATGTGTTGCTGCATGATTGGGTAATAGAACAAGAGAATTATTCTCTCATCAATTTTCTCTTATCAATAAGACTATCTGCAGCGCAAAGCTAAAAAAACTGAACCCAAGGACACATGAAGCAGCTGGAGGTTTTGGAGGTTGGAACTGCAAAGCTGTCCTTACCCCACAAAATTTGAGGAACTAAATCCTGTGACACTTTTGTACTTCAAAAGACCTTTTTTTATCCTGCGGTCTGGTCTGTATTTTAGTCTCACACTGGACTATCATTGTATTGCTATTATATATTTTTATTATACGTTATTAATGCGTTGTGGGAAAATTCTCTCCGGATTTAACTCATTATGCAGCTGGCAACCATCTAGCGGTGCCACAGGAGCAGTTAGGGGTTGGGTGTTTTTGCTCAAGAACTCTTCGTCACTCTAGGAGGAGCCGGGAATTGGACCAGGGATGTTTGGTTCTGAGGACGATCGCTCTAAAGTGTGACTTAAAAGGGCGTGATTGGGAGGAAACGGCTCCCCGATCTGAACCCGAGTGGTGCCTTGTTATTGGACTTCATCTCAGATTGTCCATAACAAACATCGTGTTCAGGCATAGAGGTGTCCAAATGTGCAGTTGGCAACAACACACCTTAGGCCACAGTTCTTCGATTGACCTTGTGGTCGTGTCGTCGGACTTGTGGCTGCATGTCCTGGACACTCAGGTGAAGAGAGGGCCGGAGGTGACTATGTCTCCAGGCTGGCCTGGGAAAGCCTTGGGATCCCCCCAGAGGAGCTGGACTATGTGGCGGGGGAGAGGGAGGTCTAGGCCTCACTGCTCCAGCTGCTGCCCCAGCTACCCGACTCCAGATAAGCGGGGGGAAGATGGATGTATGGATGGAAGATCCATCCCTGGCGTGATTCTTTTCGCCATTAGGTTTCAACTGAATCTGATGTTTATAGAGGTATTATGGAGGTGGTTGCTTGTGGCACTTGCAACTCTCAGTCAACCACTATCACAGGTGGAGATGGAGGAAAAAATACTGTAATTTTCGAACGATTGAGAACACCAGCATATACCCCGCAGCCACTAAATTTGAAAAGAAAAAAAAATAGCATATATATATGCTGCAAGTGTCCATTTGTAGCGTAAGATATTTACACAGAAAGATTTTTTTACTTTTAATTAAATACATACGGTAAACGCTTTTTTCTGAGCAGCCAACCAGGAAAAGTAATTGATCGCTATCTTCATTTTTATCCTGTGCACTAAAACCACTGACGTTGTCGTCTTCCGTGTTGGAATTAAACAACCTCAGAATTTCTCCGACACAATTGTCCAATAGCCTGTAAAAATCGATGAAATAGACTCCTAATTTTTTAAGGCGCAGTGTTCAAAGCATTTGAAAAAAGTAGTGGCTTATAGTCCATAAATTATGGTAAGTGTAATGGGAGGAAAAAAATAGGAACAGCTTGAGGAAAAAAAATGCAGCTTACGCTCCAAGCTGCTTCCAGCGCTGGAAGAAGTCCTGTGACTTCATCTCTGTGGGCTGGAAGAACTTGTTGAGCATGATGGGCAGCTTGACAGCGATATTCTGGAGGGCGCCACCGTACCTGCTTACACAGACGCAATCCCATGATGGATTACACAAGAGAATCACATGTGTTACTTCCTCAGCAGCAAGAATCTCAGCTCTAACCTGAACTGGATGCTGAGCACTGGAGCTGCTGTGAAGTCGGACAGACATTCGATGTTGAGGATTTGCTGGACCTGAGCCCCGCCCTCAATGACTGGGTCCACAACCTTTGCATGGACATTTAGCTGTGAAGGCAACAGTTAAGAAAACCCTCTGAGGCCAACATAACAAAAACGTGCGGAGCTGGCGACCGAGCTCATAACGCACAATCATTGAAGTGGAAGTCTTAAATCACATCAATCAGTAGCTTCATCCACATCCTTTACCGCTGATGGAGATCAAATTACATGTTAGGTTTCAGGAGCATTTTAGAATAAGTGATCTGAGCTTAAAAATGCAAAAAAAATATATATATTACACTTGTGAGATACATTTCAATGTAATTCACACAAAATTGCATATAATATAAACAAATAATTCATGGGTGCTTTTTCATCATTTTAACCAAATACGCTGATCCTAATATTTACATAATTTCAGTAAAACCTCTCAAAACTTGAAAAAAAAAAATCTATACATTTGGGGACATATTTGAAAGAAAGAGAATTTTGAAGGAATGATTGGTTCTCCTAACTTTCCCATTCAGCATGACAGATCCGACCCGAAAATGTACACATATATTGTGTTTAAGTCTTTCATAAAGGTATGTTGACCAAATATCTCACAATTGAGCAAATAGAAAATGAGGGCCGGCAGCTTACTGAGGGACCAGTATACCATTATCGAGAAGAAGCCTCAGGATTAGAGCGGGACAAATGAGTGAGCAGTAGTAAGGATATGGGTTCTCAGCTGTTCATCACTGGTCACAGAGGAGGAGAAACTGAGGAACTGGGTGGATGTTTTGTTGCCAAAGAAGACATACATACGACCTAGAAGATGACACCACGAGTAAGGCAGAGGTCTATAATGTTACGGTTTCATTATCCTTCCTCTACATCAAGGTCCAGTATCTGGAAGGGCCAAGATCATAAGGTGGCCTGGTGAACCTATGGTGTCACACAGTGTCTTTTCACCTGAAGCTGAGCAGATCACAAGCATGTGTCAATCATTTGTCAATCTATCATGTTGCGAATGTGTTAACAATCTTTCTTCACCAGGAAATGTGTGATCAGACACTTCAAGTGTTAAAACCTGTGCAACATTTATTTTCTTCATCTTTTAAACTGTTCAGAAGTGTATAGATCCTCTTGAGGAACTCTTTAAAGATTCATTACATCTAACCAAAACTGTGTGGATGGATCAAAAGCTCAGGGATGATCTATCCCTTTAATACAATCTTCAAATCCAGTTGAGAACAAACACTTGATGACCAAAAGCGTTGTTTCACTGCTCACCCAGGTTCTGCCGGTACTCCGATTTGAGTCCAATCTGCAGGAGCTGGTTCTCAAAAAGAACGCCATTGTTCTTACAAACGAACCTGACAAAAGCACACATGAAGAATAACCTGAAATATGAATGGCTTATTTTTTGCAGAAATTTTAGCACACAATCCTCAGGTTAATGGTCGCTTCCTGGCTTGATTTCCTGATAATTATCTCATTTTTATTACGGTGAATTTTCTTCTTTGCCTGCCATGGAGAGCACTTGTCATGTTGATATTTGCTACAAAACTGATTAATGTCACTCAACATGTCACTTTGCCAAAGTTTTGTGTTAATAATAACACAAGGAATAAGAGTTGAGATATGCATCTCTCTACAGCCACTTGGGGGTCCAGTAAGACGATGACCTTATGTGTTCAAACCTGGTGAAACTTTCCTCGGCAACATCTGTAGCAGCAGCGGTGGTGTTGTCAGAGAAGACGTCTACCAGCAGGCTGCCACTCGATAGGGTGGTGGAGTTTAGGTTGAGCAGGTCAGTGAAGGGGTGGGCGGAGCTCTGGGGGGGGGGGGGGGAACAGACATAATTTCTGATATCAAGTATAATGCTTAATGAGTCTTTGCTGTGTAATACTTAGATCAGTCCCTTCGAGCTCCACCGCTGAACACTTAGTACAGTTAAAATAAAATCAATGTCAATAGTTGATGTTATCCATTAGACAACTTCTGGAATGAAATTTGATTGAGAATAAAAGAAGCAAGAGTAGTTCATAGAGAGGGAAAATGTTTAACTTCCAACCTTTACAAACAATAATAACATATTATTCAGTATCTATTTGCTCTGCATTTAGACAATGAAGATTTGAATATTCCAAAAACATGCATCCTACAGGCACAGTAACTTTGATCTCTTAACAGATGATTATTTGTTCAAGGGAAGACTCATTTCCTACAAGTATGAAGAAACTGTCTTCAGGCTGTACAGTTTAATCCAGGTTCCTGCCAGAGGTCGGCCCCTTTTTTTCCTGGACCTGGAGACTTTCATATCTGACTTACTTTCAGAGACACTCATGAAGTCGATGCTAACACTTGGATTTATGGAATGCAACAAGTCCTTTATAAAATTCCCTTTATCTGAGTATTAAGTGTGTTACATTACTGGCTGAAGCACATGGTTTCAAGCTAAGTGTCACTGTACCATGTTCCCAGCAGAGAGCATGATGGGAAAGGAGGAGGCTGGGCGGGGTCTGTTGACTGGAAGGTCTGCGATCAGTGAAGGAGATGACTGATGGAAAGGGGAAGCATAAAGAGCAGAAGAAGAAGAGAGCAGTAAAGACTGAGAAGGACAAGCAGGATGAAGAAAATAAAGGGTAGGCAGCAGAGAGCTACACTGTCTTTAGCGGTCGATTAATTACCACACTGGCAGCTTCGTGGGTCTCGCTGTGCTCTGCAGCACCATTCACGTTCTTCCGGTGGTCGTCAATGTCAGGAAGATGGCCAGGACCCTTCTTCCTCTTCAGCTTGGCGAGAATAGAAGACTCTCTCTCTGGGAAGGGAGGCATCTCTTCCAGCACGGTTGCCTAAGAGCCAAGCAGGATAGAGAGTGAGAGAGCTTTGACAACACAAAACCTGCTGTAGTTCGAGTTACTGACCTGCTGATGACGCCAACCCCTACTGGTCTGCATTAAAAGGGCAGAAACTACAAGACCTTGTGTATCTATGATTTTACAAAATTACATAATTTTTTTCCCAAATATGGGACCAGAAAAAAATTGATTACCATTACTTAAACTGAAGGCTCACTAAAGCACAATAGAAGATAAAAGAGTTAAACATAAATCCCAAATCACCTGAAAAATGACTCAAAATGAATAAATCTTCAATCACTAACCAGGATGTCTGTGCTGGCAATGCAGCTCAGTCTCAGGTACTCCACGGCTCTCTGCTGAAGCTCAACATCTGCATTGCGGAGCTGACTGTCTGAACGCAGCACGTCTTGGATGGTAGTCTTCACTTCTGGAAACAGGTTGATGAACTTGATGTAGGCAGAAAGAAGCAGTGCCCTCGTGGGTACAGAGCAGAGGTGGAACTTGGAGTGGAGAAGGTTGAACTGCACGAGGGGACTGAAGGAGGGAAAACCCATACAGGATGTCATGACTGTGTTCTCAGATAGAATATATATTTGAAACAGTTTCTGAAATGATCATATAATTAACTTGCTTAATTCATACTCCTGATCATTTCTATCATTAAAATCACACCAATTGTATATCTAAAAATCCCCTCAATCCAGAGGGAATTCAGGCTTTTTCATTCGCAAACTATCCTAATCCATGGTGAGGCTAAAACCAGTTTCTCTCAGTCCAAGTGTAACACAACTTGTGAGTTTCTTCAGTAAACTGTGAGACAATACAAGTAGGTCTTATGATTTACTTTGAGAGAACTACAGTATTTTGTCAGGTACATTTCTTAGAGGAACATGGGATCTGAAACACCCGAACAGCTAAAAAAGATCAGGAGGGACACAGATTCTACTTCAGGGCACAACAATAAGCCAGTTAAAGACACTGTTAGTACCTGGAACGTGTATCTCCGGCAATCAGGTTACCAAACTCGCCGAGGATGTAACCTCCCACCTTCACCAGATTCTCATGACAGGCAGGCGCCTGAAGGGCCTGAGAAGGTTCAGACAGTGAAAACATGTCAGACAATATGCCTGTCTTTAAATTTAAGTTGTTATGATACTAGGCTGTGACATTCTGCCTAAAAATCCACAGTGCAACAATCTGGTTACAAGTCATTTGTCAGTATGAGCTGGGCATTTCTTGTCAAAATCTTCTCCTTGTGGCAACCTGACTTGATTTTCTTTCCATGAAAATGTTTCACCTCTCATTCAAAGACAAGAAATAACCATGAATGACTGAGAACGTCCACAGATATGAGTTATGGAATTAATGTGCTCTGGGTTAAAATGTGATATATGTTACCTTTGGCCACCAAAATCCAAGTACCGTGGTTGAATAGTAAACAGAGAAATAGGGTACGTACATGAAAAAATTGGAGCCTTACAACATCTGACAACATGAAAACCTACTAAAAACAAACTACTTTATAATGACCAAGTATAGGTTTTAGGATTTAGATTAACGATTAACTAGATGGAAAAAAAAAACATACAAATAGCTGACGGTAGCGACCCATGAGAGACAATACATGAAAACAATTAATTTGCATTGCAGGTACAGGAAAATACTACACTAAACTAAATAGTTAAAAATTTGACTTGTAGACACTGGACACATGCAGACAACTGAATGTGTCATTTATGTGGTTGAAAATATTTGAGATTTCCCACCTTCTTGCCATGACTGAGTTCGTGCAGAGACATGGAGTTTATGTTGACTTGAGAAATGAGCCCAGTGAGTGAACATGTCACAGGAACTTGAAGACATAAAATGTCTCCTCAGACCTTAAACTAAGTGGAACCAGGGCGTAAAGGCAGGCTCACCTCAAACACGGTCTTAGCAGCGTAGCCTTGGACGTCATCTCGGTTGATGACAATCTGGATGACACGGTACCACACTTCCTCACTGACATAGTCCCCAGCGATGCGGATGAGGTTTAGGATTGTGTCCACATACCAGGTGTAATCCACGGCGTACTTCTCCGCCAGGATGGCCACCTTTAGCACCTGGAAGAAGAGAGATTGTGGGGTGAGGTCAAGAGGTGGAAGAGGGGTAAAAAATGTTGCAAGGCCCCTACAAACGACTCACTATCTCCTCCCGGATCGAGTAGTCAGCTGTCTCCAGGTAGCTCAGCATCTCTGCAACAATCTGCTTGGCGTTGCTGCGGTCACACATGGCGTAGAGCAGGTCCACCGCCCGCTGGCGAACACTCACATCTCGCTCTGTCTACAAACAGAAAAGATACTTAAACTTTACTGACGCGCTGTAAGGACTTGGTTTCCGTCCAGAATAATAGACAGGTATTTTAAACATATATAAAGCAAAAGAGCTCCCATCATTAAAAGATGGTGACACCTCTTTTGTCAGTCCTTATGTCCCTCTTCATTATCAATTTTACAAAATTTTTTCCTCTATCTTTTTCTTAATAATGTGACTTTAATTTTGTCAAGAGGTGCATGTTTTATCTTTGCATTTGCATCTGCAGCTCACCTTCAGAGCATTGATCACAGTTTCTATGTGCGTCTTCACTGCCTCGTGAGAGAATTCCGAACTGGCCAGCGTGCACATGCTTTCCAGAGCCAGATAGCGCAAGTTGGTCTCCCGATGCTGCAGGAACTGACCCAGCTGGTTACAGGCTCGAACAAGCAGGTTGGGCTCACTGGGAGATAAAACACCACAAGTGCCTTGAACAATCTGAACTTTATTTGAAAATAAACTAAAGCGAAATCATGGCTGAAAACTATACAACAAAACCTGGAGTCATTAACATGTCTGTTACCCAAACACCCTAAAAAATAAAACTGTACGTCTTAGTGTTCTTTATTAGTTTATTAGCTTCCCCCTAACAACACAAAGAACCCTGGTTCGATTCTCATGGAGGGCTTTCTGTGTTAAGTTTGAGTGTTCTCCCTGTGTCTGCCTCCTGGTTCTCCGGTTACCTCTCACAAATATGCAAGAGGTTAATCGGACTAAAATAAAAAAATTTCCCAGATGTGTGAATTCGAGAGTATATGGTTGTCTGTCTCCATATGTAGACCTGCAACCGTCTAGCTACCAGTCCAGGGTGTACCCTCTTGCCCAATGACAGCTGGGATAGAATCAACATTACCTCAACTGGGAAGTAGGGAAAGAGGTGGATAATAGGTGGATAGATGGATGGAATTTTAATTTAATAAAGTAATTTAATTTAATTTTGTATACCGGCATTTAGTTAGATAATTAAATAAAAGATCAAATAAAGAACTAGTCAGATCTTATGAATTACAAAAAACATCAAAGTACAAATTTGAAATGAGAAATAATCTAAAGCAACTAACATATTCAAGATATTAGCTAAAAATATATTGCAAATTAGTAAGCATGTTTGGAATTTCAGTATTGTCACATAAATTACGAGCAGACCATTTAAAAGCTTGTACTTCTGGGACCTTATTTTGAACCTAAGCTCAATGATGCTGCTTAAGATCAGCAAAAGGCTTGTAAGACTTCTCACAGCAACAGTGACTCATCCTTTGTACATTGTCCACACTTCTCTTTTATTGTGCTATGTGCTTTTTAAAACCAGATTTATTAAAATCAGTTTTTGATTATTTGATTCTAACCATTGCAATATTCAAAATTTTCCAGACTTGGAATTTTCTATTTAACAGATTCATACGGAAGTTCTTACATTACTATCAAATTACATTTTTATATTTATAAAATAAATATGATAAATAAGGAAATCCCAAGTTTTGTTTATTTTTATCCTTTTATTTGTGCAGCAGTCTGCAGAGTATATCTCCAGGATTAAATTTAAACAGAGAAACTTCAGCTGGAAAGGATAGGTAGAGACTGCTGCCATCAACAGTAGAACACTATTCATCAGGCACGCAATCTGAACTGCAGCAATTTCTGGTTTAGAGGACAACAGCTGAGTCTAACTAACCTGTCGTGATGGATGATGAGGGAAATGGCCTCAAACAGAACAGCATTCTTAGCATTGGAGTGTTGCACCTTCTTGGACTTTGGCGGCTCCTGTGCTTTGTTCAGGATGGTCTCCAGGCACTCAGTCAGACGACTTCGCAGCGCTGCATCCTCTGCAGCATCAAGAGTGTTGAAGTTATGCATTGAACATTCATTAGGCTTCAACAGTGACAGAGAATCATTTTCTGGCTCCTTCATTTGGTTTGCTGGTTTGTCACTTTTGAGGGTGACAGACTGAAAGAGATGGAAAGAGGAAAGAGTTCTGGATTGACTTGTCAATCCCATAGTCATGACTGTAGTCAAACCATCTGAGATGGACATATACATATCAAGACACTGATTATATGATCACTAATAAATGTCAGTGTGAAATGTTATCTGTAGGTTCACATTTGAATTAATTTGGAAAATCCCCATTGAATATTACAGTCATTTCGAGGGTTTGAAGAGTAAAGGGACCAGGTAATATGATGAAACTGACTGTGTAATGTGGTCAAATTAGATAGTGTAAGTGTGATATGATGAGAGTATGAAGGCAGCAATGATGGAAGAGAAAAAATATCTTATTACAAAAATAAAATCATAAATGTGAATAAAGTGAATTGTGTAGGGAGAAAGAGTCTAGATTAAATGACAACAAAGGCATAAAATAACATATGGTTTCTTATTTCATTAATATCAGGAGCCACTTCTGTTCGTCTATATACAGTACTATACGATACACTATATACCATACATGTAAAGTGCAATACAGGATATACAAATGAGAAGTACTTTTACCATCTTTTGGCAGATAAACATCACATAAACAACACACTGCATTACAATCCCCCATATACTGTATTAACTGAAAATTAGCAAGAAATTGCTTAAAACAAGTTGTTGCTGTAGCAACTATTATCGTGTATCTTATGTCATTTATTTTCTTAAGTCTCATTAAACTTAGATTTTATTTTCCTAAAAATAACTCTCTCTATAGTCAGATGGAATCAAAGGCCCCACAATCAAATATATAGAGATATCATTCAGTAGCCAATGTCATATATGTTTTAAGCGTGATGACAACTGTGTGAAGAACAAAGTTTTATATTTATTATATATTCATTTCCCACTGGGGAGTCATCAAGTAAGACCCAAGAACCTCCCTTCTTCTCCTTCCTACTTTGCAGCGAGTGACACCAATCTGCAGCGTATCCTACCAGGTGGGGGGTAGCACTGCAGCAGCCGCAGCAGCTTCACTGAGAGCCAGGGCGCTGCCACAAAGTAGTAGGTGTAGTCCTGCAGGTCGATCGACGCTGAAGTCACAATCTGGACAGACAAGGATTAGTTTGTGAACCCACACAGGGAGTCCAAAGTTGGTAAATTTCATATAGTTAAAAAAAGTGATTCATGTCCTCTGCTTTATTTCCTAGACTAATTTTCTTCAAGTTTTTACTATTCCTCAAAGACACAGGAGCAGATTGCCTCATCTTGTTGTAATTTTTTTCCCCTTGTCTTTTTGTTACCTGAATGTTGGTTAAAAAGTTTACTAAACATTAAAAGTAATTGCCAACAAATTACTTCCACAATTTCCACAAATTGCCGTAAAATATAAGATATTACAGCTAAAGCCTGACACCAACCCCAACTTCTCCACCCCAACCTCCGCAGATCAGTGATATCAGACACAATAGCAGGTCATCTATTACACCCCTTTGAATTTACAGGGTTTACATTTTTTCAGTTCTATGAGTCAATTCTTCAGCATCACAGAGTAGGTTATCTTACTTTTTTTAAATCTCACTGAGACATATTTGTTACACCTGCACGTTTGGGATGTAACACATTGTTTTCTTTATTGTAATCCAGAGGACTCATCAAGTAGTTGCCAACAATGTACAGTTGACCCATGACATATTTCACCAGAGTCCCACCCTGCTGAGTCTTGCAATGGCCAGTGAGATGGAGGTTTTGAAGTCGTCAGGACTCTTCTGAGCCAGAGTGGTGATGAGGCTAGTGGCTGCTGTCACCACGCCCTGCAGACAGAACATATTTGAAATGTAATCCCCCAGAACAAATGTCACTGGGGCGAGGCAAACATCGAAGATGTGAATCCCACCAGGTGCTGGTCGTTGAGCAGATGGACAACCCTGGCAGTCCACTCCCCCATGGGCACCAGGTCTGGAGACGTCCTGTTGAGCCGAAGAAGGCAAAGCGCTGCACTCTGCTTCACGCTGTCCATGGTATCACTGCTCCAAGGACCAACAGCAACACAACGTCACTATGTATAAAACAACTCAAGTCTAGATCCTTGAAACAAAGGGTCTAGTGACTTGTGACCCCCACTGCTTACTTTCTAAATACAGACATGGAAAATCTTGCTTTAAACAAAAACTTTTCTCTGACAATTCACCTTCATGCATTTTTACCATCACAGGGGAAATTTTTAATCAATTATTTCAGATAGGTTTTGGAAATGTTGGTAGCTGATTTTGGATAAATAATGGGTGTTTTATATAATTTCTGAATAATAATAATAATAATAATAATAATAATTTAGACAAATGTTTTATGTTTTTATCAGTTGCTCACATTGTTCATTTGTTCTAATTTTAGTATGAACACTTCTTTCACAGATTTTGTTTACAAATTTAACAGATGATCTTGATTTTGATGAGGATCATTTTGGCTGATTTGTTCTATGGATTTTTTTTTGTTCTTATTGTCTAAATCATGAATATGACTTTCATTGTTTGTTTTTTTTATTTGTTTTTTGTTTTTGTTTTTTTTGAAAATTTGTTGAGTAATGATTCAGTCAGTCTACAATTTATACAATTTATCATTTTATAAAGTGGCCATGAAATTAAAACTGGACTATATATTAAACTAAAGGCCTAGTTAGATCTGACTAACTAATAGCAAGAGATTAGTTAGTTGCTACCAGCAAGTTCCTTGGCTATAAGAGTTCTTGTACAGACCCTGCAACCAAGATCCGGGGGATTTCCGATGCAAAGGCCTCAGCCATTTCTCTGCTGCCCACATTGGCGATGCAATGAAGGGCCAGGTTCATGAATGTAGGGTTGCGGCTGCCCAGGTCATTCTTGATGGCATTGTTGATCAGACGGATCAAATCACTGTTGGAGTTCACCAGCACTGAGATGAACAGGTAACCCTGGAGACAGAAAAATTTCCATTTGCCTCACTGAATTACACTACAATCACACATTCACAATTTTCCACTTGTTTGGGCTTCTTTCTACTCACTATCTGTTTCTCTGTGTACTTGTTAGAGCTCAAGAGGTTGACGGCCTCCATATGTCCAAAGTCAATGTCATGGCCCAGAAGGAAGATAAAGAGAAGCTTGCAAACATATTTCTTTTTACTGTAGCCATCCAGTGCCTTGTCTCCTGTCCAGGCACACGCACACGCACACGCGCACACACACACACCATAAAAAAGGGATATGAGCATTCATATTTATCTGTATGCTACAAACCTGAGGTACTGAAGCAATCCTATACAACAGGGGTGTCAATCTCAAATACACAGTGGGCCAAAATTCAAAACTGGGACAGTCGCGGGCCAACAATGATATTTATTGAAAAAAATATTCCTCTAGATATAACAATGAACCCAAACATGTTTTACTTAAAAACTAAATATGGAACAAGCATAGCTTAATCCTATACCTTCTGCAGCCTCTGCTTTACGTCCAGGTCCTTGTAATTCTCGTTGTGTCCTCTTAAGTTATATTCTTTCATTATAGCCACGCTAGCTCCGCACACAAGACAAACAAGTCTGTCCTTCATATTCATGAACAGATAATCTGCCTCCCACCTGTCTTGAAAGCTCCTGTTGTCAATCTTTCTTTTGGCCATTTTTGTGGAGGGTGAAATTAATTTGCCCGATGTGACTCTAACATGGTTGTTAATGACTGTCAACAGAAAAAAGGAGCACTTGTGGGTTTGACTGCACACCAACAAACTAGCAAAGCATTGTGGGATTTGTTGTATTAGCGGTACATGTGGCGGGCCAGCTTTAATGCACATTTGACATGATCTCGCAGGTCAACTACAATTACACTGCGGGCCAAATTTGGCCCACGGGCCTGAGTTTGACAAGTGGGCCATAAAACATAGATTTTGTGAGCCAAACTAAACTTTGCACAATAATTGTACACACTGAATGGATTCAAAGTCAGCTGTTCATATCATGTGCCATGTTGGCCTGCACTGTGTTGATAAGAAATGAGGCATCTAATTTTTGTTGAAAAAGATTTCATATTTATCCCAAGGTCTCTGGTCTGACTCAGTGCCATGTTAAAATGGTGGGTTATGTATCTGCATTTTCCAGAGTCAGAACAAAGCTTAGTGAAGCAGTGTTTTGTTTTTAAACAAAACCTGGACTAACCCCAATGAGAGATAAACCTATGGTCTAAACAACCAAGTAAAAACAATCCTTTTGAACAGTTTTCTATGCCCTGCATTTACTCTATACTGTCTTATTGCTCTTCTGAATCATGGTTCTGTAAACTGATTTGCCCTGCTATTGCAATGTACTGTACAAATAAAAATCGCAGCAGACACCAGAGGATTTACAGGAGGGCAGAATGCTGGACACTGGGCCAAGGAAGCGGCACTAATTTTAGGCAGTGGGAAACAGGTGGCAGGACAAACAACACCAGTGAGAAGTTAAGACACAAACATACATGACAAGATGAAGGACCTTATGATAAGTCAGACTAGAGGTGAAGAATTGACTCTTTAGACTAAAACACTCTTTTATATGAAAGTAGAGTTTTCAGATACAGTTAGTTAGGTGTCACATTCTGCAGCTTGGCACCATTCAACAAATCTGCACTATATTACATTATAATTACTTTACAAATACGGCATCACTGTTGTGACTTTTAAAATATAATACAAAAGAGAGTATTGATATTAAGAAAGTTTTCTAGTTTTCATTTTATTTTTCTATCTACTTTTCTCTGACTGCTTACACATTTCTGGATGATTTTGTTGGATGCAGTGTTCTATATTTCATTCTTGATGACCAAACTCCTTTATTCATTTAATTTTCCAGTGATGTGGAAAATGAGTAATTAGTTAAGTGATTAAAAAATAATTAATAAAATAAATAAAACTGACTAACAAATTGAAAAAAAAGAGGACAAGAAAAAATATTTATTGGTCTTCATCCAGCTGTAAACAGAAAAGAGTGCAAATATTTTTGTTATGGTGAACTCACACACTACAAAACTGTCTCTATGTCTACCACTCAGTGAAGGACAACGCTGATTCCTGAAGTATACATCAGGTTTTAAATTTAGCTGACATGTCTAAACTACAGAAAGAGCAGTTAGTTCTCTGGAAAAAACAATTTCATTACTTTAACAGCCTCTTTGCTCTATCTTGGCCTGCAAATATAGGAGCAAAAACACTGAAACCCTGACTGCTGCCCTGGCGATGGACGGCAACCAACTACTCACAGGTCATCCACAATGGGTTAGATGCAGAAAACGAATTTCCCCACGAGGGATTAATAAAGTATAAATTAAAATTAAATAACATTCATCCATTTATCTTCTGCCACTTATCCTGCACTTTGGGTCCCGGGGCATGCTGGAGCCTATCCCACCTGTAAGGAGCATGATACATCCTGGACTGGTCGCCATTCAATCGCAGGGCCACATACAAAGATAGACAACATTCACTCACTCACTTGGGGCAATTTTTCCCAGTTAACCAGCAGCATGTTTTTGGAATGTGGGAAGAATGTGGGAAAAAAACAGGAGGAAACCCATGCAAACATGGGGAGAACATGCAAAATCCACACAGAAAGATCCCCTTGTCAGAATCGAACCAGGGTCTTTCGTGCTGTGAAGCCGAAGGGCTAGCCACTGCCCACTGTTCAGCCCATAAGAAAAACAAACTTCTAAAAATACTATTTCTAAATACTAAGCTCATCTTTGATGGATAAATATAGTAATGTGAGAAAGCATAGTATTTTGATGGTGACCATTGAAGTTCCATTGAAAATCAGAGGCAAGCCCTCTTATCTTGGTACTGAAAAGTTGTGATTGTTCACCTACCTTTAAATTTTGAGCGGATATTCGCCAGTTCTTTATTTATCCTCTTGACTTCAGCCTCTTTACTTTTACCTGTAAGTATATAAAGTTTTTTGTGTGTTATGTCTTAACATGATGAAAATGAAAAGAACAGAATCACTGATTGACTTGTTTCTGAGATTTTATATAACACCCTCAAAATAGGATACCTTGTTGCAACAATATTTCCAGCTGAGCACCAGCATAGTTTAGACATTAATATTCAGCGAAACATAAATTGTGCTGTCAATGTCAATAGGTCTAATAACTACACGTTATTTAGGGGCAGATGTTAACTCAATGTCTTATTTCTTTGGTTTTAAGCTGTTAATCAACAAAGCTTGAAAGTTTGCGAACACCCAGATGTTAATGTCCACACACTGATCTTTAATTACCTTTCAAGTTCCACTTTGTATTTTAAAATTAACCTAATTTTTAATTTGAACTTAATTTTCTTTCTGCAATTACACAGAGGTATTGCAGATGTTCAGTTCAAGCTTAAAAGATGAATGTATGTGATGATAAACAAATATCCTTCCAAGATTCTAGATCCAGAAAAATTTCCATGTTTAAGTACATTTTACAGCTCAACTGAGATGGAATTTTGAGATGTTTTTATTTTTTTTTTACTGAAAGCAGTTGAGAAATTTGATAATGACAAAATGACAGATACTGTGTATGTGCAAATACATAAGTGGTGTTGAAAAATGTTTACAACTATCAACTGAAAAGATTCAAGATTAAAGATCCAAAGATTCAGAGGTGTTTCTTGTCATATGTACAGTATGGAAACATGTTTCCCTGTTTTATGAACGTCTTACTTTGCCGTCCACAGTGCATCCAGATAAGTGTAATAAATAAATCATAATAATAATGTTGTCATCACAAGTGTGTTAGGTTAAGCTCAATATGAGTTTATATGTCGTACAACACCTAATGAGAACTGATCACAGATGATGGTTAAAAAAAGCTGATGTTGGTATTTTATCCTATATTTCTCATTCATATCAAGGCATACTCTAATTTTATAGATATAAAAGTTTATATAAATCGAAATCAAGATACGATGACGTTCAAATTTCAGATTAAAACGAACCGGCCATGATCCCTTATAGTGTCCATGACCTGAAGCAACCTTCATCACGACTGGTTCAACTGCAAGGCGAGACTGAGTCAAATAGTAGACAAATAACAATGTGAAAAGCAACCACTTTCAGCTTCTTCGTGGCGGCTGACGATATTTAAGTCACCTCAAGCTTCATGGAGGTCCTAGTCGGCGGGCAGACGCCACGGTTAATAAAAATGCCAGTTTGGCGGCGTCTCCAGATAGCGGGGTGGGTCCACGCCCTTCTGCATGACGTTAGCATCTGGAGGCTAGAAGCTAATTAGCGCTGTCGGCTAACCAGCTGAGAGGGTGTCATAATGAGCATTTTCACGAGAGAGTTAGCGAAACACTCAGCGGAAAGTTCGGACGACAGGGGTTTTGACCGAATACACTCTCAGACGGACTGGGTGTTTGTAATGTCGGACTACCGGCGAACTTATTGTAGGCTAACCAATATGTATGTTTGAATGTGATAAACAAACTTACAGTTCCTGATGTCAGAGATGAACACGGCCAGGCCGCGCATCCCGTCGCCTTTAGAGACCGCAGGCATGTCGTCCGCTCCCGGTGAACAAGTCGCTGTTTCCCGTGAGACACAACAGCTCGAACCGCGTACTACGAGTTAGTCTCTGATTTGTTTTGCCAGGCAGTTAACGAGCCTCGGACGGTCGACCCAGACAGGAACTACACGCACTGCGGCTGCGTCCGGAACACAGTTGGAAGGAGACTGAACGACAGCTCACCGCTGGGCTGCGTTCCATTCAGATGGATCCCATGGAAAAGGGAAAAAACATCCAGAGATTGCTGTGTAATATTCGTTCAATTATAGAATGTGAAGGTTTCATCAAACCATCATGCAAGGTTTGCAATGGCACTAATAAACACAAAACAGAACGGCTTTTTCTTTTTCATTGTTTGTTGTCACATCCACTGACTTTTAATGACTATGGTGGTCCGCTTAATCGTTTACTCCAATTCATCCCGCTTATACTGTATTTACTCAGGATTTGGCATTTGATTGCATTTAAATAAAAAGGAAAAAAAAGATTTTATTTTCCAGAAAATGTATCATACTTTTTATCATTTACACAGTGGTCTAATCAGGACTTTTCCTCCACCAAAGTAAAAAAACAGAACTTTTCTGAATGTTATGCACAGAGCTGGCATAGTTTAAGATCTATGAAGGGAAGATCATGAAGTAGTTGTAGTTTCCATTCTTGCCGCTAGAGTTCATTTAGCGCTTGAAATAACTCAATCTAGTCAAATCTCCATTTAGATTGGATTAAATTTAGATTAGCTAGACCTTTTTTGTTCCACAGCGGGGAAACCTGCAGCGTTACAGCAGCAACGGGTACTATGATACATGATTAAGAATAAATATAAAAAGAATATATTAAATTGGTAATAATAAATTGATGTGAGAGAAAAGGATGCAAAGAATAGGGTTAGATAAAGTAAGTTGATTTGCTGTGGCGACCTCTGAAGAGAGCAAATGAAAGAAGAACATCAGAATAACAATAACTAGTCTTAACAAAAGAGAAAATTCAAGTAAATTCAAAGGAATAAACAAAATACAGTAGAATATGATGGATAAAAATACACAACATAATGCTATACGCAGTAATCAATGTCAGACAGAAGCATATAGGAATCTGTTAGAACTGTTATTCTGCCAAATACAAACAAATAAACATGAATCTGGTTTTGTGATTTTGGAACTTTATTTCAGCACCAGTAAAACTGATGTCTTATACCAGACCTCTGTAATAACTCCGACATGAGCAGGCATCACTTTTTGACACACAAACTGTTTTATTTTTGCATGACATGTCAAGACGGCTGCCATCATCTGAAAACAAACATTGACAAAATTGTCAGCGTTCGAGTGATGTGCTCCTCCTTTTTATGTCAGATATCAAGCACACAAACACAATTGTCAGATCTGGACATCTGTAACACATTCAGTACAAGCCAAGTCATGCTAGATAGAGAATTGTTAAAAGTCAAACCAGGCTGAGGATGAAATAGTACAATTGTCATGAATTGTATAAAAAGGAAATGTAAAGCAAGCATGGGTCTATTTACATGTTTATTAATTAATTGTTTCTTTGCGCCAAAATTTGAGTTAACACTAGAAGTGTCAGCCTGTCCATCACCATTGCAAACAAGAAGGGGCTCAGAGCTCATCCCTGATGGTGTCCCACCTTCACCTTGAACTTTTCTGTTACCCCTACAGCACAAAGCACCACTATTTCACAGCTAGCATACATGTCCTGCACCAGTTTAACATACTTTTATGCCACTCCGGATTTCCTCATACAATACCAGAGCCCCTCTCTTGGCACCCTGTCATATGCTTTTTCAAGGTCTACAAAAACACAATGCAGCTCCCTCTGGTCTTCTCGGTACATTAGCATTCTCAAAGCAAATATTGCATCTGTAGTACTATTTCTGGGCATGAAGCCATACTGCTGTTCACAAATGCTGACTTCTGCTCTCAGTCTAGTTTCCACTACACTTTCCCAACTTCATTGTATGTCTCATCAACTTTATCCCTCTATAGTTGCCACAATTCTGCAGCTCCCCCTTATTCTTAGAAATGGGCACCATCACACTTCTCAATTTTTCAGGCATATTCTCACTCTCTAAGATCCTGTTGAATAATCTAGTCAGAAACTCTTCCAGTGCCTCTCTTGGACACTTCCACACCACCACAGGTATATCATCAGGACTCTGCGTTCCTATCCTTTGCCTTTCCACTCTTCATTCTCTTCAATGCCTTCCTCACTTCACTTTTACTAATCTCTGCTACTCTGTGGACTACAATAGTCACCTCTTCTACCCTTGCCTCTCTTATATTTTCCACATTCATCAGCTCTTCAAAGTACATTTTCCATCTTCCCATCACTCTTCTAGCATCTGTCAATACATTTCCCTCTCTATACTTGATTGCTCGGACCTGTTGTACATCCTTTCTATATTTATCTCTTTGTTTCGCCAACCAGTATAGATCATTCTCTCCCTCCTTACCGTCCAACCGAGCATACAGGTCATCGTAGCCCTTTGTTTTGCCTTTGCTACCTCTATTTTTACCTTTTGTTGTATCTCCCTGTACTCCTGTCTGTTCTCTTCAGCCCTCTCAGTATCCCACTTCTTCTTTGCTAATCGCTTTCTCTGTATATACTACTGCACTTCCTCATTCCACCACATTGTCTCCTTATCTACTTTCCTTCCAGATGACACACCAAGTACTCTTCCACCTGCCTCCCTGATAACAGTAGCTGTAGTTGTCCAATCATCTGGAAGCATACCCTGACCACCCAGAGCCTTTCTCAACTCCTCCCTGAAAGCCATGCAACACTCCTCCCTTTTCAGCTTCCACCACTTTGTCCTCTGCTCTGCCTTTGTCCTCTTGATCTTCCTTGTCACCAGAGTCATCCTACCAACCAGCACTCTATGCTGTCTGCCTACACCCTCACCTCAACTACTTTGCAGTCACTGATCTCTTTCAGGTTACCTCGTCTACACCTCATCAAGATATAGTCTATCTGCGTGCTCCCAACTCCAATCTCAGAAGTTACCCTATGTTCCCGTCTTTCTGTAAAAAATGTGTTCACTACAGCCATTTCCATCCTTTTTGCAAAATCTACCACCATCTGTCCCTCTGCATTCCTATCCTTTATACCAAATCTGCCCATCACTTTTTCATCCCCTCAGTTGCCTTCACCAACATGTCAATTGAAGTCTGCACCCACTCTCATCTCTGGGGATGTTCTGCATCACTTCGTCTAACTCATTCCAGAACTTCTCCTTCTCCTCAAATTCACATCCCACCTGCGGGGCATAGCCACTAACAACAGTGAGCATCACACCTTAAATTCCCAGTTTCAGACTCATAAATCTATCTGACATTCTTTTCACCTCCAGAACATTCCTAACAAACTCCTCCTTCAGGATAACTCCTACTCCATTTCTCTTCTTGTTAGTACTATGATAGTACAACTTAAGCCTGCTCCTAAGCTTCTAGCCTTACTACCTTTCCACCTGGTCTCCTGGACACTCAGTATATCCACGTTTCTTCTCTGCATCATGTCGACCAACTCTACCTTTTCCTGTCAGAGTCCCGATATTCAAAGTCCTTACTCTCACTCCCAGACTTTTGTCTTTCCTCTTCTCTCTCTGCTTCTGAATAGACCTTCCCCATCTCCTTCTTTGACCTACAGTAGCCCAATTTCCATTGCTTTCCTGTAGGTCATCTGTACCAATGGCGGTCATTGTTAACCCAGGCCTCGACCGATTCGGTTTGATGTGGTTATTAAGTTTGATTCGCATGTTTGGTTTTGGCAAAAGTTTTACGCTAGATGCCCTTCCTGACGTAACCCTCTGCATTTATTGGGGATTGGGACCGTCTCATTGAGACACCTGCCCGTGCCGCCCTGAGGCTGCATTTCTATCAGATCTTAGCCAAATATTGGAAAATGACCTAATTGTTCAAAATATAATTTATGTCTAATATATTATTTCTACTTGTAATACTTAAAACTAAGTATATACTGTAGAAGCCAGCACAGATGTATTACAATAATGAAGATGAAGATACAAATTAAGCCTTTAAATCGAACATAACTTAGCTAGGGACACTCTCGCTATATTTTGAGTTTTGGGGTGTGGCTTCTCTAAAGAAGAGATAACTATTTATATTGAAACAATCAATAGGCTTGTTAATATCTTGATTATCCTTCTCTCATTTCATCCAGCCCAGCATTGTCAGCATTGAACAGAAACTAACAAAAAATTGGGATTTTTCTGATTAAACACGGATATTATATATGTTGTGTTTCAAAATTACAGTATAGGTTAAGTACAGTAATTCCGATGAGTCTCCCTTTCTGTGATGACAGAAAAGTAATATAATCGGTATTAATTTGTAATTATCTCCTCACTCATTTATTCTCAAAATCCAAGATTTGATCATCAGAAATCAATTTGAACAAAACCACTGTAGAGAACAAACCAAAGACACAAAATATATATCTTATAATAATCCAATCCAATTATTAAAATGTTATTGACAGAGAACATCAGATTTACTGAATATGTTGATTGCTCTTGGTACATCTGTTTACATTATTATTACCAGTATGTATCAATACATAAGACCAACATGTTGCAAGACAAAAATTTAAAACATCTTTTTTGGGACCCGGACCTGTGTCTTCTTACAACAATGAACGTAGTTTGTAAGGCATTGAGTCAGGTATACATGTTTTGGGGAATTTGCCACCATCTTTTGTTGCGGTTATTTAGTAAAATGCTGTAGTTGTGACCTTCTGCGGAGCATTGGTGTACTTCATGGGAATAAAAAAACATTTTCAGATATTTAAATTAGACTGAGAATTAGACCAAAGAAAAAATAGATTGATCATACATGTGATTTTTAAACTTGAACCGTCTGGGAAGGCCCCTTTTACAAACAGTTTGAAGAGAGATGACACTTTAAAGAAAATTAGGAGATAATTGGATGAGGTTTCTATTCACTCCCTTCAATGAGGAAATCCTCTCCTCTAATGCACCTCATAAACGATGGTTACAATAACCTCCTTGAAAGACGGGTTGTTACACATCTAAATTTGACACTAAGAAGAATGGATTCTCATAGAATATTTTCGGCTATATGCTTTATTCGATATCTATTAGATCAACAAGCAATATATATGATATGGAATTTTTCTCCCTTTTGCTATAAGAAATACTTTTCAAATTATTCTAAATAATTAATAATTAAACCTTTTCTACAAGGGGTTTCTTCTGGTGTGAAAGTTTTAGATTTTCTGCTTCAATTCAAAGTTGTTTTTCAACAGGTGTTGTACCTGTGCTCTGTTAAATGTGGGGTTTCTTAAATAACCTGCTGCAATGGGAACCATCCAGTTTGCGCCACTGCTTACCATCAGATGGTTTATTTGTCACTTTGGAGCGGTGCCCTGGTTGTCCTTCCGAAGTTACTGCTGTAACAAAAAAAAAAAAAAAAAGGTTTGTAATATTGTTGATTTTTTTTTTCTGGTCATCAGTGCACATGGCATTTGGTTCCCACCAGCTGCACCTCATCAGCTGCACCAGCAGGACAGCTGCTCTAGCAAATGCTCTCCTGGACTGGCACTCCCTCGCTCTCCACACTTAAAATCTAACTAGGAATCATCAACCAGTCCAAAGAGAATAGCAAGCAATTTCACCTCTATTTTATTGTGTAATAAGGGTGCCGATTGGGTGATGTGTCTGTCATTTACCTCAAAGAAAAATTGTACCCTTCAGCTTCCACCTGTTGACATACTTAAATATACATAGGAAAATGAGCAGAAATGGTGGCCTGTGACATTTTAATACATGCTCTCCAACTATGAGAGCAAATTTCAGTTTGGCAAACAAACTTAGGTGTGATCAAATGGGGAAGCTGTGAAAGTTGGTGGAGAAATTCTTTAAGTTTCAGGGCATGAAAGAAGCAGGGCATGTTTCCTTAGTTTCAATTTTTTACAGCAATTTCTTTGTTGTTTCAATTATACATCTGACTTGTCCCTCTCATCAATAACAGAAGAAAAATGAGAAGATCGTAAATTAAGTGACACTAGATTTCTGACTGGAAATGTGATGGGGGAGATGTTTTAGATTGTATCTGTAATGACGTTTTTTATCAACTTGTCCTTGGACTGCCACTGTCCCCAGGAGCTTTCAGGCAGTAAGATTAAAGCTCTAATTAAACTTCACCTTAATCCAAGGTCTGTTAGTATTATTGTCCGGTCTGCAGCTTCCATTTGTCCTAAATTGCAAGCGGCATTGGTACTCATAAACTGTTGACCCATATATCAAACATTAATCTATTTGAAAAGGATTGAATGATGCCTGATTCAGAGTATTCTTCTGGCTGCAAAGAAATTAGTTCTGTCTACTGACAGGGCCAGGCATTGTTTGAAAAAATGGCAGTGACTGCTCTAAAGACAAATTATGTTCTTCATTTTTATATGCTTAAAATTAATTCGGTGCCTTTGATATTTTCATGGCACTCATGCTTGAAAATACTTTCTCTCAAATTTTAAATTAATCTGAAGGAAGGAAATACCCAGATTTTATTACTTGGATGTAATAGCAATTTGGTCAGTCCCAAAGAGAACTGAAAATCATTATAGCTGATATTGCTTTTGGTACCTTTGCACCTGGGTTAAGATTTTGGATCAGAAGTCAGACAATATGTTTTCTTGATGAGCAGGTTCAAAGTTTAATGTCTAGGAGACATCTTATGCTAGATTTTGGGTTGCTGCAAAAATAGATGAAAAAAAAGGAATTTGTAAAAAGTATTTTGTGTATTTTGTTAGATCTAATGAAAACTACATCACTGCATTTGCTTCATTACAAAAAATTTACTAATAAATATATCTGGCTATGGATGGCTAGCATATCCTTAACAGTTAACAATTGTGTGTGTGTGTGTGTGTGTGTGTGTGTGTGTGTGTGTGTGTGTGTGTGTGTGTGTGTGTGTGTGTGTGTGTGTGTGTGAGTACTCTAAGTTGCTAATGTGGCTAAATGTGGCTTGCTAATGAAATAGTGCTGGGCTAGCTGTTAGCAATTGCATCAATTTCATGCTGCAGGTAGTAATGTAAAGTTTGTACTTAATGATAGTTTCACAACTTTTTGTTGTTTGGCAGAGTTTTCTCAATAATAGTTATTTGGAGCTAATGTTTCTTGAGTTTGGACAGAAAAGCAGCAAAGCCATACAATATGTATAAACTGCACCAGAACTGGTGTGTTTAGCAATCATGTTGTAAATTCACACGTAGATTCCCCCCTTCCTCCTGATTGCATTTTCACATCAAAGAATAAATACTTCTGATGGAGCCCCTCCTATCACATTTTTAATGTGATAGGAAGGTGCATATTGTCAGGAAATTTAGTCAGGGAAACACTCAGGTGACAGTAAAACGTCTGTTTAATGAGCAATTGCTGTTGTTTGCCACAGCCATGCCACATGAGACTGCAATATAACTAGCCGTTCCCGTTTAATTCCAAATAAAATACCCCAGAATTCATTGCACCCCCAAATCACAACCACTTCATTCCCAGCAACCCCAAAATCACACAGAAAACAAGCATCAACATAAACTCCAACATTCGTGACTCACTACAATATATTTCATGGCACGTATGTCTAAATATTGCATTGCAATAATAAACTTCATGAAAAATTAGTACAAATGGTTGAAGGATGACTGTGTAGACCAGTTTGTTCCCTGGACAAACAGTGCAACACAAAGTCCTGGGATGTGTAATTGTGTAAAGAGACAGCAGATGTATTACACTCCTCTGATTGGTTTTCATTAAGCCTCTCAAAGGAGGGGAGCTGCATCAAAGTCAGATTTACTTCTCCAACCTGCATCAGTGATTTTCTTCTCAGAGGATTGATGAAGGTCATATCCGGCTGTAAATGTGTTTACAGATACTGTACATGGAGCCTGCAAGAGTCAGCTACAGTTTGAAAGAAAATTTACCAGCCATAGAAAGACTTCCTGTCTCTTGATGTGTACAGAATTACGGATGCAGATCAGTGATGATAAACTGTGTGTACAAATTGGAGCATTTGGAAGACCTTAACCCTGGTTTTACAAACATGGAAAGATGTTTTGATATGAACAAGCATGTGGATGCCAGACACCCACCTGAATTTAATATCAGTGTGTTATCTGGTTACTTTCTCAGCTAAACATAACCACACAGCCTTCCTCATTAGCCAACATTTCAATCTTAAATCAAAAAGAGAGGGATAAATATAAAAACAAACAAACTGGTGATTTGGTGCATTCATATAAGTTTACTCCTTGAGGCTAAAGTCATCACAACTTCTTGTGAATTTTACACAATAATTAGACTACATGTTTAGAACTAAGTTTATCATCATTATTGTTATTATATCATTATTAATGAACTACTACTTTTACTTAAATTTAAATATGTTTGAAGCAAATAAAAGAATGTGCAGGTAAGAAAAAGCAACTTTAAGCACTAAATTAAGCAATACAAAAAGTCCGTAGCCTAAACAAGCAGAGGTGTTTCATACCCAAAATCTATGAGAGTAAAGTAAATAATTGTTTTGTCACAAATGCCCATTATGGAACCTTAAGGAAACTAACATTTCAGCTTTCCTTCACAACATTTTCACCCAATCAGTCAGAACAATGGCTAAATATATTCTCCAGGAAAGGGACGATAAATAATGAAAGAAGAAACAGAATGAAACCTGTTGTATTGTCCCCCCGTTTGAGGTAACTGTTGCTGTTGTTGATGAATCTTTGTTCACATTACTTTTTGCTTTTTCAATATTTGGAATGTGTTTAGTTTACAGGGCCTCTGTTTTTTTGTTTTCTGCCATTTGTTTATATACACAAAACTGGGTCCCAACCAACAAAATATGACTGTGAAATATATAAATAAACTGGTATTACTGGTTACCAGTAAATTACTGGTTTTAATACTTGTATATGAACAGTAATAAGATGAAAATTAAGAAAAAAATAAGCATCTGAATTGTGGGGGAAAAGTTAACATTTTTTTAGATTTGTTTTTTGCATTTGGAATTCTTATGTTAGACATTCAACTATTTCTAATCTTACGACACCAACATTTTTCATTGCTAATATTTGATTGTATATATCTATATAAAAAAATGTATTTATTTATATTTTCATAGTATCCTGAGGATTAACAAAAGTGCAGTCATGCCACAATGAATTGTAAGGGAAAATTCCTAGTTCAATTGCATCTAGGTAGTAAACCAACATCCAAAAGAGGAGGAATTCCGTACATACTTTTTTTCAATGCTGTTTTGTTGTTTTGTCTCCAAGATGATTGTTGCGGCACAATGAGGGCACTTTTCACTTAACGGCGCTTTGTGAAGATGAAATTTACTTAACTTAATTTCTCTTGAGAAGCAGAGCATTTGCAACCCATTAATCAAGAGATTAAGTTTCACTGTAAAAGCTAGATGGCACAGGACAATAGAGTGATGATAATCTATAATCCAAAGTTAACATTAAACATTATCACATTATATTTCCATCAGTTGAAGTCTAAAATAGCTTAATGTGATAATAACCAAGTAAAAGTCATACATGTAGAGGCTCACCACCGACCCCAAACCACAAATTTAATCTTACTGCAAGCACAGGTCCCCCAAAAAAATACACACACACTCAGGCAGGCAACTTAGAACTAACACATACAGCCCTTTTATCCTGGATGAGATAGATCGGTTCTCTAGGTTCAAGTATATCTGGAGATCTTTAGTTGATAATAAAAAAAAGAGTGACGCTAATGCGAGCTGCAACGATCAGCTCACTATAGAGTAAGCCAGTTGTGGCAACACTGCACAGTGCCAGTTCACATCTAGGTTGCAAGTAGCCAGCACACACAGAGCAGGAGCAATTGCTATGTATAATCACCATTTTAATGTTTTCCTCATTGTTCAAACTCTTCAAAATTGAAGCTGAAGCAAAATGTCATAATAAAGCCGTGGGCAGGTGCTGCACTAAATGTTCATCTGCAGGGAGTTTTACAGTACATTCAAGACCAAAATGGGGGCTTTACCCTTTGTGTCATTATTCCAACTGTGATGGTTTTATTGCTGTTGCTTTAATCAGGGCGAATAATTGTATCACACTTTCGACAACTGGCGTAATTTTTGATAACAGATGCAAATGTTTACAGGATATGAAAAGAAAAAGATTTAAAAAAAGCAGAGCAATGGGATGGTTAATTACACTGCAGGTAACAATATGCATTGAAACACCTATTCACATGCACACACTCATAGACAGTAAAACACATAATGACCTACACGGAGGGGATACCACCGGATACTGACACAAAGATGTTGGCCTGAAATCAGAGGAGGGCAAAAGCCCCCTGCCACCACCACCACACACACACAAACACAGCGACATACATAAAGAGGATACAGATATACTGACCTACAGACACTGCAGTCAAAATACATACAGTATAAGTGTGCAGACACACATTTACCACAATGTTTAATTGCAGACTTAACTTCATGTAAGTCTGTCAGACCAGACAGTCTTTGTTTTACATTACAGAATTTATTGTTTCCCCTAAATACCATAGTGATGTGACTCCTGTAACCTAAGTCTCCTGCAGTCATTCACACCCCTGGATGATCGGGAAATACACTCAGGGGTTAAACTTTCCGAACTGATCATTTCTATGTACTTAAGCAACAAATGAATGATGGTAGACCTCAGGGTCATTTAAAGTAGTGGTTCTCTCCTGTGAGCCTACTTGACCACAATGCAATCAGTTACTGTTTTTCTAATCTTCCTCCTCTGCTCCCTCCATCCCACCCACCACAGCATTATAAATACTACAGCATCCTGATCTGTTACTGTCAGCAACAGGGAGGGATGTCAGACTCTGGGGAGAAGCTGCTCAGCAGCAAGGTTAGTAACACAGTAAATGATGCTTATGTATGATTTTGTGTGTGTGTGTGTGTGTGTGTGTGTGTGTGTGTGTGTGTGTGTCTGTGTGTGTGTGTGTCTGTGTGAGTTTTAAATGTTCATTCATATTCCAGAGCTCCTTGTAAAACATAATTGATTTTCTTTAATTAAGCACTTGTAAAGATAAAATTGTAAAGATAGATACTCTAAAAGACAGAATCCATTTAGATACTTGATTTTAGACTCGATTACTTTATTTTTTCAAAATAATTTGTTTCAGTTGTATCCAATAGTGAGTCAGTATTTCACATTTGCGATTATGTAAATGAAATGTATTTATTCACATAACATGTTAATTTGAATGTTTTACTTTTAAATTCTTCTAAATCTGCCAAACATTAATTTCGGTGATGTATATGTTTTTTAATCGAATGTTCCCTGACATTTTCAGTTTATTTCATTATCTTTTTTATGTTGCTGTTGAAATAAGTTAGTTGATATTTTCGTGGAAGCACCAACTCCCGAAGCTGAAGCTGCAACTATGCTGATAATTTTTTGAATTTTTGTTTTTAATCCAATTTGCTATCTCCTTTAAAAGTCAACCCATGAGTCACTGATACATCACAGGAAGTTTATTTTATTTTATTTATTTATTTATTTATTTTTATAGATGATGTACTGTGGTTATTTGCAGGTGTGTTTGTTCTGGTTTACAGCTCCTGGTTCCCTGTCAGAGTGTTAAAAGGGTTCTAATGTACCATGAGTCCAGTAACACTTGGTCTTAATCCCAGTGGGATTAGAAATAGGACTATAGTTAAATGACAGTAACACGAGAAAAGGGATTTGGTCACTCTTCTCTGTCTTTCCACTGATTCTGAACCTGTAACTTTGCTGGAAATCACTCCTTCATGGAGAGATTTAAATCCTGTTTATCAACAACATGATGGCTCTTTAAAGCTTTTTTGCTTTAAAGCTATGACTTTTTGGTTTGCAAGTTTATTGATAGTTTAAAACGTATTTTTGTTTGCCTGTTTTATGAGTTTAGTTTTGTTGCTGTTGATGTGTTTGCTAATTTCACTTTCAAGTCCATGATCATTTTTATTTTTATTTCTATTCATTAAATTGATAATAAATGATTGGGAAAAAATATTGTTTTTTTAGTTGCTACATTTTATTACTAAGCAGCAGCAACAGGTGGTGTTACTTTAGGGCTTCTTTGCATCACAGACAAGTCTCAGTGAATCATGCTTTAACTTTGTATAAATATATATCCATCCATCCACCAATTATTGACCGATTATTCTACTTGGGGTCGCAGGGGTTGCACCTGTCAATCACTGGGCCACATCCAGAGACAGGCAAGCATTCACTTTCATTCACACACTGGTGCAATTTTTCCCAATTATTCCAAGTTTTGTACTGTGGGAGGAAACCGATGAATCGACACGGGGGAGAACATGCAAACTCCTCACAGAAAGTGTGGGAATTCAACCAGGGTCCTTCGTGCTGTGAGGCAGAAAAAGCTAACCATTGTGCCACCACCATGCTTCTGACAAATATGTATACATATATATATCTTAACCCACAGATGAGTAAAGTTACAGTCAGTAAAACAGATGAGAAGAAAGACCACAGTACCGCCTGCAGTGGGATGTCGAAGAAAGACGGTGCAACCATCATTTTCTCCCTTAAAAACGAGATCGGGGGTCTGGTCAAGGCTCTGAAGCTGTTCCAGGTGAGTGTTTGGTCTTGGACATGAAAAGCCAGGAAGTTTGTGTCAGAATCACAAATTGATAGTAAAGTCCGGGAAATTTTCAGGCAATACTTTTTTCGTTTTTGCAATGGGTTTTGCAACTTGACCGTTACATCACTTTTATTAATTCCCCTGCAATGTATTCATGACTTCATGATTTATTTTTAGAATTTCCGCTTTTTAAAATTTCAGTTTTTTTCTGTGTTTTGTTTCTGCACCTCATGGATTCCCACTCTGCATTGAGGAATGTTAATTTTTCAGACGTTTCATATCAACTTTTGCAGGAAAAGCACGTCAACCTTGTACATATTGAGTCCCGCAAGTCGAAACGCAGGAACTCGGACTTTGAGATTTTTGTGGGCTGTGACTCCAACCATGAGCAGCTGCAGGAGCTGACTCAGTTACTGAGAAAGCATGCTGAAATCATGGAGATCGCACCATCCCCCAAGCCTCCCCTACCTAAAGAGGGTAATACAAAACCACATACTTGTACTTCAATTAAACTATAACTTTACAAGCAACTTTTGTCAATCCACGCGCTGTGATATACTATAATTTGAAATAATGCTATAATAATAAACCACCATACTATATATAACTTTTAAATAAATGTTCAGAGGTAGGAGGGTGAGGTGATTTGGGATATGGTATTTACATTTGTTTATTTGTCGTTTTTATATTGTGCCGTACCAGCTAATTGGCACAAGGACCTGTGATTTTTACTTAGGAAAGCAAAATACAGTACAAAAAATAAGATACTGTATATTACAGTATATTATGACATTGCATAGCACTAGTTGTCTAATATACCTTAGGCTCCTCTAATTAGTGTAATTTCTCATTTTGTGAGAGTAATATCTAATCAATTCAGTTTGAGGAAACATTCAAGTGTTGATATAAATTATGGTTGAAATAAATCTCTTCAAAAGAAAACCGAAAACATATTCATATGCAATACCGTTGTTGGACATTTTCTAAATAATAGTGATTAGCTCTTTTATTTGCCCGAGGCGTATGACTCACAACCACCGAAATGTAACTGTTACACAGAGCCGTCTGACTGGCCCTGGTTCCCAAAGAAGATTTCTGACCTGGATCTGTGTGCAAACCGAGTTCTGATGTATGGCTCAGATTTAGACGCAGATCATCCGGTACGTTTGGCGGCCAGTCTAACATCTAGTACCTATTTTCTAGTTTTGCTTCTCTCCTTTCTAATGTGCCTTTCATCTGTTTCTGTAGGGTTTTAAGGACAGCATTTACCGGAAGAGGAGGGAATATTTTGCTGATCTGGCCATGAGCTATAAACAGTAAGTCTCAGGTGATCATGCACATCAAGCTGCAAATACTATCAGATAAGTTTAAATGACAAATACAAATAAGTTTTTGCAACAGCTCCACTGTGTTGAGGTTCTGCCTCAAATTGATTAAATATTGTTTTTACACCAAATGCTGTTGTTCGCTTTTGCTGCCACTGGCAGATGTAACTTTGAGGGCATCAAGTAAAAATCAAGTTCAATAAATTGTGGAGAACACCGAATTTACCATCCTCATATGTGAACAGAAGGCATTATGGAATTCAATATAACTGCACTTGACATTCAATTTTAAGTAACTGTGGAGGGCACCATCAGAGATTTGAGTTTAAATGGAAAATCATTTTGGTTGCTGTTTGTTAGAGGGATGACAATACAGTGTTAGGATTTGATGAGTGATGACTTTCAGTTCAATACTGAAAATGAAATTGAGAGATCAAAATTAGCAAATTTTCCTTGTAAAATTACATCAGATTTAGCGTTTTTGATATAAATATCAAAACAAATTAAATACTAATTAACAAAGAATATATCAAAGTATATTTTCTAACAGCCCTGCAACTTCTATCCCAAGAACTTGCTACTAAAAACTATAATCTGGTAAAAACTGATACAAACATAGATAATTTGGGAATAAATTAAACCAAAATTACACTTTATCATTTCTTAGATACACTAAATGTACATAGCTCCATGTTCTTAAAACGTTTTGAATCAGTGTTTCTTCTTCTTCTTCTTCTTCTTCCTCTTCTTTCTCATATTATTATTACTATTTCTAATTATTATTCTTATTATTTGTAGTAGAAGAAGTAGTCAGTACTTAGAAGTAGTGGTAGTTAGTACTCAGTCAGTAAAGCTATTGTAATTTTAATCATTACTATTATGATTGTCGATTAGTGGGGACCCCATTCCACGTGTGGACTTCACTGATGAGGAGGTGCAAACATGGTGTGTGGTATTCAGGGAACTCACTAAGCTCTACAGTAGTCACGCTTGCAAGGAGTACCTGAAGAACCTCCCACTGCTGGTCAAGCACTGCAACTACAGTGAGGACAACATTCCCCAGCTGGAGGATGTGTCTCGCTTCCTCAAGGGTACGAATCCAAAATCAGTTCATAAACACTGAGCAGTTCCCATCAAGATGAACATCACTGCCCATCATGGCTGTGAAGTGTCTGATTGATCTTATTGCCTTTTTTCCCATAGTATGAAAATCAGAGAATCATGGCAACTTCATTTTCAGACTGTCCGTCTAAAATTTTGTAACTTCTGTCAGGAACCTTCCAGATGCTTCTTTGAGCAGCAAATATTTGTAAATGGATGTGGCTATTTATATCTGATCTGATTTTGCTGTTCTGTACATAATGATCATGAAAGTTACAGGGAATTCATTGCTGATTTTTAAATAATTTCTGAAAAAATTCAGGGCAAATCTGTTTTTAAGATAGTCAGACGGTAGACAGTGGATGGATGGAAGCCTGGTTAATTCTCGGGCAATGTCTTGCTAAAATTTACCTGCAACATATTTCCCACTAATATCAAAACAACCAACTGATGAAATATAAAAAATGTTAATGATATTAAATAAATAATAATAACAATATTAAATGTACTGTATAAAAGTAGTAACATACATTAATGAGTGGCTCTGCAGTGACAGAAGTTCTACATATTTTCAACACCTTTTAATGCAGCAAAGTCAGAAAAAATAAATTCACTCAAAATAAATTAATCTCTCAAGGCCAACACATAAATATATTTTTGTGTGCATGTGTGTGTGCGTGCGTGTGTGTGTGTAGAGCACTCTGGCTTCACTATCAGGCCAGTAGCAGGCTACCTCTCACCCAGAGACTTCCTAGCTGGCCTGGCCTTCAGAGTGTTCCACTGCACTCAGTACATCCGCCATGGTTCTGCACCTCTTTACACACCTGAGCCGTGAGTACATAGATTCTTTTACTATGGTGATAAATAATGCTGTGAAGTCTCACCCATGTGTGTGTGTGTGTGAGACACAGAGACACGTGCCATGAGCTTCTTGGTCACGTCCCCCTCCTTGCTGAGCCAAGCTTTGCTCAGTTCTCCCAGGAGATTGGTCTGGCATCACTGGGAGCTTCCAATGATGACGTACAGAAACTGGCCACAGTGAGAGATACAAACACACGCATAAATACACATGATCTCCCTTTGATAAAAAAAAAACCAATAAGGTTTCAATGAGATCTCTCAAGTTTAAGTGCTGATTCTAGCTATGATTGACTCACATCAGAGTGTGTCTATGTGTGTTTGAGACTACATACTTTTCTCAAGGAGAACAAACCACTGTGCTGAGAAATAATTGGCAAAATAAATCATTATTGACTAGAACACACCAAAGCTGCAGAAACAAGGATCACAGATCTTTTCATACTCCAGAGAGAGAACATCAGTCACCATGCTAACATTTACTACTGAAATTTAAGACACTTTGGTGATAATGAAATTTCCGGGGTGAAACTGAAGTACTGTGCTTATACTGATTTGTTCCAGTGTTATTTCTTTACTGTGGAGTTTGGGCTTTGCAAGCAGGATGACCGTCTTAGGGCCTATGGAGCCGGACTCCTGTCATCCGCCGACGAACTCAAGGTAAGACTGTCATTTTTAAAGGCTGTTGAAGGCTGTAGTAAAGACTTTTCCATCTTTCAAAAGATGGTGTTTTATTGCAGATGTGTATAATTTATCTCCCTGTGTACACAAATGAAAAAACCCACACTGTGTCATCATCTCACCTTCAAATATAGAATTTTCTAAAGCTGAATTCTTTCCTTTTTGCACAATACCACCTAATTTTATTGCAACACAGTCATTTCTTGTATTTTTTAAAATACTTTTAAGCTGTTTTCATTGCATTTTTTTCTGTTTTTGTAAAAAAAATGATTTTCAATTATATTTGCTTGTGAATCTTGACAAAATTGTGCCCTTAACGTAAATAAGGCCAATCAAAGTTCCTCTGCCTTTGATAAGTGACAGCATCATTTGCCCAACTTTGTTAAATATCAGGGTTCATGTTGAGTATGTTCTATTTAGAAGGGGGTCTGAGTCTTATTGATAGACAACTCAGGGTCCAGAACATGGAAAAACATATTCAGAGCATCAGTGATGTGATCCTCAAATATTATATCAACTCATCCGATATGTTCCGCCAGGATTTATGAGCTGAGAATGTGTCAATAAGTGTAAATCTGTGTGTTTCTTAGCATGCGTTATCCGGAAAGGCACTGATCCTTCCGTTTGACCCTATGGTGACCTGCCATCAGGAGTGCATCATAACTGCATTCCAAGAGGTTTACTTTGTGTCTGAGAGTTTTGAAGAAGCCAAGAACCAGATGAGGCGAGTAGGAGTCTGTTCTGTGTATCTTCTTTTCCCAATGGAGGAAAAATGTATTTCAGTCTTCTCATTGTTTGTTACAAAGAACCTTGTATAAACATTTTGAGAGTACTCAGGCAAATCCACAGGCCTGCATATTCTGTGCTTGTCAAGTCGACTGTTGTCATGTTACTTGATAGGTAACTATGATTTTTGTTCTAACCAGAGGTCACATGCTAAGATGGATGTAATGATCCAGTTAACAGGAATCAATTGGATACACAGCATTTGCCCTATGTTTCTCATGAGCCTGGACAAAACGGGCAAAATAAGACTTTCCAATAATTTTTTCAGTTTTCAAAATTGTTTGTGGACAAACATTTATCGGACATTTGTGTGTATTTCAGCCGTAGAAAGTGGGTATTTGTGAATAGTGACTGTTGCCTTATTCAGCTTACACATACCTATGCGCTGAGGCAACGTACTGATGATTTCAATTGTCTTCTGCGTCCACAGAGAGTTTGCAAAGACGATCTGCCGCCCATTCACAGTCAACTACAACCCCTATACCCAGAGCATGGATGTCCTGAAGGACACTGGCACCATCAACAGCATGGTGAAAGGCATCCGCCATGAGCTGGACATTGTCGAGGATGCGCTCAACAGACTCACCAGACACATCAGCAACTGAGAGGTGCTGAGGTGTGGGGATGGGGAGCAGAGCCAGGGGTTGAAAGAAGATGAGGATAGATTCAGTCAGAGCTGCTAAGTTGGGTTAATAAGAGATACTCACGTACATGACCTTGAATCCTGTCCTGCTAGAGTCTTTCTTTGGTTTGAGTCAAAGGTACAGAAACAATATTAGAGACAAAAACTGGACCTTGGAATTTATTTGAGATTGTCCCCAAACAGAAAATAATAAAACCTGTGAAAAAAAATGTCCACCGATCAACTATTTAGTGAAGCAATCAATTTGGAGGTGTATATTAAACTGTTTTACCGTTGACCCTTCATATTTTGTTAAATTGATCAAGAATATCCTTGTGGTTATAAAAGCAGAGCAGAAATATATTTGCAAACAAATGTCAAAAAATGTATCATGTCTGTCTCAATTACCAGCAACATAGATAATATATATAATTCAGGGATGAAGATGCTAAGGTTCTCTTTGGGAGTGACCAGGATGGACAGGATCCGGAATGAGTCTATCAGAGGAACAGCACATGTCAGATGTTTTGGAGAGAAGGTCAGAGAAGCCAGACTCAGATGGTTTGGTCATGTACAGACGAGGGATAGTGAATATATTGATAGTCTGATGCTGAAACAGGAACTGAAAGGCAGGAGGTCTCGAGGAAGAACAATGAGAAGATTATTGGACATAGAGAGGGGATATGAAGGTAGTTAGTGTGAGAGGGGGGGATACAGGGAATATGGTTAGATGAAGAAAGTTGATTCACTGTGGCTACCCCTGAAGGCAAAAGCCGAGGGAAGAAGAAGATAGATGATGTGTATAATTCTTGTTTGCAATTAATCTCTGCTTGAAATATAGTATTGTCTGTGTGACAAATTCATAATTTATGCAGGAAGAAAAAAATTAGTCTGGTGGCCTGAAGTCACCAACTGCTGATGACAAGGTCTATGATTTTGAATTCATTTGTCAAATCATGTATACTTTTATCTTACAGTAATTCAAGCCACAAAGTAAGTATGAGTGATAAACAGGAGGACAGTACCTATATGTACAAAACTGTTTCAGTTGTATATGTTTCAAGCGAAATACATGGTTTCAGAACATTTTCTTTAAGCAAAGATTTGGCCTGATCATCTTGACCTGAAGATCAAATAAGGGTCTAAGAACATGAAACTGTTTTTCTTTGCCTCCGTATCGTACCTTATAATGGTTTAAGTCGCAGACAATGCATATGCAAATTTTCCTGTATTGTTTTCCCTACAGCTCTAGCGACCGTATCACACTTTATTTCTTTGTCCTTTGTACTAAAATATAATATTTGTGGGATAAAAGTAGTCGCAATGTTCACTAAACCTGGCAGAATGTACCTGCTGCTATCGTTGCTGGTCAGAACAAAGACAACATCAACAAAAATAAATGAATAAATCACTAAGTTATATGATTTTCAGTTACTATGGTTAAAAGTTGTGCAGACTAAATTGCTGGCAATGGATAAACTTATTTAGTGTCCAGTCCGAAAATGGCATACATTCAATGTAAAAACATTCTTTTGTTCATCAGAATGCTTTGGTTTTAATTTATTAATTTTTCTACATGTGATTGTATTGTATACAACAATTTTATGGCTTCTTACAGTTTCCCTTTCTTAATATGTGATCAAGTTCTTCAAGGTTTTCCCTTTAAATTAATGCAGACTAGTGAACCTTGGGGAAGGCAACAAACCAATCAGTGGAAACCATGGCGCCCTCCTGTGTTATGGAATGAGAAGTGTGTGAATAAATTTATGTCGAATATATTTATGTCACAATATACTGCAATGCGTTATTACGTCCTGGAGGCTGTAAATGTTATCAAATGACCAAATGATGTGGTAGTGGTGTGTGAATGTGTAATTGACTTAGAGTTAAAATGCTGTGATCAAATCTATATTGCTGTGAAATGCAAGATATCAGTGCACAATTAAAAGGCAAATATGAAAATGAACATAGGGTGCTACATTACAGTTTTGCAATTCATAATTTTTTTCCCCTTTATGTAGACATTACTGTGATCGACAGCTAACTGGTTAGGCCACTGGCACCAGCACCCCCGTGATCCTAAGCAGGATTAGATGATGAATGAATGATTTATGATTTATGAATCAATGATAAAATGTGTCAAAATACATTTGAAATAACTCTACATTAATCAATATGTCAGACATTGACACACACAACATCCTTCTTTCATTACAGAAAAAAGGACCCCGGTTTGATTTCTACAGGGGACCTTTCTGTGTGGAGTTTGCTTGTTCTCCCGGAGGATACATGGGTATCCTCTGGGTTCTTCAGCTTCGTCCCACAATCGAAAAACATGCAAAGGTTTAATTGGAGACCTATACAGTTATTACTTAGATGTGTGAACGAGTGAGTGAATGATTGTTTGTCTCTTTATGTAGCCCTATGATCAATTGGCGAGCGGTCCAGGGTGTAACCCACCTCTCACCCCATGGCAGTTGGGATAGGCTCCAGAATCCCATGACCCCAAGTCCGATATAAGCAGTAGATAATGAATGAATGCATGAATAATCTTCAACATCAGTAGTTATCTAGACACAGACAAGAAATTATAGAACATCAGATTAAACACAAAATTATTCAAAGAAGTCAAATACATCTTCTAAAAAATGAAATAGCAACAAACTGCAATACAATACTTAGAACAAAATTACCTCCACAAAAATAAATTAACAACAACAATAACAAAACTGCCTCTAAAAATGAGAGAACGTTTCAAGTGTGACCCATAATATTGCAGTCTGCTTGTCTGATCGTGTTGATGAGCAGTGTCTATTGTTGGTCTGTTTGCAACCCAGCACTGCCCAGCACTCAAGGATGAACGGTAACTGGCTGCATTTTTCGCATCTAAGATTATACAAGACCGACGCATTATGGAGTGAATTTGCCATGAAACGCCGACAATCATAATAACACAAATGAAAAAATTTGCCGTAATTATTCCCAGTGATTATAAATAAATGTAAAGAGAGCTCAAAAGTTGAATTGTCAGCTGAAAAGACGTGGGATTTTAAATAAAGAACTGCCTTCATAATTTGGGCAGTAAAAACTGTCTTTACTTCAAGTTTCAAAGCACACGTGTCTCATACAAGTGCTGGAGAGGACAGGCAAGCACACTCGCAAGTGTGCTTGCGCAAGTTTCATTCGCATCAGGTAATTCCTGGTTACCCCTCAACGGCTGAAGAATTTCTAGTCCTGCAAGTGCGTCACGACAGGGAAGTGCCCGGTACCGAGACGCAAGCAGCGCAGCCACAATTTTGGCTGTCATGAGACACGATGTCCAACAGATGGCGCCACATACGAGGCAAGGAAGCACGTCGCTTGCCTGAGACGTCCTGAGACGTTGTACTTGATTTATTCAAAGTTGAGTGCAAAACAACCCCCAAATTAGAAACAAGGCTTTTATGGTTAAAAAAAAACAACAAAACAAAACTATTCATATATATATATATATATATATATATATATGTGTGTACAATCATTCTTATATTGCACGTTTATAAAGAACGCTAGGTGAAACCAAGGCATCTCTGGACATTAACTTTGAGAAGTCAGAGGATGGCTGAACATGTTAAATCTTCTTCTTCTTCTTCTCCTTTCGGCTTTTCCCTTCAGGGGTTGCCACAGCAAATCAACTTTCTCCATCTATCCTCATCCCTATTCTCTGTATCCTCCTCTCTCAAAACAACTATCTTCATATCTTCTCTCACTAAATCCATAAATCCTCTCTTTGGTCTTCCTCGAGACCTGCCTGCCTGGCCACTCAAATTCCAGCATCTGTCTAGCAATATATTCACTATCCCTCCTCTGTACATCACCGAACCATCTCAGTCTGGCTTCTCTGACCTTCTCGCCAAAACATCTAAGATGTGCTATTCCTCTGATATTCCACTCCCAAAGAGAACTTCAATATCTTCATCTCTGCAACCTCTAGCTCTGCCTCCTGTCTTTTGGTCATTGTAACTGTTGCTAGTACATACAGCATCGCTGGTCTCACCACTGTCTTGTACACTTTTCCTTTCATTCTGACTGATAGCCTTCTATCACATTGTACCCCTGACACTTTTCTCCACCCATTCTAACCTGTTTGAACCTGCCTCTTCACCTCTTTCCCACATTCTCCGTTCTCTGCTCTGGACTGTTGACCCCAAGTAACTGAAATCCTCCAACTTCCTGATCTCCACTCCGTGGAGCCTCACAATTCCACTTGAGCTCCTCTCATTCACACACATATACTCTGTCTTGCTGTAACTAGCCTTCATTCCTCTCCTTTCCAATGCATACCTCTACCTCTCTAGATTTTCCTCAACCTGTTCCCTGCTCTCATTACAGATCACAATGTCATCTGCAAACACCATGGTCCATGGAGATTCCTGTCTAACATCATCTGTCAGCCTGTCCATCACCACTGCAAACAAGAAGGGGCTCAGAGCTGATCCCTGATGGAGTGATCGAGTGCCACCACCTGGAACTTCTCTGTTACCCTACAGCACACTGCATCACTGTCTCACAGCTAGCACACCTGTCCTGCACCAGTCTAACATACTTCTCTGTCACTCCAGATTTCCACATACAATACCAGAGCCTTTCTCAACTCCTCCCTAAAAACCATACAACACTCCTCAGTCCTCAGTGTCCCATTTTTTATTTGCTAACCACTTTCTCTGTATATACTTCTGCACTTCCTAATTCCACCCCCAAGTCTCTTATCTACTTTCCTTCCAGATGACACACCAAGTACTCTCCTACCTGTCTCCCTGATAACACTAGCTGTATGTAGTTGTCCAATCATCTGGAAGATCTCCCTGACCACCCAGAGCCTTTCTCAACTCCTCCCTGAAAACCATACACCACTCCTCCCTTTTCAGCCTCCACCACTTTGTCCTCTGCTCTGCCTTTGTCCTCTTCATCTTCCTTGTCACCAGAGTCATCCTACAAACCACCATCCTATGCTGTCTGGCTACGCTCTCACCTACAATTACTTTGCAGTCACTGATCTCTTTCAGGTTACCTCGTCTGTACAAGATGTAGTCTACCTGCGTGCTCCCAACTCCGCTCTTATACACTCACCGGCCACTTTATTATGTACACCATGCTCGTAACGGGTTGGACCCCCTTTTGCCTTCAGAACTGCCTCAATTCTTCGTGGCATAGATTCAACAAGGTGCTGGAAGCATTCCTCAGAGAGTTTGGTCCATATTGACATGATGGCATCACACAGTTGGCGCAGATTTGTCAGCTGCACATCCATGATGCGCATGAATCTCCCGTTCCACCACATCCCGAAGGTGCTCTATTGGATTGAGATCTGGTGACTGTGGAGGCCATTTGAGTACAGTGAACTCATTGTCATGTTCAAGAAACCAGTCTGAGATGATTCCAGCTTTATGACATGGCGCATTATCCTGCTGAAAGTAGCCATCAGAAGTTGGGTACATTGTAGTCATAAAGGGATGGACATGGTCAGCAACAATACTCAGGTAGGCTGTGGCGTTGCAACGATGCTCAATTGGTACCAAGGGGCCCAAAGAGTGCCAAGAAAATATTCCCCACACCATTACACCACCACCACTAGCCTGAACCGTTGATACAAGGCAGGATGGATCCATGCTTTCATGTTGTTGACGCCAAATTCTGACCCTACCATCCGAATGTCGCAGCAGAAATCGAGACTCATCAGACCAGGCAACGTTTTTCCTATCTCCTATTGTCCAATTTCAATGAGGTTGTGCAAATTGTAGCCTCAGTTTCCTGTTCTTAGCTGAAAGGAGTGGCACCCGGCGTGGTCTTCTGCTGCTGTAGCCCATCTGCCTCAAAGTTCGACGTACTGTGCGTTCAGCGATGCTCTTCTTCCTACCTTGGTTGTAACGGGTGGTTATTTGAGCCACTGTTGCCTTTCTAACAGCTTGAACCAGTCTGGCCATTCTCCTCTGACCTCTGGCATCAACAAGGCATTTCCGCCCACAGAACTGCCGCTCACTGGATATTTTTTCTTTTTCGGACCATTCTCTGTAAACCCTAAAGATGGTTGTGCGTGAAAATCCCAGTAGATCAGCAGTTTCTGGAATACTCAGACCAGCCCTTCTGGCACCAACAACCATGCCACGTTCAAAGTCACTCAAATCACCTTTCTTCCCCATACTGATGCTCGGTTTGAACTGCAGGAGATTGTCTTGACCATGTCTACATGCCTAAATGCAGTGAGTTGCCGCCATGTGATTGGCTGATTAGAATTTAAGTGTTAACGAGCAGTTGGACAGGTGTACCTAATAAAGTGGCAGGTGAGTGTAAGTTACCCTATGTTCCCGTCTTTTCTGGAAAAAAGTGTTCACAGCAGCCATTTCCATCCTTTTTGCAAAATCTACCACCATCTGTCCCTCTGCGTTCCTATCCTGTATACCAAATCTGCCCATCACTTCTTCATCCCCTCGATTGCCTTCACCAACATGTCCATTGAAGTCTGCACCAACTCTCATCTCTGGTGATGTTCACCATCACTTCATCTAACTCATTGCAGAACTTCTCCTTCTCCTCAAATTCACATCCCACCTGAGGGGCATAGCCACTAAAAACATTGAGCATCACACCTTCAATTTCCATTTTCAGACTCATAAGTCTATCTGACATTCTTTTCACCTCCAGAGCATACCTAACAAGTCGTCCTTGAAGATAACTCCTACTCCATTTCTCTTCTTGTCAGTACCATGATAGTACAACTTAAAGCCTGCTCCTAAGCTTCTCGCCTTACTACCTCTCCACCTGGTCTCCTGGACACACAGTATATCTACTTTCCTTCTCTGCATCATGTCCACCAACTCTACCTTTTCCTGTCATAGTTCCAATATTCAAAGTCCTTACTCTCAGCCCCTGACTCCTGCCTTTTCTCCTCTCTCTCTGCTTCCGAACGCGCCTTCCTCTTCTCCTCTTCCTCTTCTTCCTCTTTGACCTACAGTAGTCCAGTTTCCATTGGTTTGCTTTAGGTCATTGGTACTAATTGTGGTCGTTGCTAACCTGGGCCTTGACTGATCCGGTATGATCTAGTTATTATGGTTGAATCACATGTTTGGGCTACACATGCTAAATAAATCCTCATATTAAGGTAAATAAGGAGATCGATTATGTGCTTTGCTGATCCAATATCTTTACTACATTACTTATTCAAAACATGTGTCTTGTCTGCATTGCTCAACATACAACACATCGTCGAACCACAGGTAAATCCTCTGATCGTCTTTTCCTTACTCCTCTTGAGCTGCTTTATGTCTTGGTGTTATTGTTTACATTAGTGGTCCCCAAACCCCGGGTCGCGGACCGGTACCGGGTATCAGGTAATCAATTATTTCCGTTGGATTCGCAGTCTGAACAGTCCTTTTATTTTGAAAAATGACCGGAATCTCTCGGTTACATCTCGGTCACTTGAGCGCCAAAAATGTATCCCACAAACTAGCGAAATGAGTAAAAAACAAAAGTCCGAAGGAAAGTTTATTTTCGAAGGAGAAAGGGTCAAGTGAAGAGACAGAGGACCCGCCTACAACTTCCAAGAAAAAGAAAGATTTTAACAGACAATACCAGGAGTTCTACTTGAAATGCGAATTTATCGTAACAGGTGATTCCCGCAGACCAAGCGGCTCTGCATATTATGCGGCAGTGAGGCAATAAAGCCTTCATTATACTAATATTATGTTGTTGGCTCAGTGTTACGAGGAACCTGCTAATAAAGATGCAAACGAGTACACTGTGGGATTTACGTTTACTACTACAGTCTCAATATAAACATTGTCAAGCGTTGACCGGTCCGCGGTGATAAACACGTTGGGGACCACCGGTTTACATGTCTTGTACCAGATTGTGTTGCCTTACATGGAAACATGCAGAGCAATCAGAAAGTTAGCAGAAGTGCAGGACTTACTTTGCATTATCTTGAAAGCCTTGACCGGAAGAGGCTGAGGGCCGCTTGGGACTGACTAATGGCGGGAGCCCAGTCGGGGTGGTAGAGGAGGACGGGAGTGAGCGGGGGGAGGAGTTGGGTGTTGCCTCTGTATCCCAGTCCACATTCAAGGTTGCTTTTAAGGCACAGCCCCGTAATTCGCCGAGCTGCCAGGCCCACCGCCGTCTCATTATCTAAGCGCCGCATATCCTCATCAAACGGACCACCATGGGAGTCGAAGGCTGCACCAAATGCATCAAGTACATGCTCTTCTTCTTCAACTTCATCTTCTGGGTGAGAAGCGTATTCCTTCCATGTCGTTTGTCCCCTCCGCCTCCCGCACGGACGCTTGCGATCGTTCTTGGGGTCCGTTCGGGGGTGCTGGCCGCCAAGTACCGAGCGGAACCGATATTGGCTTTATTTGTTTATACGAGCTTATTAAGTCAACCTCCAAATATTAAATGAAATGTGGACGGAACCGGGTGGGGGGCGAGGGGCTGTGGTTAATTTCCGAAACTAACGTCACAACGCAAGAATCTGGAGGTGGCCAGTATTATTGCTACGCAACCCACGGCGAAATGACCGCACTCCCGTTAACATCGAATAGCGGGTTATTTGTCCAGTTAGAGAAAAGTAAAACAGACAGATATGGTTCACCGCGTTATTTCCCAGCTAATTGTATTTTTAGCTAGCAGGTCTGATTCAATCTTACATGTTGGGCGGGTAAAGGCTTGATTGAAATCCTCCTCCACCCAATTTATGTGCGCGCGTGTGTGTTTGAGAGAGAGAAAGAGAGAAGAGAAAAGGGGGACCCACGGTGGTTTCCGTTTGGTGAGTCAAGGCCCCGCAAACGTTTCGAACTGAATCATGGAAACATTTTTGTGGGTGTTCTCTCCTGTTGTTGAAAAACTCCCCTGTTGTTTAAGAACCGCTGAGTATTTCGGTTTTTTCCCCTTCTGCCCCTTTATCTCCATGGCCTCACTGTTTTACAGGCCGTAATATGTTCCCCTCCCCCAATCTACTTCATCAGATACTTAAAATTGTGTGCGTGTGTGAGTGTGTGTGTGGATCAAAGCCTACTAGTGAGTCTCCTGGATCTCTTAATTCAAAACCATTTTAATCAACGTTTTATTTAAGATAAAGTTATTCGTCTTCAGACAGTAGTAACTACCGAGAAGAGGAAAATGGAAATTGAAAGTAACATGTAAAATGTTGTGACCTTTTTTTTCTGTCGCACAGTCTGCTTTTGCTTTTTTTTTTCCTGTTCTTTTTTTCCGAGAAACCATTAAGAACCATAAATGCAACAGAGTATCAGTATCAGAACAAAATTGTCAGGGAACAGGGGCTGTGGCCACTTACTGACGTCACCCTTGAGGCTGCTGCAATAATGGAATAATCAAGAAAGAGTGATAATAACAGTAGGGCGGCACGGTGGCGCAGTGGTTGGCGTTTCGGCCTCAGTTCCCCGGTTTCCTCCCACAGTCCAAAAACATGCAGCATGTTAATGGGGGAAAATATTGGCAAAATTGCCCCGAATGAGTGAGTGAGTGAATGGTTGTCTATGTATGTGGCCCTGCGATTGACTGGCGACCAGTCCAGGCTGTACCCCGCCTCTCGCCCGATGACAGCTGGGATAGGCTCTAGCATCACCCGTGACCCTGAGTGCAGGATAAATGGCAGAAGATGGATGGATGGATGGATAATAATAACAGAAAGGGATGAGGTTGTATTTGTCCTAAACACGTCTTCTGTACATGAGCCAACAAGTTGCCTAATCTTCAATCGGTGTCTACCGACAAGGCTTCCTGCCCTTCTTGACACTCTGTATTATAGACATGGCACTCAATTTAGACTCTGCCTCATCAGCAGATATCAGACCAGCGTGGGTTTGCTCTGTGATATAGTCATAATTTTATGTAATATGGTGCATCTATCAGGGCTGCCAAACTAATTTTTGCTCAGGGGCCACATAGAGGAAAATCTATTCTCAAGTGGGTAAAATGGGTAAAATCATGGCCTGCTAACTACTTTCAATGTACCCATTGTTTAATTAAATCCTGAAGCCTGGCGTCTTTTACCCTCGCAAGCCATATTAAACCTGTGTGTGGGCCTGATCCGGCTCACAGGCACTGAGTTTGACATCCCTGAATTAGATGAAATACAGAACCCTGGAGACGCCCATTCTGTTTCAGCAGGTGTAGGGGCCAGCTTTGAGCTATTTGACAGGTGTTTCAATGTCTTGTCAGCATATCTTTTGGGACGAGCAATGTAACTGCACGATGCAACCATTAAAACTTGATATTTATGTTGCTGGGATGATAGTGGAGCAGTGTGAGGATGGGTGTGGTCCAGGCAAAGGCTCTGGATGGGGCATGGGTTGTTTGCAGAGCCTAGCAGAAAAACGTAATTTCACACAAGCCTTGAATATAAGTTAAAGCAAGCTGTCACTAACATTATAAGTCCCTAAGCCTAAATTATACCCAGTGCCCCACTAACTGTCATGACTCCTTGAAATTTTTACCTTTGTAATAGATGTGGACACTTTGTAGTCATTTAAAAAATCAGCTAATTTGTTTCTAATTTCCTGACCAACTTTCTGTCACCTTTTTTGTATTTTTTTGTTGTTTTTTTCTTTCATGTAACATCCTCTTAAGTTTTATAACTTTCAATCATTTTAAAGAAAATTTTACAATATCTGACTCCGAGATCAGTGTCTTTCATCCCTAAAACAGATAACATCATAGGTACTGACAATATATTATGTCGTAAATTTTCATCAAGCTACCAGCATGTTCAACAGATTTCTAATTCATAAGAGCCAGCTAGAAATCTTTCAGAGCATATATACATGTCAGCAGTTTATTGAAAAAGAAAAGAAAATTTTCATTCTGTATTGAATTTTGTGAAAAACAAAATATTGGTACAAATATATAAATAGGTCTAAAGATAGATAGATATGAATATCTAGAAATGTAAAGAAATAAGCCAGTGACATTCAGTATATGTGTAATCAATTCCGAATGTTTTTAAACTGAAAAATATCAGATATATAATTTATAATGAGTCTTGAGTTATGATATTAAAATGCTGTGGATTTTTCTTGCCTGACATAAAGATATAACAATACTGGTAATATGAGAGGGTGGAGTAGTGGTTAATGCTTCCACCACACAGCATGAAAGAACCTTCACAGGGTTTGCATGTTCTCCCCGTGTTTGTGTTGGGATGCTGCACAGGTTACTGGATAGGCTGCAGGATAAGCGGTAGGTAAGCTTGATGGATGGATGGATTGATGGATGTTAATGTGGCAATAGTACACGTAACCCAGTCAGACATTGGGGGAAGTCCGTCTTCCTGTAGCTGTGACACTCAACGGTCCGGGTCACAGTGCCAACATTTGCGTAACTTCTCAGCCATCACTCACCCTCATCCGGCTTCTGACAAGCTTACATTTCACAAATTAGTTGTCTTTTATGAATTAATAGTATTTGTTTACTTTTTATCCATGTTTTTCAACCTCTCCAAATGTATGTTTCAAAGTTCCTATGGCAACTTTGTTATTCATCACTTTCACAGTAAAGCACAGATTCTCACAATCACACCAAGATCATTTCGCTAAATTAATCTCCATTATGAGACGCATCTAGCTTCCCAAAATACGAGATCATTGCACCTTGAATAATAGTCTATAATTAATGATATGACCTTGAAATCATTTATTAAAACACACATTCTGAAAACATACATACTGTGTTTAGATATTTTCTTAGCAACTTTTAAATATGCTGGCTGGCATATGGAACACTTAAAGGCTGAGGAGAATTGCTGCTAGCCTGATCAGGTATGAAAGATTTTTCATACTATCAACTATCACCGCCTATATTTATCAGTGTTGTGATTTAAATGGAATAAGTACAATTAATATTGCCACCTTTGCTTAAGGTAATGTTATTTAAATTCCTGCCTTTAATTAATAATAAGTGATAAAATCCATTTGGATAGTAGAACTTGCTTTTACAAACTTGATTTTTATGTATTTACTTACTTATTTATTCATCAGAAACAAATCTCAGCCTTTTAATCAACAAATCAAAATAGCCCGGATATCTCAACTATTGGCCTTTATGGCAAGTGAACAATCAGTTTACGCATTAGCCTGCCAAACCTTATCAGCTGACCACAATGCCATTTATGCTATCTTACCTTATGCAGGGTGCTAACGCTAGTGATCCAGATACAAGTAGCTATGCATGAAGGACCCAGATAAAGACAGTTAATTCACCTGCCTGCATTCCACTGACAAAAGGCCCCATTAGTAGTATTGGTAGTAGTTGTGTTGTGTAGGATGTCTAGAGAGGGTGTCACTATGCATCTCCATTCTTTTATGTCCCAGCACAAAATGGAATTGTGAAATACCGTGCGATCTTTTCAAAATCAAAAAGAACGGGAAAGGAGAGGCAGTTGTCAATAAATTTCCCAAGTCAGTTAAGAGTTTGTGTGACTGAAACATTTAAACTGTGTCACTGAATGTAAAAGGTTCTTTTGCCAGATTTAAATGCTGAATGATGTTGTCTTAACATCAGGACAGTAGTCAAAATAGTCTTAAATGTCAATTTGCCATTAAAGAGGCTAACTATAAATTGCTTTAAAGTGTTCAGTTGTCACAGTCCTCATTTTGATTCTAAGGATTCCCACAGGGACCGTTAAGTTCACTTCTTTTTCTAAAATGATGTTGCTATCTAGCAAACAAATAAATACTATGATTTAGCATCTAAATGCAACTTTTATGGGTTTCTCTTCAGTAAAAGGCCAATGACTGCAGCTGTAAGCACTTTCAACAAGCAAACAACTTAAAATGCTTTGTTCTTAGAATAGCTACATTTTCTTCTTTCTTCAGGGTGATAACAATCATTTTAATTTTTCATTTTCTTGTTCTAACTTTGTTGTAATGTGCAAGCTAGCAGCCACATGGAGGTCCTACAAAAAGACTGGGGGGCCATTTTATTAAAAATATAATATTTAATATTTATTGTCCAAAAACAATTTTGTTGGGTAAGCAACATAAAGAAGGTTTGCTTGTTAATATTTGGGAAAACATTTAAGGGAAGGATAAGAAATTGCATCATAGAAAAATTGTCAGTCTAAATGATATTTGTTATGTAAAATTTTATGTTCTATGTTTGTTCCAAACAGAAGTCATTCTTTTGTTGTATTGATCCTTTCAAGAGTTTTATAAAGTAACATTAATTATATTTAAAGGGCCTTTTTTCATTTTAATCAGAAATCACTTTTCGCTTGTAGATTTTATTTTTACATGTTTTAAAAATGTCTAGCACCAATTCCAAGTTTAACAATCACTTTCTATCTCCTTTATTAGCTGCACACCAACATTATCATATATATTGACATTTAGTTGATTTGGTTGTAACTTCAGTATTTGGATATCTAATGTCAGCTATTTGATTGAAACACCAACAACACTGTTGAGGCGAATAACATGTTGTGTTATAAGTTACACAAAATAAAATACCCATCCAAAGACATAAGTCATTTTGTAAGTTTATAAAGTACTTTGCTGGTTCAAGACCAGATTCTTTTCTGATTTTTTTTTCCTCAGACCCATACTGATTGAGGTCCAATGTGAGGGTTGATTTTGTTGAACATGCTTGGTCTTAATCTTTTAGGTAAATTGCAGATGGGTGCTAATTGCTGGGATTATGTGCAGTTGTAAATCATGATCACCCATCTGAGGACATGCATTATCAGGTGCTCAGTGCCTCTAAGGGGCCCCACCCCTCTGTTTAACACATAGACCACTTTAGGCCTTTTAGTGTTATTGGCGGTTCTAAAGAGCTTTGTGAATTACCTGTTCGAGCAGATGAATCCGACCATGGTTGCTCTGCACCCTCTGTGGCTGCTGCCTCTTTAAAATGGGAGACCTCCTGTTTCCATAAATCACACCGGACACTGAGAGGGTGAAGAGGCAGTTGGGGGAAGGGGGGTCTGGCAGGGAGTGGTATATGCGTCTTATGGGAAAATGTTGACCACACCCCATCCCCCACTATTCCAAGTCCAGCATGCCCCACATTCTCTAACCCCCTGAACAGAAATAGACGTGAGAGGGGGCAGGCTACAGTTTGAACTGCTGATCTCACTTTGCATCACATTTCTCACTCATGCTTCCGTCTTGAGCTGTTGATGTAAAGGGTTTCCATTATTGCGTTCCATTGTCATTTAAAAAGGGGAAGTGCTGCAGAAAAAAGTCAGTAAAGTCACCAAAATGTCAGCCCATTCCTCTATTGAAAAAAGTAAAAGAAATTGGAAGCGATTATTTGTCTTGTGAAATAAGTAGTTTTAGAACATTTGTGTGAATGACAATAATAAATAGTAAATTTTGATCCATTTAGATATTTGTAACCACAAATTATTACCTTCTGCTGTGCCAGAAAATTCTTAGATAGTTTCAAACAAAACTATCATGAAATAAGTACATCTCTCATTTAAGATGTTATTAACCATGGTCTGCTGTCAACTTCTGTGAAATGTGTTTTGCTTTCACCGATAAGCAGTAGAATTTAAAATTCTTCTACCCATTCCCTGTCAGAATCTTTTTTTGAATGTCAAACCTAAATTGAACAAACATAGCTGCCTTAAATTGGTTGCAGTCAAATGCCTTGACTTTTTTGGCTTTTATTTCCCAATGAAATAAAGCTCTATCCTATAGCAAAATGTCTTCACAGCATGCCATTATGCCATTATGGATCACACATAGCCACTCTACTGCTTTTGTGGGATTTCCTTGAAGAAGCAGGGGCTGTGGAGGTGACCTCAGCCTGTACCCCCACTGCAAAGGGTGGTTAATGCTGGCTATATACCATATATTTATCATAAACTGGGAATGATTCAATAGTAAATAACTGATAGCTAACTAACTAGAGAGGTGGTTGCGCAGCATGAAGTGATAATACCAAGAAAGTCCTCCCGTAAAGGTATTTATATTTATCGCCTTGGCAACTACCTGGCCGTGGAGACGTAACTGCACCATTGACAAGCATCCTTTTAGGGGTATTTGTGTTCTCAGTTGTATTTTTAAGTTGATGTTTCAATTTTCTGTGGTACATGAGTAATAGGAGTAGCGGTTACTGTGACACAAGCCAAGATCGCAGTCTCGCAACTGTCAGTGAGAAAATAACGAACATGTGAAATAGCCGTATATATTTTAATTTATAATTCACACCTGAGTATAAGTTGTAGGACCTGCCAAACCATGAAAAAAGTGCGACTTATAGTCTGAAAAATACGGTAATTATTTTTTCTGCACCCATAGTTGCTCTGCCAGTCATTGTAGATTGTAATGTGGTGTGGATGTGATGGAAATAAAGGGGGACACCAACAGATTCTGCTATCCATTCCACCCAACCCAGAGAGCCAAGAGCATGGTGTTGTGTCCCCTCTTCTCACAACTGGCTTTGCATCAGAAATTGGTTGTCTAGGGCTCTGCAACAATAGTTCTATCCAGTGGGTTCTGTGTGTATGACGTTATTGTATAGCAACAGGCCTAATTTCTGACAGAGCTTCTTACGGTCTTTTGTCTTTAACTCACAGAAGCTTTTGAGTAAACTTTAAGTAGTCTGATTTTGAATCAGTTTTAAGGAAAAAGCCTGCATTCCAATCTTACTGGAGTGCAGCTCATCTCATTCACACTGATTTTAATAAATATTGAAAAGGTCAAATAAGGTGGAGGTATGCGCTGGAAAGGAGAAGAATGAAAGTTAGACATAGCAAGACAGAGTATATGTGTGTGAATGAGAGGAACTCAGGTGGAACGGTGAGGCTACAGGGGGTGGAGATCAAGAAGTTGGAGGATTTCAGGTACTTGGGGTCAACAGTCCAGAGCAACGGAGAATGTGGAAAAGAGGTGAAGAGACAGGTCCAAGCAGGTTGGAATGAGTGGAGAAAAGTATCAGGGGTCATGTGCAATAGAAGACTATCAGCCAGAATGAAAGGAAAGTTGTACAAGACAGTGGTGAGACCAGCGATGCTGTATGGCCTAGAAACAGTTCCAATGACGACAAGACAGGAGGCAGAGGTAGAGGTTGCAGAGATGAAGATGTCAAGGCTCTCTTTGGGAGTGACCAGGATGGATAGGACAAGGAATGAGTCTATCAGAGGAACAGCACATTACATTACAGTCATTTGGCAGATGCTTTGTCCAAAGCACTCACAAAAAGTGCCATTCAGTCACCGAAGATCCGAAGTACCAGTTGTCGGAAGTCAGAAGTGACCACTCTACCAAATAGCTATCTCAAAACCATATACATACATACATTCATTTCTTTGTTTTGTGTTTTTTTCAGGGGGGGTTGGGAGCTAAGTGCGACTAGTGGGAAAGTGCTTGGTGAACATGTTAAATGTTCTGAAGAGCAAGGCTGAGAAGCCAGACTGAGATAGTTCAGTCATGTACAGAGGAGGGATAGTTAATATATTGGTAGACGGATGCTGGAATTGGAGCTACAAGGCAGGAGGTCTCAAGGAAGACCAAAGAGAAGATTTGTGGACCTAGTGAGAGAGGATATAAAGGTAGTTGGTGTGAGAGAGGAGGATACAGAGAATAGGGTTGGATGGAGAAGGTTGATTCGCTGTGGCGACCCTTGAAGGGAAAAGCCGAAAGAAGAAGAAGATTGAAAAGGTCAAATAAATACAGTCAATCAGGTTTGGTCTTTCAAACTATTGTTAATAGGTCAACCTTTAAAGATCCACCACCAGTCAATCTTTAGTTTTGTACTCCAACAAATGTGAGCTTGCAAGACATTCCCATAAATCTTTACTTGATCTCTGAGTGTTCAAGGCTCCTCTCCTGCTGTGCTGCCTAGAGTGAATGCTGCTTTTCTGCTTGGAATGTGTGATAACCAGTGCTGAGTACAATCAGCAGCAGATCGACAGATTTGAAAACAGAAATGTTATAAATCATAGAAAAAGGTGCAGGGAGTATATCTGGGATTTTTTTTTCTTCTGACCAAAAGCCAATGTTGCCTGTGGTGGCAGCAATTTTATATTTCTCATGTTTACGATAATATGCCGCAATATAGCTTTGAAAATACATATGGTTGATTGTATATCTGTAGACAATAATAATAAATGTTATATTCTTTTATCAAGAAGCAGTTTGGTAACTAGTAATCCTTTTTAGAAACTGGTCAGGGACGGTTCTTGATCTAGTCTGGGAGAAACCTACATCCAGAGCCCGATCTGTGCCAGTCTAGGGCCCGGTGCATAGTAGTCTGTGGCTTGCGGCAAAACCTTTTCAAAAGTGGGTTCCTGTGACTCATCCTTCCCAAATACCAAAATTATGGCTCAAATAAGGCATCATGTGGGTGTACCATTAACAACTTTATTACAGTATGTATGGATCCCTACTTGTGTTTGAGTCACACCCCTGAAACTCTAGCTAATATGTGAAAAGGATGCCACCGCCTCCCCTCTGTAAAAGTCATGTGCCAGTAGTTTAAAAGTGTTCAGGCTTAGGATGGCCATCATTTTAATGTAAGGTAACCTCAAAACAAAAAAGAGGTGTATGTAATCGTCATAAGGATTTCCTCAGGATGTTATTTAGGAAAACCCTTCAGTGTTTAAGTGGTTGTCCTTAACGACCTAAGAACTCCCTCATGTGTTAATACAAGGTTATTGATGGTTATAAATGTGGAAAGAAAAATTGTTTGAGCATTGGAAAAGAGGATGCAACAGTTTTATGGAGGTCTGCCAAAGAAGTGCTGACACATAACTTGCTGAATCACGTAACTTGCTGAATTCAATCAACAGTTGGTACAGAACATTTAGCAAGAAATGTTTTATTTGAAAAAAGTATTTTCTTACCATTCCACTACTCATATTCAAGGAACTTTTATTGTCATACCAGCACCCCTTAAAGTATGTGGTACGAAATTTTTACCCATGGCTGTTTCATGCCATTAAAATAGGTTAATAGAAGAGCAAAAAGAGAAAAACAAGAGTGCAGCTGCCACGCTACACAGAGATGCAGTGGCAGAGGATGCTCTCTACGAGTGGAAGAAGCTCCTCAGGACTGGGCTGCCAAGCCCAGCTCTCTGCAGTGTCCTGAGGAAGTAGAGGTGGTGGTGGGCCTTCCTCACCAGCCAAGAAGTGTTGGTACTACAGATGAGGTTGTTAGATATGTGCACACCCAGGTATCTGTAGCTGGAGACCATTTCCTCAGCAACTCCTTCGATGTACAGAGAGGGAGGGCGCTTTTCCCTTCTGAAATCCACCATCTCCTTGGTTTTCTTTGCATTGATGCGCATTGATGCAGAGGTTCTTGTCTGCACCACTGCACCAGGTGTTCCACCTCCTCTATGTAATTGGACTCATTGTTTGTGACGCATCCCACTACTACAGTGTCATCCACAAACGTCACAATATGACAGCTCGGGTATCTTGCTGAGCAGTCATACGTCAGCAGAGTAAACAAGAGGGGGCTCAGCGCACAGCCCTGGGGTGAGCCACTGCTGAGGGTCTCGGAGGAGGAAATGGTGTTGTGGATCCTGACGGTTTGTGGCCTGGTGGTCAGGTGGTCCAGGACCCAGTTCCCCAGTGTGGGACTCAGTCCTAGGTAGAAGTGCCTCTGCACCAGAGTCAATGGGATGATAGTGTTGAAGGCTGAGGAGAAATGCAGGAAGAACAGACGGACGTAGGAGTTCCTGCTCTCCAAATGGGGGAGGGCTGTTCGTATCACCGATGAGATGGCGTCCTCTGTGAAACGGTTCTTCCTGTAGGCATATTGGTGGGGGTCCACAGTGATGTTGATGGAGTCCTTAATGTTGCTCATGACCATCTTACTTGCTCTCACTATTCTGTTTTCTCAACCACCCTTTTTTAACTGTTAACTTAATAATTGCATTTTGCTTTGTAACTGGCGTGGCTCAGAAATCAAGAGGTACTTTCCTTTATCTAGTTTTCTTCAACAAAAGTATACGTTTCTACTTCTTTTCATAACAATTTTACAACAGAAAACACAGAAGGCTATCAAGTATGCAAATCAAATTGAATGAGACCATGTAAGTGGAATGTAACCATGGTAACTGAAGTGTGTATAAGCTGAGGAGGGCTGCAGTTAAAGCCTTAATGTTTACACTGAAGACAAGGAAATAAGTTAAGAGGTACTTTATAAACTGATAACCTTTATAAAACCAGACAACACATCTTATAAAACACATTAAATTACTTATTTGGTAAAATTAACTTCACCCTCTTGCATTACAGCGACTAATCTTCATGCCAAGTCACATGGTCCAAACATTTGACATTCTACAGTGTTGCTGTATCTGTATGTGTGTGTGTGTGTGTGTGCGTGTGTGCGCGCGCACAAGTGTGCAAGTGTGGTTGTGTTGAATTTCGGGGCAGTTCGGGTGTTGATCTCGTTGCTAGGCAGCAGGAGTTCTGTGCTCTGGAATGAACCTCACGAAGAGAGGAGGAGGGAGGGGAGGCAGCTCTGTTGAAAACTTAAAAATACCAATGTTGACCAATTAAGCCGAGATTTTCTCTGTGTTAGTATTTCCTACGGAAATCCTCAGAGCTTCAAATCCATGTGGGCTGGATGGTTGTCAAGTCAGGGGTTTATTTGTATGTGTGTATGTGAGCACATTTGTGAGGGCTGTGTTTGTTCTAGTGTTTCTGTTGAGATATAGGCTAACAGGGGTTTTCACAATCTTTGTGCCGGTTCAAACAAAAGACCAGAGAAGTCTGAAAGTAAAGCATGTTTATGTTTAAAAGTTACACATTGCTGTCTGTGTACATTCATGTGTACACAGAAGCACAGGGTTTCCCTAAGGAAATTGGCTTTTGGGGCAACTTGGAAATGAAACAACACAAATGGCCTTTTTGCTGCTTGGTATGCTTGTCCTCGGTTTCAGATTCAGGGTCTTCTGTCTACATAACATCCAAACAACTTTAACAGTTTAATCAGCGAGAGTGTTTCAAGCTCACAGGAAAATACGCCTTATCTCAAGAAGTGAGATGACCGTGGATAAATTAGTTTACAACTGTACTTTTCTTGAAAAAGACATCAAATTGACTGAAGCCTTTTCTTTTCCCATAAAAAATAAGAAATGCAAACTGCATCGTACTGATTGATTTACATTTTATCTGTTGTTGCAGACAAAACAGGAAATGCATCATACAGGGGAACTTCTCTTGCAATAACTGCTCAAGCCTTTGTATGTATTTTAATGAATTTGAATTCCAGAATCCTTTAACCTTTTATTTAACATTGCACAGTATCTTAGTTCCAAAGAAATTACTAAAAACAGGAATGCGATACACACAGACAGAGAAAGACAGAATGACTAAGAAAGACAGACAGAGAAAAAGATTAAAGGATTTTCCAGTATGGTTGATCGTTTAATTTCTTGGTTGCCTGTGATAATAGTCATTGCTAGTAGTGGCATCATTATTATTATTATTTTGTAGTTATTATTTTTGGTCTCTTCTTTTTTCTGAATTTCCTTGAGATTTTTTCAGACACTTATTTTAATTTGTTTTCTTATTTCTTAGATATTTTGCTGTTGTTTACATCTGGCACATCAATTTAAATGGTGAATCATTTCCAATTTTTTGTGAGAGTAAATAATTAATATAGTTAATTTTTAGGGTTGATATTGTACATCAGGGTTTTAAAAGATGAACTGAGGTAACAAAGAAATTCTAAAAGTATCACTTGGCTTGTGCTGGTCAAAGAACCATGTCTGATTCACATGTTGAAGATTTTATGGTGTTTTTCTGACACTGGACAATCAGCCCAGTTAATTTCCACTTGTATTTCATGAAATCTATTGAACATCGATATGTCCTGTTTGTTATTTGCCTTTTTTGCATATGGTATGTGGAAAAATACATCAATTCCTTACAGAGCTGCATGTGTTGTGTTTTGTTGCAGCTTGCAGGAGGTGTGATCCTGGGTGTGGCCTTATGGCTGAGACATGACCCCCAGACCAGCAACTTGCTACAAACTCATTTTGAAGGAAACTATGCACCCAGCACCTTCTACATCAGTACGTACCTCACTGTCTCTTTTTTAATTTGTGGCTTCAGCCTGTAAATACAATCCATCAGTCAGCTGTCAACCTGAGAAAGTGTTAAAGATCCCTGCATCTAGAACTCTAAAGACAAGATTCTTGAGCAGCTCTGCACTTTGTGCTGCAGTGCAAAAACAAGTTGCACTCAACTATGTATCTGTTGAAATGGAAACATCTACTGAGTTTTATTTATTCAAGTTACAGGCACATTCTGCTGAGCCTGCAGGAAGATATTATTTTGTATTTAAAATCCATCAAGACTGGAGAAGGCCGGCAAAATTCAACGCGTTAAATACTTGTCATGTGTGGTGTAAGGACTGTGCACAGAATAAAATTAAAAAGCAGAGCTTGATCTCATTGTTTTTTAGCTCAAAACAAAATATCCTTTTGATAGCAGTTTCTCGGTTGTCTGTGCAGGAAGCATTCGGGCTTAGTTTAATTTCACCCAGATGACAAGGTGTCTGGTATAATTAATGGCTGTCAAAAATAAGTTTGAGGACACACAACAAATTTATGTTGGCACTGATGTCAATGACTTTCATTTAACTGTTTCTACCAAGCACTGGACTACTTTGTTAAATTTACAACAATATGAAATTATTGTGTTTGTGGTGTGCATGTCCAAGAAAAGTTACTGTTTTGCAGATGTCCCTAGACACTGATCCTGTTGAAAGGGGATTGTGGGTCATTTGTACAGAAGTGCTTCAAAGAATGTAGTATGGACCTCCAATGTCAAAATCAAAACCAAGCATGTTTGGGGTTATATGCAGGTAAAAGCTATATGTCAGCTTTTAATCAGTTTAGGGGCCTAAAATGGGCACTCTTCGCCAGTGGGCATGTTGTCAAAAGAAATGCTTAATTCCCAACCAGGAAACCTGGAAAATTATGACCAAATTTCAAGTCACGGAAAACTCCTAGAATATGAGACAAAATGTCAATGACCTCGAAAAGCTTCACTTGTCCTGGAATATTATTCTTTCCCCCCCCTGCCTCTCTGCCTTGTGAATGAATGCAAAGGATTAAAAATAATGCACATGTCTGTTGCCATTCTATCGTCAATGTGCAAACTTGAGACACAGCATTTCTCTTCATCTAACTGGTGTGGTCCCCTATGACACTGGTCCACAACCTTTTTGGTACCAGGAACCAGTTTTACACATGAAAATGTTTCTGCGGACCGGTTAGAGGCGCAGGGTTTCACATGTTAAAGATTTGTCAGTTCACAGTATTTAATATGAATACAATGATTACTCTTTACAGTATATTAGGCAGTTACAATATTAAGTGTGGTAGTATGGCAAAGGCGGAAACAGTCATTTTCCAAAATAAGATCTGAAAGGTCTGATGAAAAAAATATAATTTGTACCAAGAAAGATCTTCTTTGTGGACCGTCACCGGTTTGCAGACCGGGGGTTGGGGGTCACTGCCCTACATGATGCTACCAGCCAATCAAATCTGCATGTTCCCCTCAGAGCAGTGCTTCCATTTGATAGTGTGGCTTTATTTAGCAAAGTTTCAGACTTCTTTAAGAATTCTTTTTCTCAAAGAAATGCCTAGAGACAAGATTAATGATTTTCAGATGTTGAGTGTTGCTAGTATTGGTCCACAAGTGTAAGGACTTTCTTCTTTCGCCACAGGCTTCTCTCTCTGTCTCCTTTGTTGGCAGACATAGGAACAGCAGAGAGCTGTTGTTGTGGGCATGTTGTTTCATACTGTGTTGGCGGTGCTCTTTAAGATGAAACACTTGATTTCAGCAAAGCAGCTCCTTCAAGATACAGTAACTACAGTTAACAGGTTGTCTTAAATTGGCCATGTTTCACACTTGTTTTGTTGTCTGACAACAGAAAGTAAGTGAATAACAACTTTATTAGAATACAGCTACATTAAAAATACTATATATTTGCACAGAAGAGAAAAGAAATTCAAGAGACTTTTCATTCGATGTTAAACTAGCTTCCATTTAATGAAAGCAGTTGGTAACGCCCGAGTGAGGAGCACACAGATTGCACAGAAGAGGAACACCATAGAAATGTGAAAAATAGGCAGTAGTATTGACATTACAACAATAAATCAGTCAATGTGTCAATGTTTCTTTAGTTTGCAACTTTTGAACAATACAAATGCAATTCAAATGCTTGACAAGTTAATTAATATTTACTAAGATTAATTAGGAAATTATGGAAAATTGTACCTGTGAACCAGTGCATACTGAGCATTGAAATGTGAATAGATGAAATTATTCGAGATTTTTGGAAATCCAAATACTGAACATCTTTTAGGTCAGATCTCTGGCAGCGCAAGTGGAATTTACATCGAATCAATCTGGTGAGATGTAGCAAATGCGATGTTCCGGTATAGAAAAGAAGTCTTCTGCAACGCATGTTGGGATGTGGTAATATTTTACTGTGTGACTTGATCACTTTTCTGTCATACTTTAGGAGGAGAAACATCCTGTAAAATCATTTCAAGCGTGGGAACCCTGTTATTATATCCGTCCACTTACAAGTGACACAATAAGAGAATAGAAGATTGCTTACCAATAATCACTGTTCTTTCGTACTTGTAGCGAGGATACTCAGACTGTCAGTCTCTATTCTCTCAATTATGAGATCAGCAGAGCAACATCACCAAAATATTTCTGACCGATTTCAAAGGGGAAAAAAACATCTAATGATCAGGTCATCAGTGTCAATTGTTCCACTAAAAAGGCTATAAAGCAAATTTTTATCTTGAGTGAAATACCAACACATTGCTATGTCTGTGGTCATGCCGTAATGAATTCTTGTTGCGCTTACTCACATTAACTTCAGTTGTCTGCTATCGCTTGCAACAATTAACCAATCTGAGAACAGTACATAGTATGTTTACCTTCGCCACTTTTTGTAATACTGGTAAATACTGTGCTTAAACATAATGTTACCGTACATTTGTGTGTATGAGGACCCCCAAAAATGGCAACTGTTTTGTAATACCGGTACATACTGTGCTTCAACATATTACTGTACATTTTTGAGTATGAGGACCCACAAAAATGGCAACTGTTGAGAGACATGCTTACGAAGGGGAATTCAAACTCCAGGCTATCAGTCATGCAGTAGATCATGGGAATAGAGCTGCAGTGAAAGAATTTAACATAAATGAATCAATGGTACAGAACTGGAGGAAGCAAACAGATGAACTGCGGCAAGTAAAGAAGACCAAACAGAGTTTCCAAGGGAATGAAGCGAGATGAAAGAGATTAATAAAGTTCGACTAAACTGACAGTATTGTTTCACTTTATATACCGTATGTTTTATCATGTGCCTTATAACGCAGTGCGCCATATAACTGGAAAATATTTATATTCATTTATATTGCGCCTTATAATGCGGTGCGCCTTATGGGCCGCAAAATACGGTAATGTGATATTCATTATTAATCTGTTTGTGGTATCAAAGTGACGGTCTCTTTTATGTACTTTTATGCAGTGAGTATAGATGTAAAAAGGCCACTGCAGAGACAGTTGTCCATGCTGAAGAGTCTAGCTGGGCAACAGATTCACTCTGAAAGACTGTGACAGAGGTCATAAGGTTGGTGGTCTCATCATTCCTGACCAGCTGCTTCAGTTACTGGATCAACCAGCTGTAAAAACAGCGTAACCCCTCCTTCACTGGTTTCGCCCAAAATGTAAAAGGTATTGCTCTCAGCTGTGCAGGCCAGAGAGAGCCATTAAGATGGAAAATAATTGCAGACATTTCCATGCCTCATTTTTTTTGATTCGTCATTCCTTTCCTCAGTGTCGTAGCCGGTCGGCATAGCCCTTGAATTATTGATCAGTGGTTGAATATTACTGCTAAAAAACATGTATCTTGTACTGTTGTTTAAAAATTAAGACCTATAACACAATTCACAATATCATTTAAATGTAGGAAATGAGATCCAAAAATCTACTTGGGACATTTTTTCTGATTTCCTGATAAAGTTTTCCTCATTTATGCTCAATAAAAGTAGTTTACATTGTTTATTAAGTAGAACCTGCTTCAAAATTATATTATTTTTAAAGTTTTGATGCTGAACTTTGCTGCTTAACTCTATTTTTAATTCAAATTGATAAAGGGCTTGTTATGTCCCAATTTCTTTTACTTTTGGTGATTTTTGTTCCCCACTATTCTTTCTTACTATTAACTAACAAGAAATTGTAAGAAAATGAAATTAAACTTAACCTGTCAAAGAATTAGAGACACAGTACCACTTTAATGAATAACAAAATAATACATATATCATTGAATATTTGTAGTCAATATATTGGAGAGATGAGATAAAACAGACCACAAGGGCCCTATTAATTTATATTTAGACTATAACCGTGTCTTGTTATTTCAATTATACAATAGATGTGGGGCCCTGTCAACATATTTCTCACCCAGCCTGGTTACAGTATTTGTGGAAAGAAAAGTAACTCAAACATGAGAATCTCAGGCTGGTGTGAAACTGGGTGGATGGAGACCAACCGACACTTGTGACCAGGACTAACAGTGGGCACGCACCTCATCATATGACTCTGTTCAAGGCTGCACATGAGGTTAACCTCCCAGTCTACGCCCACTTTATACCGCCTGCTTCAAAAACCCAAGTCATCTGCCTCCAAAGGGATGAAAGACTGGGGACGATCAGAGGCAACACATAAAGCGTTCTTCTGTGGCAGCTGACATTACAAAATATTACAAACTCAATGCCAAAGTGCAAGAAATATCAAACAGGAAATTAATAATTCAATTAAGAATCATTTGTGCAAATGAAATAAGTCTGCATCACCCGGACTGAAAAACAACCTTTGAGGAAAATATCTAAATTTCAGGTCTGGCGAGATGACATTTCGATGTATTGTGATACATTCTTTGAGCTGCAAAGCATGCCTCAAAGGAAAACATCTGTATACCTAACAGAGGATGTGCAGGTGACGTCATACATTATTTAATGTTTGTCATGGCGGCGCCGTCTTGTGAGGATGTTTTTTAGTTGGCTTTGTGAGCTGGAGGCTGTGTTTTGATTTTCTGATGGGACTCAGCCCAAAATTCTTGCCATGGTAAGTTAGTGCTTCACAGAGAACAGTCTCTGTAGGTCATGCTATAGTTAAGGGACTTATAGCAAATTAGCCTCAGTCTCGTAGTGGAATGTTGACAGTTCTTAAGAATATGCGGTGTTTCAAGTTTGCTGTAATCAATACAAAAAATCAACTCCACTTCCTCATCCACTAAAAGAACATTGAAGTTCGATATCATTAATTCTTACCTAAAAAGTTCAAGGTCCATTAAAAATTTTGGTATAACATCATTAAAAAAGAAAAAAAACTCCTGAATTCCTTAGACTTATTTTATGTTCCTCAGCAAAATAGGTTCTTTACACTTCTGTGCTTTTTTCCCTTTCCCTGCTACTATTTGTAGAGATTCCACCTTTTCACAACATGGCCTAGAAACTGTTACAATGACCAAAAGACAGCAGGCAGAACTAGAGGTCGCAGAGATGAAGATGTTAAGGTTCTCTTTGGGAGCGACCAGGATGGATAGAATCACAAATGAGCCTATCAGAGGAACAGCACATGTTAGATGTGTTGGAGAGAAGGTCAGAGAAGCCAGACTGAGATGTTTCGGTCATGTACAGAGTGGGATAGTGAATATATTGGTAGACTGATCCTGGACTTGGAGCTGCCAGACAGGAGGCCTCGAGGAAGACCAAGGAGAAGATTTATGGACGTCGTGAGAGAAGGTAGTTGGTGTGAGAGAGGAGGATACAGAGAATAGAGTTAGATAGAGAAAGTTGATTCGCTGTGGTGACCCCTGAAGGGAAGAGCCAAAAGGAGGAGAAGAAGAAGGTTATTGTAATACCAATTTAGCAGGTTATTTTTTCCACACACTGTATTCTCCTGGCACTTTGAATTCCTGCAGAGATGCAGAGGAGAACATTAAATCATGTTTCACAGCATTCAGAATATTTGAGTAACAATTGGTTTCAATCAAATGCAAAACAAAGATATGCTTTAGGTAAAACAATCTTTTTCAAATGTAAATTAAGATATTGGGTGTTCTGTTACACTCTTATCTTCTGCACTATTTTAGTTCAATTCCAACTGTCGAGGGCTTTTTGTGGGAGTGCAGTCAGTCCCGCCAGTCTGGGGACCAGCGCGTGTCGTGATATAAATAAATATGACTGAACTTTGGATGGATGGACATCAGTTGATTTGTCTAGAGGGCAAAACCTGTGTCCCTGATGATTGCGCCACACTGAAAACAGTATTCCAAGCCTATTTGTAGCAAAGAGGAACACAACAATTTTGCTACGATTGATCATTCTGACCTAAATAGATAAATGTGGCCATGGTTGAGCAATGCTAGAATCCCCCTTGAGTATCTACTACGCAGGCCTAGGACGAACAGGGTAGATGCCTCTGTAGCTTAATGAAGCTACAGTCAAGGGAGAACCAGTCACTCAGTGACTGCATCCTCCCATTACATAAAGCTCCCTCTCATTCGCAAGGAGGGGAGAAAAAGATGCTAGTTATAGGAAAAAAATTCCTCACTAGCCATCCTCCCCCTCCTTACTGCCCCACCCTCCTCTTCCTCCCTCCACTGGAAAACTTTCCTTGTTCCTGCCTTGCTTCTTTCCACCTTCCCCCTCTTCACTTCCCCATCTGGTTGTGGTTAGTGTTTGAGTCGTGCTGTCTCTTTTTTCCCTTTATTTTCCCTGCGTCCTCCACTCCTTCTCTGTATCTCTGTCTGCCCCGCCCCACCCCCAAGCCGCCAGTTCCACCCCCCCCATAGCCACGAACAATTTCAGTATGGTTACTACATTCGTTTCCCGCCTTTCTCTCACCCCGATTCGCCCACACATGTTCGCCTCGAATCATCCACTACCTTAGAATATTGATGAGTAACAATGACACATTTGTGTAAATCCTGAAAGCACAAAACATTTGAGAAGGCCTAACTTTATACTTGACATCTGGCGTCCGGTTTCCAGCTTTCATTGCTTTCCAATGAAATTCATTTCATTGGTAGTCAAGAAGGGCAAGTTGCACAGCTGGCAGTGTTACAATACATTGGACAGAGTCACACTGTACAAGGCTCATCCTTCAATACACCAAAGCACTTGTTAGAGACTGATTGTAAATAATTGGGATCTTTCTGTTTTTCTCATTTTGCAAATTCCTGGTTAAAAATCAGATGCAGATGAACCATTTCATTTTCAGGTAATTTTTTTCAGTTATTTGAACTATTTTTCACTTCTTCCCTTCTGAATTCTTACAAATTCCAAGGAGGCCTGGAACTAATACCAAGGACATTTCTTTTGATGTTATTTATGATACCAACATGTTTATTTTGATCAGTCTAATTTAATTAAAGCATTTTACTGATCCATTAAAAAAGTGCAGTCTTTCACTCAGTCCATTCTTGAGCAAAGTAGTTTAATCCAAGTCAAAAGCTCTGAAATGACTCCACTGTCACTCGACCTTAAATGAAAAAAACTACAGAGTTGTTGATTGAAAAATGATAAGAAGCCAGTTAACAACAGAAGACCAACAAAGAGCTCAATGCAACCATATCAATGATCACAGTCTCCATGGAAATCTGAGCTACTGAATGGACTTTGGTGCTGTTAATGTGGACAACAATGTGATTCTCAGAAAAGTTGAAAGCCAGTATGACACACTGGAACAATTGTTTCCTTCAGACTCTGTTTTTGTTCACATCCAGTGTAGAGCACCGAAACAGATCCCTAAAATAGCTTTTGAGTCAGAGGAATATCCCTGCTTGGGTTCCCAGATTCCTCTCTTGGGTTTGGAATTGAATTAACTGGTCTAGGACAACACAGAAACCTGAGATGTAAATATTGGACTCAGAATTTTTCACACGTGTATTACCAATTATTATTAAAGAACAGGCATTGTACTGCAGTCCCAACAAGATATGTCTATCGCATCCCTAAGAAATATCAGCTATTACTACAGTTCTGTAATCTTAGATAAACTTATCGTCAACATCAGCATATTTTAATCAGATAGCTAATAAAAGAACAAAAGTCCCATTTAAAAACACAATGTAAAACCATGTCTTTATTTTTTAACAGCCTGCCACACAGTTACCACTTAAAACTTCAGACAGTGGCAGCTGGCATCAGGGGACCGTTTTGGAGTCTGCCAGCTTAGGCTCTACAGAAACCCCTTATAATTTGGACTTGAGTTTTGTTGGCTTTATTACCATTATGTAATTTATTGTCTTGGAGAACAGACATGTTCCACTTTAAGTGACATGCTTCTTCTGCTGTTATCATCTCACACTAAAACAGGATGCCCAAGAAGGAACCAGAACTCACCCAACTACAATTACTCAAATGTAATTCGTCTTGGGTGACAACCCACTCAACTCAGGCTGAACTAGTGCAGGCCTCAGATATTGGGACTCAACCTTAGACAACTCGTGCATATTGAACACTGTGTTTAATGAATGCATAAAACGCAAAAGCAGTTCAGATTGTTGGATGTCATAGTGTAGAATCTAGAGTCGGGAAACATGCAATAGGATGCCCTCTATTGAAGTGGACAACTTCCAGGCAAGAGGTTAGTCATTGCATCCTGTTTCCAGCATCCACATTCACTGTCATCTATTCAACAATTCAGAAGACAAGGTTCAAACGCATCAGAAACCTGAAAGTTCCCAACACTAGTGGGAGCTTACATTTCAATATGTCGAATAAGAATATTCAGCTTTGCCTGCTCACTGGGACACATTTGCTTGAGCCAGTTCTAGCACTCTTTGGGTGAGATTCAGTCTCCCTGTCACCTGTGTAATCACTAAAATCAATCTAAAATACTCACTAAAATAATTAAGAAAAATAAAGAATCTCACAAAGGCAAAATATAGTAAAGCATACAACATATGCTATACACCACTGTAGTCTGTAAAGAATATATTTGTGAGCTTTCATTTCAGAATGAAAAAACTTAATTGATATTAATCATTGATACTAATTGAATCAAGAGTCCTCGATCCTTCCCCCTCCATGGTTGAACTTTGAAATGGAAAAAGTTTGTCTGCGGACATAGATTTTTGTACTATGACATTCTTAAATGTATTTTCATCTTTACTCTCCTACTGTTTGGATTTCACCCTGGATACGTGACACAATCACATAGCCGGACTGCAGAATAAATAGTAAACTACCAAAAAGAAGCCCGATAACAGGAAGCAGCAGAAAGGAAGGCCTCATTGTTATTTCATTAATGAACAATAGTCGGATAATTCCAAAGAAGGTACTCAACCCATCTGGTTAAAATATCTGAACATACATTGTAGGTTTTTCCTGATGTGAAGGGAGGTCCTCCAAATTTATAAGCTAATTGCGGAAGTACAGTGACAATAGGCTATACTTTATGTTGGATATTTCCTAAACAAAGTTCGTATGGTGGTTTATATCCCCTAAAGGTCAATGCACTTACAAAAAAAAGGCCACAGCAGTCGTAGTGTTTGCCTAGCGTCAGTGGTGCAGGGCATACCTGATCATATCGCACTAAAAGGACAATTTGATTTTGTGAAGCCTCTTCAGAACCTGAGGCTTTTTTGATCATAAAAATTACTCTAGTAATACCTTCCCGAATTTTAAGTCCTCTGCTACTGTCTCTTGGTTATTGGTTGCATAAGTCTGTTTCTTTTTATGAATACTATCTTGCTGTTCTTGAAATTTTTTGGAAAATACCTTTTAATTTATAGGTCATTTCCTATTCATCTAAATTTAAAGAGTCATATTACTTAAAAAATGTGTTTTAGTTTGACAATTAGAAGTTGCTTTAGAAAAAGCAACACAGTAGGAAAAAGCTTAAGAACATTTTTACCAGTCAGCAAAAAGAAGTCCAATTCATTCTTCATGCCACTGTCTGGTAACTGTGGTATCATTAATTTGCAGCAACAACTGTATTATTTTTATATGTATTAATTATATTAATTTGCAGCTTGGAAAACAGACCGAGTCTTGTGGCATCTATAATCTGAAAGCTACCAGCTCCTCCCCAAACTGGCCCGTGAATGGAGGCAGATGCAGAGCACAAAAGGCTGATGAGCCATGAACAGATTTAATCAGGACAGACAGGAAAAGACATCTAAGTAAATGGAATTATTGAGCTCATCGTCTGAAAAGAAGAAATTTGCTGGTCGATGGTGGTGTGGTCGTGGGGGGAGGGTAGTCTGGGAGATGGAGGCTGTGTCTGGTCTGTGGCCAACATATCAATTTATATATTAGCTCGAGTGTGTGAGGGTAGAACAAGGTGGAGGCAGGACTGGCCGGCAGAACCCAATTGAATTATGTCCAAGCTGACAAGCAGGAGTAATGATGCCAGGGTTTTGGTCCTTGTTGCTGGACCAGAGACTGGAAGAATGCCTGTCGCTTAAGTCACCCCTTGTTTCAAGCCACAATGTTGGTGCAGCTGAAATTCCAATATGTATTGACTAACACCTGCAATGTCATATTAGGGATTTTTAATCACTTTGATTTTCCTTTCTTTTGTTGGGGGGGATTTAGTAAATAAATGTTGAAGATTTTTTTTAACTCAATTACTTCCATAATTAATGGGAATAGATATGACAACATTTACTGTATATCTGCTGTATATCAAATGTCAGCAAGAAATTACTTAAACAAATAATTACATAAAAAATGAGAAAGAAATTTCTGAAATTGAATTAAGATTTTAAAAATCATCTTGAAATGATCAAAACACAATTTCAAAATTACCCATAAAAATAGCAGAATGACTTTAAAAAATCTGAAGTTCCCTAAAATATTGCAACAAATTCAATCATGAAATTGCCTGGAAGAAAATATGTCCATCAGGATTAAAAACTTCCACAGGCATTTCAAGACTTGAATTCCTGACACAGCATCAATGATGGTCTGAAAAGTCATTGTCACTGCTTTCTTATGTAAAACCAAGTGAACATCAAACCAAAAAATATGCCAATGCTCTTTTAGGCCCCTCGAGGGTATAAATATTTCAACAAATTATGAAATCAAGACACTGAATCTTGCTCTAGTCAGTATGGAGCATTAGGGGTATCCGTTTTATACGAAATGAGACTTAATAACATGTAGTTACTGCTAACAAACATGGAATCTGCTTCTGTTTGTGCTGTTGTGGAGGAGTATGATAATGTTGCTTGGTAAAGTCCAAGCTCTTCCCCTTTAAGAGTGTCTGGACAGGGATTGACCGAAATCCCTTTCCAGACACTCTTAAAGGGGAAGAGCTTGGACTAGGTGAGGGAGCCTGCCTCCTGCACCACAACATTAAGGAGAGAATATTTATTTGTGTCTTAAATCAAATTACCTTAATTATCTGTCCATCCAGAAGTTTCATCAAGTTAGCTATGGTCTAGCTTATCAGTTGGTATGGTGGCACAGTGGTTAGCGCTTCGGCCTCACAGCACGGGCCTTTGTTCAATTCCGACAGGGCACCTTTTTGAGTCTCCCCACAGTCCAAAAACATGCCACATGTTAAATGGTAAAAGAGTCCGAATGTGTGATGTGTCTTTCTGTCCCTCCGACCAGTCCAGGGTGTACGCCGCTTCTTGCCTGATGGCAGCTGGGATACACTTCAGCATCCCCCTGACTCTGGGTAGGATAAGCGGTAGAGAATGAATGGGTCACTTGAAACAACTTGTGAAACATCAGAAAGCAATGCATAGTAAGCATATTAGAACATTAAAAATAAAAAAACGGGTAAACTCCCTGTTATATTTAACTGACTTTGTCTGACTATCTGAAATTTCGCATTTTCAGGCCCCACTGGCTTTAAATTTTGGAAAAATGAAACAAATGCTGTGATATTCAGGATACTTTCAGTTTTGAAGTAATCCTTATATTAGGAAAAAATATATATTTTGCACATTTTGGTCACATCAAGTAATTTTCAATTTCAACTATTTTCTCGATCATACCTTGTTTTTCTCGAATTGTTTTTTTATTTTTGGGAGGGCAGTTTCTTGATTGTGTGCATTCATGCATGCATGCATGTCAGTGGAGGTTATCTCCTGTTCAGTCATGGTAAGTCATTGTAAACTTTAGAACATAATTTCTTTGAACCACCTTTCAGGAAGGCTCTTGTATACTGTGTTTTTAGTGTAATCTTCAGAGAATGGCGTAAAATGAGTGTTTTCTTTCAGACAAGTGGACATGTTTTAATTAACTCATTATTATGACACTTTCGTTATCTTCTTCAAGGTTTCTTAAATCATGATCCCGTACATTATGACCTCCCAGATGTTTGGTCTCTTCTTTGGTTTCAGTTATCCAGCCATCATTCTGGCACTCTGCCTGGCGATGCAGGAAAGTCGGACCATTGACCTCAGTTCACAGCAGCTTGTTTGTCACTTGTTTTTCTAATCTTGTTTTGTAAAATCCCAACCAAGTATTTATGATCACACACACCCATGATGAATCAAGCTGAGAGTAAAATCTATAGCAGATAAGGAGAGGCAACCGATAAACACATGCACGCACTCAATCTAGAGAGACAATCACCTACGGGTGATATGAGGTCAAATGTACCCGTTTCACCACTAAACACACAACACACAATACACCACACACATACACACACACACACACTGGCTCGTGACTACATTTCCTTTTCTGTTTGTTTGAGGTCAGATGTACCCATCTTCCTAGATGACAAAAAATATGTTGAACTTGACTTGTGAGCAAAACTAGGAAATGTGTGTTGTGCAAAGGAAAACGATACTGCTCCCCCTGCCGGCAAACACAAGTAGTTACACTGTAGGATAACGCAGGATGTTTTGATACTGCTGTGGTTTTTGGTGGTTTAGAGACGTCTCGCTATAGAAAGCAATCATAGTTAGATTTTGAGAGAAAGCTATGTGGCTGTGGTTGCGTTTTAAGTGGATATAGTGACATGAACCATATAAAACAAATATATTTCATGTTAAAATAATGCTCTGAAAATAGGCTAAGAAATCTCAGATACTCGCAGATTCTGAACCTGAGCTTTTTTTTGCAGGTCTGGTTAATGGGGGTAATCAATTATACATAGTTACACAAGACCTGTAGAGTTTGATAATTGTTTTGTCATGTCAACATTTTTGTTTTGGTTATTTTTGTAGTTAATGGGTCCAAAGAACATATGAAAGGTGTAAATCTTGAGATATTGTTCCTGTTTATAGCTCTTACAAACATGTCATATTTTCAATACTGACTTGTAAGAAATCTGATTCCATGTTTAGACCTCGAATAAAAAATAGCAAAATAGTAAAAGTGCTGGATTTTCTTTTATTGGCAATACTACACAAACTAAGTTTAACTTTATTTTCAGCAAAGACGGCAGGCTCTGAGCTTTCTGAAGATTTAAGGTCACTCTGCTCTCTGTCTCTCCAGGTGTCCACATCCTGATCGCTGTTGGCGCCGTGATGATGGTGGTGGGCTTCCTTGGTTGCTATGGTGCCATCCAGGAGTCCCAGTGTCTGCTGGGAACTGTGAGTTTCATTCCACTCGACATCTTCAGTCAAAAGTCAAGTAAGATTTTTTGTGTAAGTCACTTTCAATGTATCTCTCTGCAGTTCTTCACCTGCCTCGTCATCCTGTTCGCCTGTGAAGTGGCCGCTGGAATCTGGGGCTTCATGCACAAAGACACGGTGAGACTACACACACACACACACACACACACACACACACACACACACACACACACCTACCTTTGAAGTGCCGCTTGTAATATTATAGTAATGATTATGTAGCACATTAAGTAATCTAGACTTAAATGTCATCATCTGTTTTTTAGGTGTCAAAGGAGATGATCAACTATTACGATTCAGTTTTCGACAAAGCCACCACAGACAGCCTTATCGATAATGAAAAGAAGACGGCTGCTGCCACTGTGCTCAAGGTCTTCCATGACACGGTAAGAATGAAATACACTACAATTGTTCTGCGTCAACTGTGTTTCTATGTAAGCCTAAACAAGGAAAAAGATAATTTGTATATCAGTTTTGAATTAGGCTGTAATCTGAAATTGGGTGGGTTTTAAAGAATCCTTTAAAACATAAGGAAGACACTTAGTTAAAAACCTGAAAATCTCAAATACATTTGTAAAAAGAATAACTGAAAAATCAGATTACAAAATGAGAAATAGATGGCTCCCAAATTACCACAACACTACCTTAAAGTCACCAATTCTGATACACATCACAGTATCAATCAATATTTTAGCAGCCTTTGAATACTTGATTAGATTTTTCATGCTGTCACATTGAGCTCAACCATCCAACTAACAGCCAGACTCGAGATGATTGATGTACCTATGTGTATTCAACTACGAGACTGATGGGCACCTCTAGGTGGGACATTTGGATATACAATAACAACACCACTCGTCTGTTTGTGTCCATGTTGCAGCTCCAGTGCTGCGGAAAAGGCCAGGGTTCGACTATCTTCACCCGGTTGACTGACTTAGTGGGCGTCACCGATATCTGCCCCTCTGGAGCTTTAACTGTGAGTTGGTCGGGGAACCTCAACCCCTCTGTGTTCCCATAGAGAATGTCACTGTCAGTTCAGGAGTCTACATACTAAAACAGGATTTCCTGACTATGGACTCAGGCCCCATTGGAGCACTTGAAGCACTTATGTTCACAAGAAATTGGATCTCGCATCAATGATGTAGAAATTAATAAAAAAAAAAACTAAATTGATTTTGTAACTTTAAAGTATTTTTTGTTTTTATAAATGATGAAATAAAAACATCTGTACAACTCTAGGCACCATTTTGTTGCCACTGTAAAATCTTGCTTTTTTGTTGAAAAAATTATCTTTTTATCATTTGACAATCCTTCACACTCTGGTTTATATTACTGACTTTCCTTGGAAATGTGATGTATGAGCAATATACTGTTGTCCCTGCAGAGCTGCCACACCAGAATTCAAGAACTGTTCTCAGATAAGATTTACCTGATTGGTATCGCTGCCCTTGTGGTAGCTGTTATCATGGTGAGTATCAAAACCAATGCATCGACTGCAGATGCAAACTCAATAGTCAACTGTAACTGATGCAGATGTGACAGGAGTGCAGGCCCAAAAACACACACACACATACTATGTGTGTGTGTATGCGTGTGTGCATACGTATACTTATTATATGGGATATATGAGAGAGTTTGGTTTTATCTTAAAATCCCTATTGTCCATGTGACTATCAGTCACATGATTAGATGATTAGTTTATTTATTCAAATTATAAAAAGAAAACCTTTTTTTAACAAAACCTTACAGTATTAATAATATGAAACTCCAGTGTCTTTTTGTTAGTGGACTCGATTGTTACTCTTGCGTTATTTATTGTGTCATTTCACACGATGGCACATAAAGTGGCCCCTAAATCAAATCCAGTTGTGTGTGTGTCTGTGTGTCTGTGTGCCTGCGTGCGCCTGCGTGCGTGTGCTTGTGTGTGTGCGTGACAGTTCAATCAGTAAATCAGGATGTGACTCATCAACCGGCCTCATTAGTAACCGGATGATGAACTGGATTAATTTCTCAAGTATCAGCAGTTAGTACTGTGACATGATTTTTATCAGCCTAAAAGCCACTCAGAGCACTGTTTCTTTTCCATTGATCCTATCGGCTATTTTCAGGGTTAATGCAAAGACTAGCATGGCCACCTGGCATTTTTATTTCCACTAACTACAACCACCATGCTCCCTGACACTGTTATCTTATAGAAAGAAATAAGAAAGGCAAAATAGTTGAGTATTGATTAAAAGTGCCTCCAAATGTTAGTTTATAATTACAAACCGACAATTGAGAAAATAACCTGCTATGAACCTTAATGTTTACTTGAAAGACAAGAGCATATTAATTTTATTGAAAATAAACCAGCTATATCCCAAGTAACTACACCTGCAGTCACATGTGGTCACTACACCTGTGGTCGTTAACGGTAAACATATGTGTCTATTCCTCAGATCTTCGAAATGATATTCAGCATGGTGTTGTGCTGCGGGATCCGTAACAGCCCAGTCTACTGAGGCACTGCAAGACGGAGGGACCAGCTCGCCGTTTCATTCTCTTTTCTTTTCTAAGCAGGAGACATCACATATTTAGCTTGCTGGATGAAGTCGGCTCGGAGGATTTTTTTTTTTTATTACACTGTCAGTGAAGTTGTGTTTAGCACCAGATGCTGACCTGCGTCCCCTACTCTGTAGATACCACACTGAGTCACACCTTCCGGCTGCTGCTCTAATCCTTAATGGTTTACGCTTTCTTGCCCGTCAACGTGCTCTTATAATCTCAGATTTATGGATGTTTTTCACTGTTTTATGTATAAACTGTATATATATATATATTAACAGTGCTTTATGACTGCCTGAGCATGAAAAGCGTATTCAACTGTACTCTACCTGCCTGTTCTCCCAACTCTTAACCAGACAAATGCCCACGTCTGCAGCATCTCCCCCACAATATGGCCAAGCAAGAACTTGCTCTATAAGCTGGAACCAAAGTCAGGAGGGTCCCACATCATGTCATGTTGGCTTTTTAACCTACATACTCTGACCAGTCGGAGCTTTGCTGAATGAAACATTTAAGTCTTTTCTACGACCCAAATCCAGATTTTGGACCCTTTTCTCACCTTTAATGAAGTCTTAGAGCTTTCAAATTTGCCCAAACATTTTTTGCGGATTGAGTCTTAATAAAGGAGAAGTTTTTTTTATTTTTTAAATTGTTAATCTAATGGCAAGATCTTTTATTGGACCTGAAAATGAGAAGGATATTTTGGTTTCCTTTAATGTTTCAGAAAACATCTTAAATTCTATGATTCTATGAGAAAAGTCTTAAAAGTGGAAGAATGAAATTGCTGTTAGGCAGCTTTACGTCATCTTTTCTCAAACCCGAATTTTTTTTTCCTTTCCTGTGGAATTAAATGAAAAGTCAACTGATCTCAATTGGAAGGAGACATTCCTGTCTGCCTGGATGTCAGCCATTTGTAGAGGAAACAAGAACAAACTCCTGCCCAGAGACCATGAAAACAAAGCCATAATTGCCTGACATACGGCACTGCATACCTGCCAGGAAAATAAGAACAAGTGTTTCCGTTGAGGTTCATGTAGTATTTTCTGTGAAACAAATGCCTGAATTTCCCCTCGAAACAGTGTGAGTTCTCAAGCGGTTTCAATTCCCTGCTAAAGCATCAATCTAATCTGAATCCTTACAGATTAACATTCTGGTCAGATAATAAAATCAGGGAGTATTCCTTTTTTTAAGACAGGGAAGACCAAGGTGATGTTGTTTGCCTTTCAGTTTTGTCGAGTCCGTCCACGTGGCTGGCTCTGAAACACGAATCCAGAATGTTATGAAATTTTTTCCAAATACTCCCATGTGGCAGGAGACCGTCCGGGGTTCCATCGAGCTACTCGTCTTTAACAACCTGCAGTACTAACATCTCCAGCAGGGGGCAGTGTGACTGTCAATTACACATTACCCTCAACCACCAGACAGGGGAGTCAGCCACCGCAAAAAAACGTGCCAATCCATTCGGCTATTCCTATTTAGTCTATATATTAGTTTTAATTGAACTTAAATCATGGAAAAAATTGTAATGTTACAAAAACTGGCAAGATAACATGCACAAGCTTACACATGCTTGTCAAACCTAAAATGAGAAATTTGCCCCCTCCCCCTATAAAACTGTAAACTGATTAAAAGCAAATTAGCTTGAAATAGATTAAAAAATATTGATAGTAGATATCTGACAGGAAGGCAATATTTGCAGTTATTGCACATATAAATATTTGTCTTGTCAGATCACATTTTTTTAAATAAAAAGTACACAGCTGCAGGAGTTGCTGACCTAGAGGCCCGGCAATTAACCTTTTGCTCTCCGTGGCTGGCTCCTTCCACTGGTGTATATCATGCCACCCTTTTCAAATCTCACACACACTAACGTTCCGCCTTATGTGGTCTAACCCTCCATGCTATGACGTTGTCTTGCACATCCTGAGAAACAGAAGTGTCCTGTGATCAACAGCTCTTGACGTATTGTACTAATGAAAAAAAATGACGGCTGTAGGAGACAATATATGCCTTTGTTTCTCTTTATATTGTGATTATCTTTGTCTGGTACGTTGAAGTAGTCTGGTAAAAAGGTGGAGGGTGGAGGGTCAGGGTCGGGGGGATGGGAGGGGGGTCAGTGGCACGATGACTGTGACTGAGTTTCCAAACCCATTGGTCCAGCTGATAATTTTTTTTTTCTTGATAAAGAAGAATGTTAGTGTCTTCTGACATGTTGATTTCAGACTGGCTGCCACTCCAACCCTCACATCCTATTCCACCCCCTGTCCTCTACTCATGTAGACTTTTGTTTGCCCAAATATAAAGGGATTAAATGTATTTTACAAGTAATCTTTCCTTGTCTTGCATCGTCTTTCCTAACAGAATTAGTAAAAAAAAATATTTGTCCCCAAGGGGCCATTGGGATAAAGGTTGGGGAAAAGTCCACCAGGCACTCCACCTCTGCAAGGGAGACATTGAAGCCCCTGGCTTGCCGTCTGCCGTCTGCTGTGTGTGTGTTTTCACACGTCTAAAACACACACACCGATATGCAGTGCCATTGATAGTAAAAAGCAGAACTAACACGAATTTCAAAATACAGGGGTCTTGACAATATAGGCCGTAGAGTATGTCTTGCGTCTGAGTTGCACATAGAAGCAGCAGGCAATTACAGTTGGGAGTTAATGGAATCGTCTCCCCCCAAACAGAAATAGCTGGTCCGCATCAAGAAAAGACTTCATTTAACCACAATTAAATGGAAAATTCCTGAGCACAGAAGAGAATTTGTGTTAAGTTTTGCTTGAGGTTACTGAAATAATCCACAAAATAATTACTGGAAAATTGGTGAAAGTTCCACAAATATCTATCCAGACGTTAGCTGCAAATTCTCATGAAAAGTTGATAAAATTACCTTTACGGTATTTCAGAATTGACGGAACACAAGATGTTCCTTTGATTTAAAGGGAAATTCATCTTACAACTTGTTTAACAAAGAAAGTTTTGGGAATGAAGTCTCATAAATACTGTATATTAATATACACCAGCGCCACTGTGGCATGTGTTTTAGAAAAAAAAAAAATTTAAAGCCGTAACTTGATGAAATTTATTTCTTCAGCCTATTTTTCAAATGATAATGAAAGGACAACATGAACCACAAGGGCATCACTATGTTGCCATACAACCCTATATGTGTTTAATGGATGAAGGGTTGAGTCCCTGATGACACTTTATTATCCGTCCAAGAGTCCGGGCACAGGGGCAGCAGCTGGAGTAGTGAGGCCTAGACCTCCCTCTGCCTCGCCACATGGTCCAGCTCCTCTGAAGGGACCCCAAGGGTTTCCCAGGCCAGCCTGGTGACTGTCTCTCCAGCATGTCCTGGGTCTTCCCCTTTGGTCTCCTCCCAGAAGGACATGTCAAGAATACTTCCCCCAGGACGTGTCCAGGAGGCATCCTGACCAGATGCCCCAGCCACCTAATCTAACTCCTCATAGGCTCTACTCCGAGTTCCTCCCGGATGACCCAACTTCTCACCCCATCTCTGAAGGAGAGACCTTGCGGAGAAAACTCATTTTGGCCGCTTGTATCCGCGATCTTGTTCTTTCGGTCTTTACCCCAGCTCTTGACCATAGGTGAAGGTGGGAACATAGATCAACCGGTAAATTGAGAGCTTCGCCTTTTGGCTCAGCTCCCTCTTCACCATGACAAACAGGTACAGAGTCAACATTGCTGCACCCCTTACTGATCCACCAGTCAATCTCCTGCTCCATCCTTCACTCACTCGTGAGCAAGACCCTGAGATACTTTAACTCCTCCACTTGAGGTAGGACCTCTTCCCTAACCCGGAGTGGGCATTCCGCCCGTTTCCAGTTGAGCACCATGGTCTCGCAATAGGATATGCTAATCCTCATCCCAGCCGCTTCACACTCTGCTGCAAACCATTCCAGTGAGAGCTGGAGCTCATGGCCTGATGAAGCCAACAGAACCCCATCATCTGCAAAAAGCAGAGACTTGATCAAATCCAATGGTCCCACAGCCCCTGAACACACCAAATTAAATGTTCTGAACAGTTTCACCTCACCCAGATGGACTGGGCAGGTATTCCTGACCTGCCGTGTTTTTTGAGTACCTGGACAATTGGCTCCAGATGAGCATCTGCACTGCATCTGGGGTGAGGAATGTCTTTGAAGCGTCACACCCGTAAACTCCTTCTCCCTCTGGGCGGACTGACGATGATGTCAGCTGATGTTGATATGAAAGGAACGGAGAAAGAAAATTAAGAGCATTATTTACATTACACCCTGTTAAAGAAAAGCTTGAGAACTGATTCATATTGATGACAGAAAAGCATTAAAAAATCTTGAGGGTAAAGTCTACATTTAGGGGAAGACCATTCATCTGGAAGATAATCCCTTTTTCGGTGCTGCAATAATGGATCACTGCCTCCAGCATTTGCATGCAGAGTCATGGGATGACATTCTCAACTTGTGGCCAGTTACATACAACTTTCTGTCCAAATGCATTGGGATCCAAGGTTATGTGTCTTTGTGCAGCTCCTTTCACCGGAGTTCTTCAACAGCGAGCCCGATTGAGTAGGAGAATGGATATGAGCTAGGGTGCAGTGGACACCTGCGGCTCATCAGGTCTCAAGCTTAAAAGGAGCCTCTTGCTTTGTAAATAAACACGTTTAATGCCTTACCTCCCTCAATTGTCTTTGCATTTGGGTCAGGCACACCCTCTGAAAACCGTGACTGAATGCACTAGCCATTCTTACCTTGCAGACATTCTCAGGAGAAGCCTATCTGAATGGAGTTCTCTAATCTTTCTCCTACAGAGGTCCCAACTGTCCCACCAGTCTCCCAGGCCCTCTGCACCTCCCGAGATGTTAGCTCACCCATTCTGGAAAAATTCTCAGGAGAAGTAGGCCGTTGTGGGGGGTTTCTCTTACAGTGCACCCTAGCCTTCAATAGCTCACCACATTGCTTCCCCCATGACATCGCCAATACTTCATTCTTCCTTGGACTCCTCTTTGGCAAACCCCTAAGAGATCCTTCAGCTTTGGTTTCACCTTTTAAGCATTTCATTCAAGAACTCAAACAGACCTTAAGTGAGGATTCAGATCATATTGCCCTGTCAAGAAATCTTGTGACAATTAAACAAGGCCAGAAAACACGTTCTGAATTTTCCATTAAATCAAGAACATTTGCTGCTGCATCTGGGTGGAATGCTCTCATGCTTAAGAGCACCTTTTTTCATGTCCTCAATGACTCCTTGAAGGATGCATTGGCTCCCTTGGATGAAACTAAAGCCCCGGGTGGAGAGCAGGTATGCCAGAAGATGCTGGAAGGCCATCTTAGAATTGGTACCTCTCCTCAACTCATGCCTTGCTACTCTTCTTTTTAATGGAGACACTCTGTCTCACTGCACTTGACTCTGTTTGCAAGCTGAATCTGATCAATCCCTCTCTGGTCCTGCAGTCCAAAATTGAAACCATACCTCTGTCTACTCTGTTGAATGTCACTGCCCTGAATGGAAGAGCCCTGCCCCACATCAACCACGAGACCAAGGCCTTAATTTCCAGAAAGCACCGTGAACAAGTATCTATCTTTGTCTTCCCCACAGTCATCCATCTTACTTGGGTTTGTCTGGCTCCAATGCCACAATCGACACTAACTGGTCAGAACCCAGGATCACTTCTTGTCCTCAAACTGCCTTTCTTGCTGTCTACAGTGTGCCGTCCGTCTCCCGCGAGCCCCGAGAGTACTGACACAGTGGATTTGTCCCTTATCCTTGAAGAATACCATGAGTTCAGTAAAGTCTTTAGTAAACATAACATATTCCAGGGAGATGAATAAAGACAGCCTTCAAGACCCCCATAGGACACTTTGAGTACCTAGTCATGCCCTTTGGCTTTTGCGATGCCCCAGCTGTGTTTCAAGCCTTGATTAACGATGCATTCTGTGACTTTCTGACTATTTTTATATAGTTCACTTGGGTGACATTCTTATTTACTTCAAAACTTTAGCTGACCACCAGAGACATGTTCGCCTGGTCCTCCAGCTACTCTTAGAGAATTGTCTCTACGTCAAGACTGAGGAAATGTGAATTCCATAAGTGGTCTCCTTTCTTGGTTACATCCTAGAGGGCGGACAAGTTTGCATAGGTCCTGAGAAGATGAAGGCGGTCCAGGATTGGACAGTCCCACACACACAGACTGCCCCAGAGGTTCTTGGATTTCGGCAACCTCTACCGCTGTTTCCTATGAAATTAGTCAGGACGCCTCCCCATGGAGTGCTCTCACCTCCACCTAGATCACTTCTCATGGTCCTCTAAAGCCAACTCGGCCTTCTTGGACCTGAAGAGGAGGTTCTCCTAAGCACCTGTCCTCATCCAGCCTGACCCCCGCAAACAATCTTGTTCTCGAGGTCAATACCTCTGAAAGGGGGGTTGGTACGGCCCCATCGCAACGCACAGACTCTGATGGGGGGGGGAAACTTCACCCTGGTGCCTTTTTCTCTTACAAGTTGTCCCCTGCCAAAAGGAATTATGATGTGGGGAATCTGGAACTACCAGGCATCAAACTTCCTTTTGAGGGGTCACGGCATTGGTTGGGGGGGCTGACCACCCCAGGCAGATCATAAGACCCTGTCTTAGCTACAGTCAGCCAGACCTCTCAACTCGCGTCAGTCTCTTCTCTTCCTGGTTCAATGTCTCTTTCTCATTGCCAAGGTGCCCAAAACACCAAGTCAGATGCCCTTTCCTGCCAGCTCTGCAGATGACACCGACCAGACCCTGGCTTCCATCCTGGGGCTCTTTCCTGTTGCATTGAAGATGTCATAAGCTACGCACTCCAGATGAAACCAGACCCCGCCACTGGTCCAGCAGGCAGGAAATACATCCCTACTTCAGTCTGCCCTGGGTCCGCTCTTTCAAGTGCTCCGGGCATCCTGGTATTTGCTGAACCGTTGCCCTCAAACCGACACTTCTGGTGGCCATCCACCTAGAGCAGGGGTGAGCAAACTTTATGACTCAGAGGCCAGATTGACTTTTAAAATTTGACGGACGGGGTGGGTGAGCACAAGATACGGTACATATATTAAAAAAAAACGCATTTGTTAACAATACATATCGGACTCGTCTGACAATTCCTTTAAAAATAAAAACAGCTTGGTGTTGAAGACTCTGATGTTTGTTTGCATTTCATGCACGAACCAGTTTTTTCCTTGTAGCTTCATATCCACCTCATTCATGTGTGTCACTATGTCCTCAGTAAAGGCTAAATCACAAAGCCAGTTTGTGTCATTCAGCTCAGGAAAATTCTCAAGTAGCTCCAAAAATGAAATAATCTCCAGTTTGAGCTCCCACATTCGTTGATCCAATCATTCAATCATTCACATCAAGTATGAATTCTGTATCAATCTTTGGCGGGCCGGATTAAAAAGACTAACGGGCATGCAGTCTAACACCCCTGATCTACAGGGATGTTAGACTGCATCCTCGCTTGTCCTGTTTGTGCTTGCAACAAATCCTCCCATCAACCTCCCTCTGGACTCCTTAAACCCTTAACCATTCCAACAAGACCCTGGTCCAATATTGAGATTGATTTTTGTCACCAAGCTTCCCCCCTGGTATGACTACCATTCTCACCATCAGGCAGTTTCATCAAGGCATGTCACCTTGTTCCCCTCAGCTTTTCAGACAGCTCAATTGCTGGTCAAACATGTCTTCCATCTCCCAGTAGATTCTGTCTGAACGTAGACCTCAATTCACCTCCCAGGTGTGGAAACAGATCTGCCTCGCATTCAACGCCAAAGTCTCTTACCTCTGGTTTTCATCTACAGTCAAACGGTCAAACAGAGCGGATGAATCAGGAACTTGAGGCCACCCTCGGACGCCTCACGTCCACCAACCCTTCTGAATGGAGGCAGTTGCTTCCCTGGGTCAAGTATGCTCAGAATTCATACATCTGCTGCCACAGGTCTGTCCCCCTCCCCGCAGATGAGGGAGAAATCAGTCCCTGACACACAGCTCTTTCTTTGGATGCAAATGGTGCTCAGTTACTGACAGAACTAGACATCCCGTGGCTCTTTGATCCCAAGTTAACTTTAAATCTTATTTTTAGCCTCTGGCATGAGAGGATGTAATGGCAATCCTGTTGTGATTTGTCTTTAATAGTCCTGTAACAACATTCAAGCTGTTATCAGCATGTTGCTTGAGGGAAATCTAGAAAATCTTTGCAAAAGAGGAGTTTCATTATCCAAATACTGGAGAAAGCAGGCGTCAGAGAGAGAAGTGCTGACTCAGGGTCAGAGTTTTGTAAACACTAACACTTCAGATTAACAGTGATATCACAACAGGGGTCACTTAGGAGACGCCTCCAAATTCAGACTAATACAAATTAAGGCCAACATGGCTCGGGTTAATTTATTTTTTTCTGATATTTCAGATAAATTGTGATGTAAGAACAGTGTTCCGCTGAAGGGGAGGCTGCTTGGGGCGCAGGAATGTGGAGATAATCTCATCTAAAGCTTCAGGAGGGATCCTGAGGGGAGGTAATCTGTCCCAACGAAAGAGGCTAGGGAGGGATCGACCGGCTCAAACTTGGTGCGGATGCATGCATGTTTGTGTGCCAGTGTCTGCGATTTTAGTAACACGTGTCATGGATCAAGAATGCACAAACCCCACCGTGACAAGGTCACTGAAGTTAAAACAAGAACTAGAAAAACAACCTGAAAGTAGTGAAAAGTGACCTAAACTCAGAAATTGCTCAGTAAGACAATGTAAAACACATTTCCTGAAAATTAGCAAAACGAGTGAGCAGCTACAAAAAAAATGGGAGAGTGACAAAAGAAAAGAAAATATGAGGATAACATTTAGATTTGACTTAAAAAGAAAAGACAAGTGTTATTAACTTTTTTTTTTCAGTCCATAACTGCATTCAAACGGCTTCCCACTCAGTTCTCAATATTTTGGTTAATGATAAAAGAAGCATTTTTGGGGGCATTAGACTCTCCGCTGAGGTCACGACCTCACACTGTTTCCACACGAAAGCCAGGAATGCGTTTGCTGGACGCTGCTGCTTGCAGAACCTCAGTTCATACTGAAATGTTGACAAAAGAATCCAGCTGGATCTTTATCCTGTTGCATCAGGAGCATTTTGTCCATAGCCTGTTTTACCCCACAGTTTCCCACTAATCACACCTTCATTACACAACTCTAATCTTATGCCTCGGACCTCACTGGTTGTAGAATAAATATCTGTGAAATTCATCTGAACATTGGTCATTTTTATCATTTAATATTAGGTCTATCCCTTCTTCTGTGGAAATCTGAAGAAGAAAATAGAAAGAAAGTATAGAAGAAAATGTACTGTAGGTACTGTGTACATTAACTGATTTCTTTATTTTGCTTTTTCCCCAAAAAGAAACAATAATGAAAATGAAAATAAAATTTGTTTTGGCAGAGACCTCTTAGTTGTCTCTGGAAGCTGCCAAAATTAAAAGCATTTAAAAATGTTTTAACTATGTTGTCTTGATAAAATCTACATGATTCATGTATTTTTAATTGTTGGGGTGAAGAAACTAAATTGAAAATAAAACATTTTAAGTACAGTTGTAATTTTTAGTTCTGGCCAGTGTTCCCTATTTTGAGCAGCTGTTGAACTGGATGTGCTGAGAGTTTGAATTTATATTAAGCTTTGTGTGACTTTGAACGCTAATCTATGCTATTGCTAATCTCAAATAATGGCTAAAAATGGTTTTAGTTTTCTTCTGACCCACTGACGGACCTGCCATGACCATGAACCAAAAATAAATAAATAAATAAAATAAAAATAAAAATGGTATACAGGATGATATATGCTTTCTTCAGAGAAGGGGACCAGAGCACCAGGTCAGGTCTCTGGGCTGTGATGGCACTTTTACGGGTAAACACCAGGTGGTGGCTGATGTCTGCCCTCTTTCTCCAGTCATGGGCCCGGCCCGGCTGGGCTCATTCAGCTAGGTTCGATATGCTTGCAGTCGCCTCGGTTCCTTCACATACAAAGGTTGTCCATAGCATTTCAGATGTAGCTGGGTGGAGTTGATGGTGGCTCGCTTCTCTTCTAAGGTGGCTGCCAGGACTTGGTTGTGACGCCATATGTAGCATCCATGGGTGAGGCTGGTTTTGCACCCTGTGGGAATGTGCCTGAGGAGCAAAGTTGGACCAAAAGTTGGATCCTCACCAAACCACTGATGAAGATTGGTTGGTGATGGAAGAACCTAGATTTTCCACTGATTAAAATGTAGTCATTATAATTAACATCAAACGTTTTTTTTTATTACAAGGGGACCTTTCTGCATGGAGTTTACATGTTTTTCCCGTGTCTGTGTGGGTTTCCTCTGGATTCTCTGGTTTAATCTCACCGTCCAAAAACATGCAGGTTAATTGGAAAAAACTGGGAAAATTGCCCCGAATGATTGAGTGAGTGGTTGTTTATATGTCCCTGCGATTGACTGGCGATTAGTTCAGGTTGTACCCCGCCTCTTGCCCAATGACAGCTAGTATAGGCTCCAGCATAACCCATGACCCTGAGTGCAGAATAAGCCGAAGAAGATGGATGAGTGGATGGATATGCCATTTGGTTATAATTGCATTGTGGAGATAAATAATATACAACAGCCTTCTCATTAAGTCTTATCATGGGCTATATAGTCACTGTATTACAGTGTAATATACAGTATTTTTTCATGCACCACTTCAGCCTCTTGTTTTCTCTCCCTCATCTGATCCGAGGCCACATTTCTTTCGCTTAAGGATTAATTTACTGAAAAAGAGCAGCTATTTTTTACACAAAAATATTTCTCATTTCAACATCAAATTTTCATCTATCAGATACCAATCAGACTGTCTGTGGCAATCGTATATAATTTTTCCTCTAAATATTTAGGCTTCTAATTCAAGCAAAGTCAGGCCAGGCTTGTGACACAATCTTTGAATTCATTTGTATTATTGCACATCATCTGTTCATTCGATGAGTGCTTTTCATTTCCCACTCTTCCTCTGCAGAGGCACTGGGAAATATTTGTCACCACAGCAAAGAATTTTGACACTGATAGTGATGACGTATTTTTAGAAATTTACCTGTGTTTGTGAATATGTTGTTTTGTTGTTTTTGTACTGAATTTGTTTGAAATGTGTTTTGCGACCATATCTTCATATGTTTTATTCGGAGACCACAGTAAATGTGTTGCTTTGCGCTGAAAATCAGTCTGTGTGTGTGTTTGTGTGTGTGTGTGTGTGTGTGTGTGTGTGTGTGTGTGTGTGTGTGTGTGTGTGGTGGGAGACACAAGGGCCAGAAGCTGTGATGTGAAAGAACATGGTATCTTTTACTCTCCTTCTTTACACAAACAACACAATAGGGATCCAAATATCTGGAGATAATCTAATAATCATCAGTGGTCTGATCTGGATACTGTTTATCTCCACACAAACATTTAATTTTTATCTTGATATTTTTTTAATATTATTAAAAATTCATTTTACAGAAATTTACAACAGGTGACATGTTAACACTGAGGATAGGGCTTCCACCTCACAGCTAAATTCCCAAGTTTTAATCCAATAGGAGGCCTCTCTGTGTAGAGTATTTATCTTTTGCATGGTGTGGCTCTCCTCCGAATTCTCTGGTTTTCTCCCACAGTCAACAGACATTAAATAGGTTCACTGGAGACCCTGATTTTCCAGACCTGTGAAAAAGAGAGTGAGTGATTGTATGTCTCTATATGTGGCACTGCGATGGTAACCAGTCTGGCGTGAACCCCACTGCTGGGATTGGTTCCCTCCCACCCACAACCCTGAGTGCAGGATACGTGGTATAGATATTGAATGAATTCATGAATGCATTGCATCTTAAGCATTATATGTTATTCAATTTAGTAGTATATGCTGTGAATTAGCTATGTTGCCAGCTCTACATGGACAAAGGGTCACAAGGGCAGGTGAGGAAGCCAGGTACCACCCTTACCAGTCACCAATTTGCCACTATCATCTGAAAAAATAAAAGAAAGGAATTAAACTAGGTAAGTATTAATAACACATTAGTGTTATTTTGGGGTATTTCTCTCTTTCTCTTTGTCCAAATAAGTGTTTTTGGTCTTTTGTTCCTTAGGTGGCAACGTTGACATGACGCAACAGCCAGAAAGCATAATGACAAGACTTTTTTTCAAGCAATTAGAAAAAAACTTTCAAAGGATGTTTGCATGTATGTATGTACTATTCACAATGTGCAGAATAAAGTCTGGAAATAATTAAAAGTACATAAATGCAAATTATGTTGTAATAGAGAATAGTTATTACACACATGCACACATGATATTATACACACGCTCAATCACTTCCAGCCTCTAAAATAGAATACGAATTCTGTTTTCTTTTTATGCAAAAGTCATAGTGCAAAAGAAGAGATCATTTTACGGTTAGTTGAACTTTTGTTGGAGTAGGGAGTGTGAAGGGGGGGCTCGACTGCGTTGCTGGCACCGAGCGTCAGCAGGTGGATGTGGACGGAGGTCCCGCCTCCATCCGGACGCGCCTCTTACAGCCGGTCCTTCCCGTAATCAGAGGCAGTCGCGCCCGGACGGCAGTCTCCGGTGCACGGGTACCCTTTCGGCTTCCCTCGGTTTATTGTTTTTTTTTTTTTTTTTTTTTTTTTTTTTTAAGGCTAGGTCTTCCAGACCCCCGATCCCGCCGGGAGGATGAGCGTGGCCGTAGCGGAGAGCTGCTTTCTGTCCGCCCTACAGCCCAACACCTCCTGCACCGCCTACATGGTTCCATCGGACGGCCCGTGTCCGAACCCGGGGGCGAAGGCCCGGCGGGTCCGGGAGCAGGTCCAGATGCGGATGGCTGAGAAGAAGTCGTCGTCTCTGCCGCGATTAACCGACACGCTGCTCGAAACAACAGGTGAGTCGTTCTTAACTCCGGTTCATTTATGACTCGCTGACGGTCCCGTTAACCCAACTTGTAAATAACATATTCTCCGGGTTTGAAGCCAAACAGCCGTCAAGTCAAAATCGGATATGAATCCATCAATTATTTCAAAGAATCTTTTGGGATTTTTTCTCTTCTTTTCTTTCTTAAACTCCTGGGCCAACGAAGTGCTCTAACCAGACTGAATGCCTTCACGGCCAAACAAAAGGCTGAGACACCCCCACCTCCACCCCACCCTCTCCCCACCACCACTATTAAATAAAATAAAAAGACATTTGAAAGAAATTACATTGAATTTACTTTACATTGTCTGGTAAATTCGGCCTCTTATTTCTAGTTTATGCTTTTGTCTATGGAGGTTCTCAGTTATCTAGGTCATTGGTAATCCTTATCAAAATCTTTTTGTGTCTTTCTTCCCTGGAAGACATTTCATCTCTCATTAGAGAGGCGTCTTCAGATCTGGTCTTCGGTTTATTAACTTTTTTTTTTTCCCTCTGCGTGAGGATGGACCTGGGTGTGCTTGCTGTAGAAACACTGTAGGTTCAGGGTATGACCCTCAAATAAACAACATTCAGGGTCTGTAGCCAGAAAAGAAACTGATAAGTGACTCAAACTGGCCGGGCAACAAACCCGTCTGAGGTTTTTGACCTCCAGCTGCAGCAGCAGAACGTTACTAGACGGTTCCTGCTGTATAAAGTGTTGTGCTCTGCAGTATGTTCCCTGGTGTTACACTTTTATTTGTTTAAAGAAAGCTCTTGCAGACTCCCCAACATCCAGATGACTATCTCCATAAAAAACTAAATCAAAAATCTCAAAGCATCATATCTTTATGAAGTGATGAGGTGTTTATTGTCAGTGTTGTTTTGTTTCTTACTTCCTGGTAGACTTGTTATATATATACATATACCTATATACATACACATGTGTGTGTCTGTATGTGGGTGTATACACACACACACATAGACACACACACATACAGTACATATCATGATTGTTGATACAACTTTTGACCAAAGCAGACTTGGCACGCATTTCGTGGGGGATTTCCAAAGTTTTTTGGTAGATCACGCTAATTGTCTAGAGCGATTGGATCTGGGCCAGAAATACAAAGAAGAACTCGGGATCCAGACGATCCCGCTGTTATGTTTTGATTGTTCCCATGTCTAACTGACTCTGTCTGTGAATTATTGGTTCATCTCAGAATTTTCTACCCGCAACCTGACACATAACCCTGTCTCATTGAGTCTTGTTCATCCTCCACTAACCTGAGGTAACCGGAGATGCGCAGGTAGAGGGAATGTGCTCCCTGGCTGTCGGCTTTGCCGTGTGTTTGTGCTGAAGATCTCAGCATGTATTGAAGCTCAGTCCTCTATGGCTGCGCTTTGGTGTGTCTTTGCCTTCTTGGTTCATTTGACACAATCAAGATAAGGCTAGGTGTTCCTGAGTGCCTCCACTAACTGACCATAACATCACATCAGCTTTGTTGTTCACAAGCTAATAAATACGGATGTCAAATTTTTGCTAAAAAATGGTTGCGGCAAGCACCAACATATCAGCAAATATCAGTATTTCTCAGCTACTTGTATCAACCTTTATGGATGTTTAAGTCGATTATTGCATCATCTCACCCCTTCCCAATGTAACCGTCAGCTTGAATACAATATCTCATTTTTAATACAAAGATGTTAAAAATACAAACTGCATTTATTTTGTTTAGGTTTGGATATAGATACTGATGTTGATGTAGACATGGCGCTCCATGGTTTGTCAAAAAATTACGAGAAAGGAATACTGATGCTATAATATGACGGTTAGGGAAAAATCTCCATTCTTCATGCCGTTGATGCATTGAGATGAGAACATATTCAAACTGTTCCTCCTAACCCTCACACCTGCCCACACCTCACCCGCTTTTTATCTGTCCTTCTGTCCTTCTCACTCTCCTTCTACCCCAGTCATTCGAGGCAGAAAGCTGCTCCTCAATGATTTGGATCTGTCCAAGGTTTCTAACCAGTTAAAGACAGTGTTTCCTTGCCATAGTAACCAACTGCTTGCTCATGGGGAAACGCTGGGTTTCTGTCAATTATTTTAAAGACTGTGGTCCAGACCTGCTCTATGTGGAAAGTGTCATAAGACATCTGTGTTATGATTGGGTACTTTGTTAAAAAAAATCTGACTGGACTTTGTTTTTTGAATAAAGTGACAAAATCTTCATGGGTTAATCAAACAGCAACCAAAATCGACCTAAAAAAAGCAGAAGATGAGAAGCACCTCAAAGTATTTCAAAGGAAAGTGACCGGCTTATACGGTGTTGGTCGTAGATTGATTTGTATCTATTTTGAATTTTTCGAAATTCAAATTTTGAGATATTGCATAACCTGCTTATTCCTCTGGAAAATTATGGTCGATGATGATTGTGAACACTTTTACATTTGATTTTCAAAGAAAAAGGGACTAGAAGGAGAAGTAAGAGAAGGGTGTCTCCACCTCATCCATCAGACTGCTGTCTTTTTAACTTCACGTCCTTTGTCACAAACAATCACACGCCCAATGGGCTTCTTTATTCTAATAGATGTTGCTTTCATCGGGCTGTCTTTACAGTCGAGCTGAGTCTCTGTGATCACATCAAAACCTTTCTGACTTTTTGTTTATCTTCCCCCTTTTGGATCTTAGTCAGGACTGTTACGTAGTAAATCTTGGAATAGGTGGAGCCATTAACTACATGCACATGTTGGATCCAGGAATTCAGGAAAATTCCCCTTAAACTGCCCCATTATGTTGCTTGTGATACATTTAGATACATAATTACACATGTATGATATGAAATATTGTATATTTGATGGAAAATCTGTTGCTTGTTGTCAAATGTGCCTCTGACACATTTCGTCTTTGTAATTGAGAAGTGCATCTCAATTGACTTAGCTGGTTAAAGAAAGTTTATTATCATTATAATTTTTATTATTAGTGGTGATTCCATTGCAGTGAAACTGCTGCTCCTCCTCCTGTCTAAGATTTATCAGTGCACAACAGTCAGATGGTTATTATGTAAGGAGGGGACGTGATTTTACACATTCAGGAAACTGATGACGGTGCATTTTGGAACAAGTTTCCTCTTAATCCTGGCTTGTTGTGCTGGACTGTCCGCCAGACTCGGTTGAGTTTATGGACCAATATGAACCACAGTGATTCAGTAGAGCCTCTTTGTTAGTGCTGAGCGTGCAGGTGGCGTCTACATGTCAAAGTGGCCCGTGTCACTTCCAGAGAACAGATGTAAGAAAGGTGAAATGGCCTTGTCCTCCTCATCAGTCATGAAGACATTTGGCAGAATGACTGCCAGAACTGTTACTGCTGTTATTGTTGACTGGAGTTCAGAAAAGACACGTCACCGTAGTGAGACTACAGTTGCGCATGTCCCTGCTATCTGAAAAAGGATAAAACAAATAACAGATAAAGTCATTCTCAAGGGGTGGGTGGCTGGTAAAACTGTCAAAGGACAAAAACTCATCTCTAGATATAGAATTACAGTAAATGTTTGATACTGGTTTTATTTAACAAGGCCCAAGGACACCAATTTTCAAATCTGTTAACAATTTCTTATTTTGAGATTACAGTTTTGTTCCTTTTCAGGGGAATGGGTTTCATTAATGACTAAATAAATTAGAAATGTGAAAAACAGAAATCATCAAATAACACCACGCAGACACAGTTAAATAGAGAAGTCAGAAATCCAGATTATGTCTTGAAAATATCATTGCTGATTTGAATTTTCTACTCATTCCATCTTCTTTTCTGTATTTGTAACTTAATCAATTGTAAATTCCATTTTTTTTTCCTGCAAAATGCTTCAGTTCATTTCAAAGACTGTCAAAGAGCAAGATTTATAGTGGACGATTGGCAAAAGAATGTCTTGAAATCTGATCAAGTTGTGCATTTTGTGATCTGTGTTAATCCCATTATAACATGGTGCTTACCGAACAAAACCAATTCAGATTAGGGTCCATTGCTCACTTAGATTATACTCGGGGTCCAGAATCAGAAGCAGGATCAGAACATCTGCTGTGGACTGCAGCAAAATCAGTTATGGGAACCTGCAGACTTCCTAGTCATTTCCTGTTTTTTTCTGGAAAATAGAGCTTGTGCCATCACAGATTCCTGTCAGCATGCGCCATTAGAAGACAAAATAGTCTTCCATTATCCCATTTGACCTTAGCTTGACTTCAAACTGCTACATCTTAGAGCTGCCCAGGACTCCCGACTCTGCAAGCACAATGGTTAAGGTTGTTGCTCAAAGACAGAAATATTTTTGGAATCATTTTCAGGCCATTTCTTAACTATTTACAGTGACATTGTCACGGTTGTCATAATGTGACAATATCAGGGTCATTGTTGTTACCCTGGGGAAGTTACACAGTAGCTATTACTTGTACTTCGTAATAGTCCATCCATATTTTAATCTTATTTTTTATGCCAATACGATACTGGCCTTTTCTAACAATTCCTGAATACAGTTGAAATAACATCCATTATTTAAAAAAGAAATTATTTCTTTCATATAGTTGATCAAATTAACTAGAATGATCAAATAATCTAAAAAACAGGTAGGAATTATGTAGATTAGGTCCTCAGCTTGCTCCAGTAGGATGTCGCTGTCCTAGAAATGACTTCTTCTTATCAATCTCAAATGAATGAAACCCAGGTTGGGACTATACAGTATTATCCTAAGTAATGTTTGGCTGCACGTGATCTGTGAAGTGTGTCAGATGGGTCACGGTGGTGTGATGTCACAGTAAAATGGGATACAGGTGATGAAGTTTGGCTTCACACCCTGCTCACATGACCAAGCACCATGTGTGGAACATTCTTCCACAATCTACCGTTATCATAGTCTATTTTAACCGGCCCCCACTTACAGTAACTTGTTGCTGGGTATTAATAATAATACTGGCTCATGTTACTGCTCCGGGAAATGTCTCATACTGAAACAAACCCATCTATCATGTTTTGTCACTGAAGCATCTCTTCATTCATTCATTCAATCATTCATATACTTTGTCTTTCTCTTTTTTTCAGACGCTTGACTTTTTTGTTTGTTTTTCTTATGTCCTGAAATTTAATTTTCCAAAAGCAATTAAAATTATTCATTCAAGAGGCCGGTCATCTACTCTTTCAATAAACTGAAATATATTCATTACTTGAACATATTTTCTCTCATGTTTATCACACGGGAGCAATCGTGTAATAGTGTGATGGTGTAATTGTGATTTTAATGTAAATTCCCAGAAATTTAAAGAATAACATCAACATGTGATACATTTAAAAATTGAGTCTTAAATAATCACGTTAATAATAATAATAATGATAATAATCAGAATAACAGGTGATGTTATATTATGGTTATTATCATGTTGATAAAGTCAATAAATGAATGAACTATTCAATAAAAAAATATTTTAGATTATTAATAAAACATTCTTTCTCTTTATGCACTGGTATGACAATCCTTTTTATTATTAAAATAATCTGAAAGATGTAACAGGTACAATATACTTGAAACGTATTGATACTGAATGGTCTTCCCAAGGCAAAAGAACACCACCAAGGCATCAGAGGAAAAGCATTAACACACACAAGCTAGATTTCACAGGCTGAAATAAAAAAGATGCACATATTTCACAGGGAGGAATTCATGAACCCGGGTCAGAGGGTGGGAGTGGGGGCTGGAGTGTGTCCAGGGGGCGGTTTGGAGACCGACATGTAAAATTGCATCTGAGTTATGTTTGCCAGGAAAACTGGACCTTTTGTGGCTGTTGTGAGAAGTGTTGCACTCTCACACATTTACCGGGACATTCGGACTCACCTTTGGCAAATTGGCTTCTTTGTGGCCGTGAAATGTTGCAGCCTTCCTAAACTCCTTCACAGTTTTTTTTTCCCCATCGTGACTTTGTTTTGTATCCATGTTGAAAATGGTTTATATCTCTGTCTGTATAGATACCTTGTTGAACACATCATGTTATCAGCGGCCTTCAGATGCTGCTTGTTGACGTTTTCTTCCGTCAACCCCTATAGCTCAGCTTCTTAAAGACCCAGATGGCAGCCCAGTTAAGGGGGAATTAAGCATTCCACAATAGTTGAAGATGTTGTTACATCATCCAGCTGAGAAAGAGAGAGAGCAAAGCAAAAGATATTCATTCATGATTAGTCGTTCATTTCCCCGTATCATGCTTACATCTTTATACAGTTATAAAGACCCAATTTTCAAAATCAAATGTCTTTCTGGAGGCCAAAGCTCTTTTCTCGACTAAGTGTCAACATTAGTAGTAGATGGATACCACCAAGGAGCTCCACTGAATGCCACAGGAGGTCTTTCCTACCTGAGGCTATGAGACTTTTTAATCCTTTTCCTTCAGCCGAAGGGAATATTCAAATGTTTGTACTTTTTAAGACCTTAAAACACTTGATAGCCTTAACTTTGACACTTTATATTTTATTGTTTTTCTTATTCTCCCTCCTTTCTACTATTATCTATTATTGTTATGTTTTGCTATCTTATCTTATCTTATCTTATCTTATCTTATCTTATCTTATCTTATCTTATCTTATCTTATCTTATCTTATCTTATCTTATCTTATCTTATCTTATCTTATCTTATCTTTTTATCTGAGCATTCCTGAGGCTTAGGGAGAAGGAGTGGTATAGCTGAGTAGACCTACAGACTGACTGTCAGCAGGTCGTGTAACCACAATCAGAAACATCTTCAATATTCTCTTCTATTAGAGCCACTAACAATTAATATGGTGAAGTGTTGATGAAAAGATGAAATTCATTCCAGAATCCATACTCTTTTTTTCTTGAACATTTTTTTTTATGACATATCTGAATGGAGGCAGTCTTTGGGCATATTTGATAAAAAGATGCTCAAAACCAGGTGATCAGAGACACATTTCTTCCCTTGTCATTTACTTGGCAGTGTTTACTTGTAAAGGAAGGAAACCAGAAGAAGCACCAGATGAGGCACAGGCTGCCCTCTGCCTCAACCAACTGTTTAACATTTGCTGGTTTTCTCCATAAGTTAATTAAGGGCGATACACATGATGGCACTTGAAAAAATGTGGCCACAATATCAAATTTTATGAAACAGTGTTTGATTATTTAAGAAAAAAAAAATGGGTTTGGGACTTTAAGCAGACACGGCTTTGCAGATGATGATCCACAGTCCAAGTCACTTCTGTGGTACAGATACTACACGCACACTCACACACTGGGTTGATGTCTGCAGAGCTGTGGGATGCAGGGGAGAGGCTTGCAATCAGCCAGACAGATGACTGCTGAATACACACATTAAGTTACGGGCTCTTATCATCTGGCTCTGCTTTCTCGTGATGAATCACAATGATGGAGTTCTGGTGATGTTGCCACTGGTGGCTAACAATTTCTCTGCTATTTAATGTGGAGTGACTTAATAAAACTTAATAAACTATATAATAAACATTTAAAAACATTTTTGTAAATCACGTCTGCTGTAACATCCCCCATTTTTATGTTGTCTGTAGTGAAGGGGGAGTAAAATCACATCTGATATTGGAGATTTAGGCAGAGAAAAGCTCACCGTCAGAGTTCAAACAGGCTCCCTTTGAAAAACCCAGTGATTTTTACTCCTGCAGAGTCTTGTAGCTCTGAGCAGGAGCTCCTCGACGGGACCAGTCGGGTCTTCGTCAGCTGCGCAGCCCGGTTCTGTGCACAGTTGCCCACAGTCTTGGCCCTGCAGCTACCTGGACTGTGGCTGCTCACTGTGGCTGGACCAATTGCTGCTTGGCAACCACCCCATGTCATATTTTCATATCAACTTTGTGCACATATAAAACATTTGAACCAGGTTGTAGAAGACCAAATGGTCTAGCATGGGTGTAGCATTGTTCACTGACAAATACCCAGAACTGTATGAATCAGAAAGTGCAATTTAAAAAGAGCTACTGCATTGAAAAGATAGTTAATTCATAAATCATCTACCTGCTCCGGACAAAACATTCATGGCTTACGTATTCTTGCTAAGTTCATACTCCTGCTAATGATGTGGGAAAAACAACAAAACTGGGATTTCTACTTTTAAGGCACATGAAAGATACCACGGCATTCCTTGAGGGATAGTAAAGGTCTGGAGTGTTGTGGACAAACAGGCTCCAGTGAGTGTGTCTATCCGTCGTAACCCAGATAACGGTTTCAAGTAAACGTGATAAAGTTACACCAACAACAGCCTCAGGTTAATTTTGAATAACTTAGATAAGCTTTATTGTTCTGAGACATTTGGTGTGGAACTAGCGACACATTTGCTTATAATTGGGCTCGGAATATCAAACACGAACATTTTGTCCCTGTGGCGGTCATGGGCTAGATCATTAAATTATCTAATTTGCCCTAATATTTGTAATACTAATACTTTGCTATTTAACATAAATATTTGGGAAATCAATCTTCAGGGTAAAAAATACCACTCCATTTCCTTGCCCTGTACATTTACTTGCACAATGACAATATTGGCTAAAAGCATGCTAAATTAACTTTGAATCTTAAGGTAAAGAAATTTCTTTTTAATGGGAAACTCTCATAAAGTATTAATGGGATTGTGTGATTAAGGTTACCTATTGTTTATAGCTTCCTTGTGCATTGTGGTGATTGTGTATGAGCATTCCATCCGTGATCTCTGACCTGGTGATTCCTGCGTTCAGGCACGCAGCGCAGTCCACCCACCCGACAGCAGACCCTCCCTCTTTACATCCGTCCTCCTGGAAGAAGTGTTTTGTTTTTTTGCTACTAACTGAAGGGAACCCCCCGCCTTCCTGTTCAACTCTCAGCAACCCACTCTGGACTTTGTTGGCTAATGTGCTGCAATTGTTTGTCAATGTGCGTATAATTCATGAATCAACCATTATGATGACCATAGGATTCCGATAGAAGACAAACAAGATTAGATGTTCAATGTAATTTCTGGCAGAGTTTGAGATAGTTTGCTCTTATTTTTCTATTTCTTTCTTACTAAAATGTAAAATTTGTTATATTCAATATTGTAACACAATATGTATTTTAACTTACTATAATCAGACAGCCTCAGTAAAATTTTATGCAAGTGTCATAAACATTCTGGTGATAACTATTAGAAAGTGATTTAGGTCTTTATTGAGGGATGGTAATCTTTTGTAGGGAGTCATAGACATGTTTTGTGGACACATTTTCAAGCAAGAGTCCAACACATGGCTGCCAACAAAAACAAAGAATTATCTTTTGAATTAAAGACCTGCTGTTGCTCTGCCATGTACTTGACATTGTTTCCCATGACATCAGGATGAGGCTGGTTTCTAGCCAAGATCGTGAAGGTCGGACCAACAACCCGACAATTGTAGAACGTGACATCTCCTGCTTTGATGTTACTTCATTTAGATTGCCCCAAACTTTCTGTCGGTTGTGATGGTGAAATCATCAGCCCATACCGGATGTAAAAGATGTAATAATACATATAGCACATGTATAAAACACTTGTGTTGTACACATGCTGTGTGCTAGTGCTGTGTGTTGTGTGTCTCCTAACATGATTCCTTTCTCTCCCCTTTTCCTAGATTACTGTTACCCTACAGTCAAACTTTCCCACACCTATGGCGTCGGCTCCAGATCCATGGTCCAAACACCGAGCTTCAAGTTGGCTGTGAGTACCCGTGCTGCCTGACATCATCCCACACTGCAAGCTGCCGCTAAAAGTTCTCCACTTCTTGCCACAACGTAAACAAACAAAGGTTGCAGCTCTGTAAAGCAGCCCTAGATAACTTTCTGCATCCATGGCAACACATAGGCAGCTGGAATGGCACATAATTGTTGGAGCAGAGCGGGGGGAGGGGGGTCTGGGGTCTCTTCCCCTCGAGGCAACAAATTTCCTGCATTTTTACACCAACTAACCTCTTGGATTAAGTCAGGAAACGGACGCCCAGCCCAGTCCAGCTCTGTGTCATTCAGGAGGCTCTGAGAGCCAAGGCTTTAAGAGAAGTTTGTAATGGAGTGGCTCAGATTAGGAGACAGACATGATCATTTTTTTTATGTTTCAGATACATTTAGAAGAAAACATTCTGTTGCCAGGCAGCAGGGAAAATGTTTTAGAAGGAGTTTGACAGCAAATCAAAGATACTGTTGCTTTATCAATCCAGTAAAGAATGGGCCCTGAACCAGGTCACAAACCTAACATTGAGCTATTTAGAGGTTGCAGCAAAATTAAAAACTTAGTTTGCTTCGCTAACTGTTTTATCATTTGAGGGCAAAAGCTGTCAGAAAGGAGTTAAAATGGTCTGACAAACAACACTGTATTAAGTGGTCTGTATTTGTTTTCTTTTCCTTGCGGCTTTTCCCTTCAGGGGTCACCACAGTGAATAAACCCCATCTAACCCTATTCTCTGTATCTTCCTCTCTCACACACCAAATAACTTCATGTCCTCTCTCACTACATCCATAAATCTTCTCTTTGGTTTTCCTCTGGACCTCTTGCCTCGCAGCTCCAATTCAAGTATTCATGTACCACTATATTCATTATCCCCCCTCTGTACATGACTGAACTGTCTCAGTCTGGCTTCTCTGACCTTCTCTCCAAAACAGCGAACGTGGGCTGTCCCTCTCATGGACTCATTCCTATCTGTCCTAGTCACTCCCAAAGAGAACCTTAACATCTTCGTCTCTGCAACCTCCAGATCTGCCTCCTATCTTTTCATCAGTGTTTCATCAGTTTCTAAACCATACAGCATCGCTGGTCTCACCACTGTCTTGTACACCTTTCCTTTTAATCTGGCTGATGGCATAGTACCCCTGACACTTTTCTCCACCCATTCCAGTCTGAAAAGGGAATGGAGTATGTATGGAGAGTGGAGTATATTTGTAATATTATTAACCCTTGTGTTGTCTTGTGGGTCAAAAGTGATACACTACCATGTTTAGCTGTAGAAAAAACACCTTAAACTGTTTTTTTCCAACTTGAAATTTTATGACTTTTCCTAAAGAGACCCCATAATTAGAAAAAGTGATACTTCTTTTTTGTTTATGTTTCCATGTGGGCTGTACACCACTAGGGTACAAAGATTGTCTTATGGGTCATTTTTGACCCGTAGGACAAGGGGAGTAAACACAATGTTAAGATCACAAGAGGGTTAATGAGCTTACATACAATAAATATATTAGTAGTATAAGTATCGGTAGTATGTGTAGTAGAAGAAATAAAATAATAATAATAGTTATCATCATCATCATCATCTTTATCATCATTATCATCTGTTTTAATCAAAATCACCAGACAATCAAAGAGCAATCTTTTTGGTGGGGTAACTAAAATCAATATATATACATGTATTTTAGAGACGCTAAATTAAGTTTGTGCAAGTAAATGTCATGACATTCAGTTCAAATCACCTGCAAATAAGAAAAAAGTAATTATGTATAGTTACATGGCAATTAGCAAGAATCTACAGATGAAGTAAAAAATGGCTGGAAATTTATAAAATCAACTGTCTTTTTTTTTTAATGTCGTATAAAAATGTGTAGCAATGTACCTCTGGATTTAGTCCGATATAATATACAAGTTCTTTCGTTCCCCGCACATGCGCAATACACAGGCATGCACACACATTTGCAAAGTCTTTAAAACAAATTTAAAATGCCTCAGAAAAACAAGTCCAGGTTTGGGACAATGAGGTGGGCGATAATAAACAGGACGTTTGTAAGCTGCTTTGAAGCTACAACAATATCAACTTCCTGTGGCATCCAGTAGCAGCTGCAGGAGGCAGGAAAGATGGAAAATTACTCATCACCTCCTCAGCATTCACATTTGTCCAGTCGGTCGCGTGTAAAAAAATTGATTATTGGAGATAAACAAAGCAACTGGAAGCATAGGCTAAACATTTCTGCATCAACCTGTGTAATTGAATTCACCCAAAGTGACAGTATAAATATGGCAGTCTTTATTTATCAGTTCTTTTGTGTTAACATGTTTTAAATATTTTTTACAGAGACAGTGAAGTGAAAATGCCCCCCAAAGCAAAGTAACAAGTCCTGGGTTTATACTTCTGTGCCAAAATCATGCTTTTTTTTTTTAACATTGGAGCAATTCTCCCAAGGTTCTCCATTTGTTTACACTAAAATTCTTGAACACTAGTTTTCATTTATTTTCTGCCATTCTATATGGTTGTATTTTTAGCCTCGGACGATGTCCCATTCTAATAATATCAACTGGTCCGCCTATTTCTATCTGCAGTATCGCAACATGCGCAATATCAATAGACTCTGTCCCTTCCTCTTTCCACATGCTGCAGCCGTTCTCATCCAAGGATTTGTTACCTCCCAAATAGTTTACCATACCTCGATCCTTTATAGCCTCCCCTCCCTAACAAATCTCTCCACAAAAACTCCAGCTCCTGTGGGGGGCCAAAGCCATGTGGGCAGAGAAACAGAGAAACATCATCCTTCAACAGCTCCTCTAGTTCTCCATATATTGTAGGATTCACTTCAGAATATTACTATTAATCTAGAAATGCATCCACACTCTGACTCCACCATACCTGTCCCACCTGCTTTAGATTGCCAGTCTCATCTGCTCTCTCAGGGCTTCATCCCAATCCCTCCTGTCTCAGGATAATGAACAGGGAAGTCCCTCTGCTCCCCAGTTCTGGAACTTACTCCCACCTGGCGTATGAAATGCTGGCTCTCTCCTTCAATTTCAGTCAAAACTAAAAAGCCATCTGTTCAAAAATTCTGACTCTGCATTTCCATTCCAACTGCTGTAAATATCTTTATCTTTATCTTCTTAAACTTTTTATAAGGTGTCTTTGGCTATAGAAAGGTGCCCACAATTAAAATGTATCATTATCATTATCATTATCATTATCATTATCATTATCATTATCATTATTACTACTACTACTACTGCTGCTACTGCTTCTACTATTATTAGATCAGAATCTCTTTCATCCCCAATGAAGTGTACACAGGAATTTGACATGGTATGACCACCTTTTCACAGGAAATTCAAGATATGTTTTCAGTTATAAGAAAAGAAAGAAATATTATTATTCATCCTTCCACCCATCCATTCATCCATCCCTCCATTATCTACTGCTTATCCTGCTGGTCGACAGTTGATTGCAATGTCACATGTAGAGAAACAACCATTCACTCACATTCATTTTTCAATTACCTGGAGGAACCCAGAGTAAACCCCACAAAGACGTGGGGACAACATGCAAACTGCTCGCAGAAAGGATTCCTGTGGAATTCGAACCAGGGTCTACGTGCTATGGGGTGGAATGGGGTGGAAGCGCTAACCACTGTGCAACCTTGCATTATCATTATCATGATCATTATCTTTATCATTATCATTAGCATTAGCATTAGCATTAGCATTATTGTCATCATCATTCATTCATTCATTCACTATCAATTCCTCTGATCCTGCAGTCAGGGTCACATGGGGGCTGAAACCTACCCCAGCTGTCATTGGGAAAGAGGTGGGGTTCACCTTGGACCAGTTGCAAGTTGATCACATGTCATATAAAGACAAAAAAACATTAATTCTTTCATTTACATGTCTGGGGAATTTTGGGTCTCCAGTGAACCCACTGCATGTTTTGGACTGTGGGAGGAGGCCAACACAGACACAGGGAAAACATGTAAACTCAGAGCAGTCACCTATTGAAACCCAATTCTTCCTATGAAGTGGAAGCGCTAATGATATCAACAACAACAATGATAATGATAATGATAATAACAACAATAAAGAGGTTCAGTTTCTTTAAACCGTCATATAATGCTTCCATTGGTGTTCCCATAAACCCACACTTTTGGTAACTAAAGGGGGAATCCATTCTCACACCTTGGGAGTAAGGATGTGTTGAGAGAGGTGTCTACTTTTGGGCACAGTGTCACTGGAGGAACTTGATTTCTCATTTATATGTGGAAAATACAAACTCCACTTTCATTTAGGTTAGGTTTAGAAAAAGATACAGCTGTTGATGCAAAATGAAGAAAATTGGTTGTAATGTGTCAATATGTGATGCAAAGGGTAGTTTTACATTTCATCAGGCGGTTGATGCATAGTGAGAGAGGGTGTGTTGAAAGGGGCTCAGAGTAGCGTTGGATCATATGGCCTGCCGTTTCATAGACAATAACAGAAAAACATTGGGTGTTAATGGAGTTATGTGTTCTGCAGACAAATACTCAAATGGAGCTGTTTCCGTTTAAGATAAAAGATAAAAAAATTCAAAGTTCGCTGACTAATGAAGGAGTGTGGTCATCACATCTGGATGAATACCTGATACAGTCAAGATGATCTCAGCTCTCACACTTTGATCTTTACAGTGATCTTTCTCTAAAAATCAAATGTGAAAAAAGCATAATCTAGAAATCCATAAATCATGGCATCATAATTCAAGATTATCCACTTGCTTAATATTGAGCACTTTTACTTGGAAATATCTTCTGTCTACATAACAATTTTTTAAATCTAATTTTTCATGACAAAATTTGTTTTTAATCTTAAGTAACCAGGCAACGATTCTGATTACTAATTTCACAACTTTGAGTTAACTCTAAGAGAACTGCACAAGCCAATTTTCAATCATACCAGCCCCTTTCTGATGAAACTCAAAAAGGGGTCGTAGCTTATTATTTACTTTTTTTTGTTTTTATCGCCTATCATTCTTTTCATTGTGTAAAAACCCTAAATGTAGTACAGATTCTGCAAATGTTCCCAGAGGCGGTTCAGATAGGATTCAGATATTAAATATATACTGTGATCTGTGAACATGTAGCTCAGTGGTAGACCACATGCTTCCCATGCATGAGGTCCTGGGTTCAATCGCCTTCATCTCCACTGTAAGTCGCTTTGGATAAAAGTGTCTGCCAAATGACTGTATTCTATTCTGTTCTTTGACCTCCATGATGCTCTTCTTCCAGCAAACCCCAGCAGCACTGCACTCTGCCAGGTTCTCTTCGCGCTCTGCTGTCGAAACCGGATCTGGGGCACGGCAGTCCAAATCCAGCATAGTCCAGAACAGCCACCAGACCTTCCACACGCACAACCAAGCCCAACGGTCCAAGTCTTTCAACCAGTGTCAGCAGGAGGGGCTTCCTCAGAAACTGCAGTTTCCAAATGAGACCATTGGCCCCTGCCTCACCCTCCCTCCCCCCGGCACCCTGAGGCGCAGTCTCAGTGGGACGCTGGTCCATGGACAAGCACACTGGCAGGAGGAGGTGCCGCATCAATACACCTACAAAGGCCCATCCCACCGCACGATTAGCCGCATCACCAATCGCCATCAGCACACCCAAAACCAGAACACCAGCCAAGAGTTTTGGGGAGGTTCTGGGAGAGGGGTGTCAGACAGCTATAGGACCCAGTGCCTGCAAGATGTCAACACTTTGCAGCGGGTGCCATCGCTGTGCAGCGTGAGGAGCGTTGGCAAGGGAATGGATGTGTTGGACGGAGTGTGGATACACGGCAACAACCAGCATGTGGGGTAAGATGCTCATTTGTCAATTCGCATTAAGTTTTCTCTACTTCCTCAGAAGTAGATAACTTTGTTTTCTGGTTAGATAAAAATCAATATACACAAACAGGCAGAGGTCAGATACTGAAGGAATGTAAATTAGCTATTGATTCAAACGAATTTCCTAAGAAATACCAGTTTGTTTCCCTGATTAAATTGCATATTGCATTGTTTGTCTTAGTCCATCAACCATCTGGGTTTTGTCCCCCTAATGGATAAGCAGCTCAAATTTCATTAATCTGTAGTAATGGGTATTTCTTGTATCCAGCTCTGACATGCAAGTCAATTTATAAATATTATTTCATAAAGAATGTACACAAACAAAACAAACACTCTACACATGAAAACAAAGGATTGACCTTTCTCTAACCTTTGTGTGTGGGGGTGTGTGTGTGTGTTTGTGTGTGTGTGTGTTCGTGTGTGTTTAGAATGCAATGTCTGGACATTCCAACAGCAATCAGATATCTGTCTGAGCAAGACACCGCCTTTCAGATCCTTGGCGCCACATACATACAACACCAGTGTTACCATAGTAATGATGCCAAACATCAGGTAATTGCACTTGTTAGCATGTGCTAGTGAATAGAAATAGCTAAATCATCACCTTTAATTACAATGTGCCTTTTCCTGTCAGGTCCGTGTCCTGCATGGCATCCCTGCTCTAGTTCAGCTCTTCTCCAGTGACAACATAGAGGTGCAGCGCTTCTCCACTGGCGCAACACGCAACCTCATCTATGAGAACGCTGACAACAAGGCAGCACTGATAGCGGCTGGTGGGGTGACACGTCTTGTCAGCATCCTCGGAGAACCCGATGACGAGCTCCGGAAGAACATTACTGGTAGGACTTTGCTTCAGGACCTGAAATCACTTTTGATATCACTTTTATGTAAATTCTCCGATGTGGGAGTATTGATGAAGCAATGATGCAACCATAAAAACCTATCTTTAACCTAAAAAAAAAACAAAAACTGTGCAATATTTCATTTCACTGTGCAATATTCAGAACTGTGCAATATTTCATTTCATAACAGCTACACTACAATTTTTCCTTTTATCATACTATTGTGCACTCCTTACCTCACTTGTTACTAAGACACTTACAGTTTTATCACTTGTTTACTAAGACACTTTATAGTTTCACTGAGACACTTTATAGTTTTTAGTTTATTGTTATTTCTAATTCTGCCTTTTTCTTTTTATCATTTATTACTGTTATTTTTTCTGTAACTCTGGCACAACAATTTCTTTCGGGATTAATAAAGTTGTTCTTATCTTATCTTATCTTATCTTATCTTAGTAGTTGTATCAATTTTGAATCACAGGGAGATAAAATAATCAGCTGATTTTGAAAAATGAAATACTGAAAATACACATGGAAAATTATTGTTTTAAGTCATTTAGATCTGTTCTTCAAGCAGTGAAACGTACAACAGGGATTTCAAAATGTCACCTGACTAATGTATATACTAATGTAATTACTAATTCGCAGATGTGTCAATTACTTATTGATCATATTAATAATTATCATATAACTAAAATGTAGTTCTGTCATAAATCCTTGTCACTTCACTTTTAGAAGTCTCCTATCATTTTCAACATTTTGATTGTTAAAAAGGTAAATATCATCGTTGCTCAAGGGTTCCCCCACAACTTTGGTATCTTCATCAAGCATCCAACTTTACTTCTTGTTAATACAACAATCACATCATCCAGATGTTCTTACTTTGTAATTACACAGACTCTGAAGTGGTGATTCTGTTGTGGCCTCAGGTGTCCTGTGGAATCTGTCGTCAAAAGACAACCTGAAGGAGAAGCTGTCCAGAGAAGCTTTGTCAGAACTGACAGAGAATGTGCTGATTCCTCTGTGCAACAGCAGCGTGCTCAGCCTGGCTGAAAGAGACATCTTCTACAACACCACCGGCTGCCTCAGGTGCAAACATGTCCCTTCTTATTGCCTAGAGCGCACATCACTGTGTAAAAACTCAGGAGAAGGTTTTAGATAGAAAAAAAAAACACAATCAAAACATTAAGAACCATAAACAACCAGAAAAAGTAAGTAGGTGTGTAAAAATTACAAAGAAATTACGAAAAAAAGCAGTTGTTATCAAAGTTGTAAAAGGCAATTGGCATTTTTTTGTAGCTATGCCAGTTTTGTATTTTTCTATTGCATAGGGGGTGAAACATATCATTTAGTGACAGGAAAAGGTTGTTGGCATGTGTTTGCTGAAGTGATACAGAGGAGTGGAAGGTTGTAACTGCTGCTTTTTCCCTCTGGGTCCATGGTGCGAGTGAACACGGACAGGTCACTCACACACCTGCCGTTTTTATTTGGGAAAATGTGCTGCCGTCAAGTCAAAGATCATACAGGCATTGTTGGCCAGGTATTATAAGAGAATCAAATAAAAATTGCTACTCTGCTTAGATGTTGAAAATTGCACCATTTGCAAGGCTGTTTATGCTGATTTTTCCTGTAAAACATTGATTTTAATGAAGTAATTTGCTTTCACTGAAGGACAAGTGAATGCAACGCCCTTCCATTCCCCGAATTTATAAAACACATCACAAGCATACGGCCAAATATAATATCCTAGACATTCGTATTAGTTAAAGGAGTCATTGACACAGAGTCAACAGGCCTTGAGAGCTCATGCTGCTCAGTCCAGAGGAAACATGTCCTGATTAAACAAATGTGACCTCAGAACAATACGGAACGCTGTAACGACATTTGTCGACTGCCTGTTGAGCTAACAATGGAGTTTTTCAATTTTCACTGTTTTGAATTTTTACGGACCTGCTTAGTTTGGCACTGAGCTCAGAGCTTCTGGTCTACTACTACCTGCCAGCCTTTTGTTTGAGATCCTCTAATAAAAACGAAGTAGGTATTGGATTTTCCACAGTCGCGGCCAAAGCCCAATGAAGACAAGCTCTCATTGTCAGGCCTCCAACTGTTATTAATAATTTATCTCAGAAACTTGAAGAGAAAAAGATTGCTGCATTCTTTTAAATAATCTGTTAAAACCTATTTTTTACTACAAGAATTATTTTTTTTAATTGCTAGACCTAAAATCTTTTTCTTGGAATGTTTCATTTTACTGTCCTTTTTTTCTGAATGTCATTGCATTTTTGGAGCAATTTTTTGCTCAGTTTTGCAAAGGGTTTGGGAAATTTACATTGATTATTGAAAATAGATGTGATGAAAAGGGTGGGCGGATGCATATATAAGCCTGCTTCATAGCCATAATTTGATGGTATCAAAGCTTGGTATCAAAGCTCTCTGGTCTGCAGAGAGTTACCAAACCCTTTGCAATGGAGCTGCAGATGACATTCCAAATTGATTGTAAAAAGAAAGGGAAAACTAACCAGAAATGATACAAACTGGTTCAAACCATTTCTTCTTCTTCTTCTTCTTCTTCTTTCGGCTTTTCCCGTTAGGGGTCGCCACAGCGAGTCAACTTTCTCCATCTAACCCTATTCTCTGTATCTTCCTCTCTCACACCAGCTACTTTCATATCCTCTCTCACTACGTCCATAAATCTTCTCTTTGGTCTTCCTCGAGACCTCTTGCCTGGCAGCTCCAATTCCAGCATCCGTCTACCAATATATTCACTATCTCTTCTCTGTACATGACCGAACCATCTCAGTCTGGCTTCTCTGACCTTCTCTCCAAAACATCGAACACGTGCCGTCCCTCTGATAGATTCATTCCTGATCCTATCCGTCCTGGTCACTCCCAAAGAGAACCTCAACATCTTCATCTCTGCAACCTCTAGTTCTGCCTGCTGTCTTTTGGTCATTGTAACAGTTTCTAGTCCATACATCATCGCTGGTCTCACCACTGTCTTGTACACCTTTCCTTTTATTCTGGCCGATAGTCTTCTATCACATAGTACCCCTGACACTTTTCTCCACCCATTCCAACCTGCTTGGACCCGTCTCTTCACCTCTTTTCCGCACTCTCCGTTGCTCTGGACTGTTGACCCTAAGTACCTGAAATCCTCCAGCTTCTTGATCTCCATTCCCTGTAGCCTCACCGCTCCACCCGAGTTCCTCTCATTCACACACATATATTCTGTCTTGCTGCGACTAACTTTCATTCCTCTCCTTTCCAGAGCATACCTCCACCTCTCTAGATTTTCCTCTACCTGTTGTCTGCTCTCACTACAGATCACAATGTCATCCGCAAACATCATGGTCCATGGGGATTCCTGTCTAACCTCATCTGTCAGCCTATCCATCACCATTGCGAACAAGAAGGGGCTCAGTGCTGATCCCTGATGGAGTCCCACCTCCACCTTGAACTTCTCTGTTACCCCTACAGCACACCGTACCAGTGTCTCACAGCTAGCATACATGTCCTGCACCAGTCCAACATACTTCTCTGCCACTCCAGACTTCCTCATACAATACCAGAGCTCCTCTCTTGGCACCCTGTCATATGCTTTTTCTAGGTCTACAAAAACGCAGTGCAACTCCCTCTGGCCTTCTCTGTACTTTTCTATTAGCATTCTCAACGCAAATACTGCATCTGTAGTACTCTTCCTAGGCATGAAGCCATACTGCTGTTCACAAATGCTGACTTCTGCTCTCAGTCTAGTTTCCACTACTATGGTTCAAACCATTTCGATTAGCATATTCATTGATGTGGGCAAGATGGTAGTGCAGTGGTTAGTGCGTCTGCCTACAGCAAGAAGGTTGTACCTCCCATCAAGTGACAACTGGGATAGGCTGCAGGCCCCTTGCAACCCTAACTGCAGGATGTGCAGAAAAGTTAATGAATGAATGAATTAATCCTATTGGTGGTTTTGGTCAGAAAAGACATTCAAGTCTCCACTGTCTGTCTGCTCTGTCCTCTCATGACTAGAATCTCTGTCATATCTGCATTTAGTTGAGGGGGGTTGCAATGTCATTTACAAAGTTTGGCCTTGTGATGCTTTCAGGGTTCACCTGAGGGCACCATAATGAACCCTTAAAGAACCTTTATCATGGATCAAAACAAACCACTTCATATTAAAAATGTAATTCTCACAAGCTTGTTTGTTGTATATGAAACAAAAAAATATTAGCATTCAGGCAGGTGTGTTTTACATTTAGGTTAATGTAAAATACCCCGTCAGACTCTAAAACAATGATAATTCAATTGATGAAAGGTGATAGTTGATATTCCAAATGAAAACCTGAAAACAATGGTTTCAAAGAATATGTATTCTAATATGTGATTTATGCACCTAAATAAGACAAATAGTTCTAAAACCACAGGTTAATAATCTGTTGCATTTCTCTGCTGGAGTCACAGCTGTGTCTAAGAAGCACTTCCAGACTCCACTTTGCTGAGCTAAAATTGAAATTCAGTTTAATTTATTTAAGCTCATTTTAGCTTTTTTCCTATCCATATTCCAGCTACCGTTCATATTGCAAATTTTTAGTTTTAGATCTGTTCTGTGATTAGATCAAATCAGTGTTACCCTTTTCTTCATAGTCAACATACTTGGGATGGGCGGGATGATTGGTCCTGGAGGGCTGAGGAGAGTGGATAAAAATAGATTTGTTTCAATGCCAACATTCAGAGGAGCTAACCTGCTTGCACGAAACGACCGGCGGGAGCCCAAACTATATTTGCTGCTAACATTTCTCTTAAGTCGTTTTTTATTGAAGCCTGGAGCCCATTGTCCAATCATATTTGTGTTTGGTCGGTGATGTTTCTAAAGATCGCTGTATCTTTGCAAGATGACAAGGTACTGAAGGCTATTAAATAAAATTTGTGTTTCACCTAAACTATAACAAATATTTATATGTGTTTGTATATAGGAACTTGAGTTCAGTGAATCAGAGGACAAGGGAGAAAATGAGAGAAATGCCAGGTCTGGTGGACTCCCTGGTGTCCTACATCAAGGAGGTGGACAGGGCCGACGACAAGGTGATACACTCGAACGATCATCTTCCCTGTTTGGAGAACACACATCGACACACCCCTCACACACCACTTAATTTCTAGATTTTTACTGGTGAACATGTGTGAAAAATAAGTGATACTCATTGACCGACTGACGTAACATCATCTGATATGTGACAACAGACCAAATATAGTCCTCAAATAAACATTAACCTGCTAGTCAATGAATGACAAGTGTTCCAGATCCTGAGGATCGAAGGATAGGAACCTGCACCTGACTGAGCATATTATTAATAAGAGCTTCCCCCGAAACAGTCCATTGAAGACCACTGTTCCCTCTAAACTGCGGGCTTGAGCAATCACGCACTGCTCCAGTGTTCTCTGTGCACAACAAAGCTGAACTGTAAATAAATTAAACTGATTTATTTTACTTACAGTTCAGCTTGGATTTTATTTTGTGCGCAGCATAGATTTGCTGTGCGCAGAGAACACTGGAGCAGTGCGCGATTGCGCAAATGTGCAGCTTAGAGGGAACAGTGCTGAAGACCGGATTCAATGATTCAATTATTCAAGACTTTTATTGTCGTTCTGCACAGTGCAACAAAATTTAGAGATAGTGGCTCTCAGGTTCAGTGCATTCAAGAACAGACACAAACCAACCTTGAAAGGCAGGACACGACATAACAGTAAAACAATAGCAGCATCTCTGGGTTAGAGATATAGAAACGAAAAAAAATATAAGACAAAATGTATAAGATAACTTCTTAAAGAATAAATAGATACTTATATAGAAAGAAAACATAAAAGTGAAAAAGTGAGAAAAAAAAAGGTGTTCAAGGATATGCCGAATTTAGTGCGATGACCACTCTGGGGTAAAAACTGTTTTTCAATCTGTTTGTTTTTGCATTGACTATCCTTAACCACTTCCTTGAGGACAACAGTTGTAGTAGGTGGTTGCTGGGGTGGGATGGGCCCCTGGGGATGCTATTGGCTCCCCTGAAGCAGCATGTGTTATAGATGTCTTCAAGTGATGGGACAGGATGATCATTTTTTGGGCACTGTTTATGGTCCTCTGCAATGCCTTCCTTTCTGCTACTGGTGAACCACAGTGAGATTCTGCGGCTCAGGACAGACTCCACAGTGCAGTGATAAAAGGACATTAGCAACTTCTTGGTGCGGTTGTTCCTCCTAAGTATCCCTAGGAAATGCAGCCTCTGGTGTACCTTTTTCAGCAGTGCTGTGGTTTTAGTTTCCCAGGTCATGTCCTCCTTAATATGAGTGCCCAGGTACCTGATATTGAGGATGAGCTTATTTCTGATACACCATGCTGACAGATTTTCCACCTCATCCCTGTAAACTGTCTCAGCTCCTCCTGAGACGAGTCCTGCTATGGTGGTGTCATCTGCAAATTTGTTGATTGCATTGTTAGAGTGATGGGGCATGCAGTCATGGGTGCAGATGGATTGTGAAAACCCCAGATTGAGCAGTTTGGTGATCAGTTTGCTTGGTACAAGGGTATTAAAAGTGAAAACTGAAATCTAAGAAGAGTAGCCTGGCGTAGTTACCTTGATGTTCCAGATTGGTGAGTGTGGAATGAAGGGCTGAAGCAAGGGCGCCTTCAGTGGATCTCTTTTGTACATGAACATGTGAGGGTCAAATATGAGTGGCAGGCTCATTGTTACGTGACTCATGATCAGTTTCTCAAATCACTTCATAACAATGGGTGTAAGAGACACTGGCCTGTAGTTGCTTGGACTGCTGACGTTGGTCTTTTTTGGTAGAGGAATGATGGTGGAGGACTTCAGGCAGCGTGGAACTGAGCACTGGGCTAAGGAATGGTTGAATATGCTGGCGAATACACCGGCCAGCTCTCAGAACCTTACCAGTTACTTCATCTGGTCTGGCAGCTTTGCTGGGCTTCACTGATCGCAATGTTGGCCTTACCTAATGTACCTGCACTGTGAGGATTTGGCTGCCAGGGGTCTGCATGTGTAACCTTTCGGCTGCTGGTGGCACCGCTTCAAAGCAGGCAAAGAAGTGGATAAGTTTTTCAGCCTGTGTGATGTTGCCATGGGCTTACCATGAGGTTGTTGGACCCATAGTGTGTGATATTTTTTGACTCCTTGCCACACCTCCCGTATGTTACTGCTGCTGAACTGATACTCGATTCTCCTGTTATATCATATTTTGGCCTCACTTATTCCTCGCCTCGGATTGGCTCTGGCAGTCCTGCACTGATCCCCAGACCTGAAGGCACTGTTCCTTTTTCTCAGGAGCATTTGATCTCTTTTAGTCTTCCACGGCCTCATGTTCGGATACACCCAAATTTGTTTGTCCACCGTGACAGTTGAAACACAGTGTGTGATGTTACACAACACAGTCAAGGGGTACACTTCCAGATCCTGATCTTGAAAAATGGCATCGGTCACCCATCCATGTTGGCAGCCTGACAACATGCTACCATGCTCTCCTTACATGATAATGTCAAGAAAAAAGATACAATTACATTCTCACTATATTTTCCATTTTTTCATTTTGCATTCGAAATAGGCTATTGATGCATAATGGGAAAATATACTCTGCATTAAATCCATCATGGATGAACCAAGAATCGCGGGAAGTCATTTGACTAGAACCCAGGAATCCACATCAGTGTTACAGTGTTACAGTGACATCAGAGCGAGCTTATCTTAGCTGCCATTGGACAGATTGTCACCTGTCAATCACAGGACTATACACACACACACACACACACACACACACACACACACACACACACACACACACAGCCATTCCCTTTCTCCATTACAGCTTCAGACAATTTGTCTACTGATCATCTTGAAATGTGGGACGAAATAAGAGATTCTTTAAAGCAGGGGTGTCAAACTAATTTTTGCTCAGTGGCAACACGGGGGAAAATCTATTCTAAGGTGGGCCGGATTGGTAAAATCATGACATGAACTACTGTTATGTACCTATTGTTCAATTCACTGCTCAAACCTGGTATTTTTTAGCTTTGCGAGCCAGATGAAACCTGTTCACGGTCCTAATCCAGCCCACAGGCCTTGAGTTTGACACCCCTGCTTTAAAGAGCCCAAGCAGGAACTTGGAGATCATGTAAACAAACAAACAGCCCCAGTCGGAGAAAAGGCTTCTCGCTTCGAGGCAGGCGTGCTAACCACTGTCACCCTCATATTCAGTGCACAATCTAAATATTTTCAACCGGTTTATCGATATATATAGACATTTTAACTGGTAAGACTTAATTTGAATGTCCATGATGATGGATTAGGAGGTGAATGCTGATCGAGCCAGATCCTAAAGTGGGTCTAGTAATATTTCGGAATGCAATCCACCATTACCCAGCAGTTCAACTCAAAAGAGTAAAATTTACCCAAAAATCACCAAAGTAAAACAACTGACTAGACACTTATTTAATTTGAAGTGAGAGAGTTTCAAGCATTTATCTTTTTCGGCTGGCAATCTGTGTGTATTCACATAGCAGAGTTGTCATGGACCAGCTAAGAACCTTTCATTTCAGCCAAAATTAACTCTGAAGCCTGGATCAGACACAATTTATGTCTCAGGAAGAACTTGTGACTCGATTCCCACACGTTAGTAATCTTATCGTTGTAAACAGCAGTTCAGTCAGAGAAAAAAGGTTCAGGATGCAGTCTGTAAAAGACACAGGCTCTCAGACCTAAAGACTCTCCAGGGGGAAACTGAAGAGAAAACATTGACTGAAAACAGAAACACATAGAAGTGCGGTCATTGGGTGCTTTCCTTCGCCGCACATTTCCTATGAAATACATGCAAAGTCCATCACATTTTAACAATGATTAAGATGAAATAACATTTTACTCATCAGCAGAATTTCTCCAGACTCAAAAAATGTGCTGTTTGGTATTAAAGTTTGAATTACAACTAAGCACAAAAACGTAAAGAATGAGGTGTTTTAAGAGTAAAGTTTCATGGCTACTGTTAAGCGGAGGAGAACAATTCAGCGGTGGAAGTCAGTCATTTTATTTTTACAAGAATGCAACTGAAGGAAATTCACCCTGGCATCTATCACAGTGTTCTGAGTGGTGGAAAGGGGTCTAATTTGAGAAAAAAAAAAACAACTAAAATTGGCATCCATAACGCTTTCTGCAGAGTTTTTGCTGTCGATAGTACAGATAAAGGTAAATTCACTCTTCAACTGTGAGGCTATTCAACCTGTTGGAACCCGGTAACACGAATATTCTTTTTTACTTTATTTGTTGATGTATTTATTTATTTGACCAAAAGCAATAGATCAACTGAAAAACAGCAAGTAATTATAAATACATGAATATTTAAATTGATTTAAATTTTATAATCAGTATTCTGATAAATGACACTGATGGTGATTAGTTTCAGATATTTCCTGCATTAGAAAATAACTTACTGAGAATATGTTAAATTATGAACTGAAGTTAGTTAAAGTTTTAATAGTAATAATAATCATCACCATCATCATCATCCAAATCATAATAATTATAATGATAATAGATATTATTATAAAGTGCTTTCCATCAACGTGCATAACCAAAAATCCAAACTTCTCACATATAAAAATCTGATTTGAACCATTTTTAATCTTGGAATATGCTTATCATCTCTCATTTCAATCCTCAGGGTTTAGAGAACTCGCTGTGTATTCTGAGGAATCTTTCCTATCAGCTGTACTCAGAGTTACACCCTTCAATCCGACAACGTCTGGAGGGGCCAAACAGGGCCTCCGCCCACCGGGACAGAAACGCCCTCAGCTGCTTCACTGTCTACAACAAGAAAAACTCTGAGGTAAGGTATCATCACACACAAATAATCCCAGGATTAAGCTGATCCATGAATAGTTTTAAAGTGTTCTCCGACACTGAATATAAGATTATATGGATTGGGATTGGAGATGAAATATTATCTGTACGCTCCATGGACCCATGGAGTTTTTCTGTTCCGGATTGGTTCTTGTCATATACTCCGGTGCTTGTAACATCCTTGCCTTCCTCCAGAACTCAGTCATTCATTTCCCAAAGGCCTCTCAGCTGTAGATATATAACCTGAACCAGATACAGTGCTGGAGGCAGGGCATCTGTTCATCTCACTGATAACTTTACTGCAGAAATTGATTTCTCATTGAACACAAAACATAACATAAAAACATAAAACATAAAAAACATAAACATAAAACTTTAAAAAATAAAAAAAAAACCCTCACTAACCCAAGCTCACTGTTCTGTATATTTCCTGTGCATCGTGTATTTGCAAGTGTATTTACAGTCCCTATGTCCTCTATTGTAAGTCGCTTTGGATAAAAGCGTCTGCCAAATGCAATGTAATGTAATGTAATGTAATGTAACATAACGGTATATTATTTATTCTTGAAGCTACCGCAGACTTATCCAAAAGTTATCAACTATAATGCATGAAGGATAGTGATTAAATAAGCTGTTTCATGGGGGTTCTGTCTTACTATCTCAACAAAATGCCCTATGATGTGGAACTGCCTCTTTCCTAACAGCATACTTGCAATGACAAGTCATTCCAAAGAATTGCTGTTATTCCCAGTGATGCCATCATTTTTTTGTACATCCATGCATCCTATATGCTGTGGATGAAGGCACATCCTGGTCTGAATATAGAATATAAACTGAGAATGTGATGAACTCACCACCAGATCAACACCAGGTCACCACTCACATCTACTAGTTCTACAATTTCAAAAGATAACTCCAGGCTCTACAATTTCAGTCTAGTCACAAAGTCTCCTCATTGGTTTCAACAATGCTTAATTATGTTTCCTCTCAATGTCTTCTCCTTAAGTGGCTTCTGTTTTCAATTTTGTTCCAAGCAGTCTCTTAAACGTGCCCTTACCAGAAACAAAAGACACTGCCAACCTCAAATGTGACATAGATCGATCTTCTTGCCTTCTTCCAACATCATTCCTATGCCAAATGACATAATATGTGACTGAGACAGTAATAAGATATAGTAGTAGTTGTTGTTAGTAGAATTCCCGAATTTTAATCTCATATTGCGTGCCAAGAGGTTTGCTTTTCTGTTACATTATTAACTGTTAAAACATCAGTTTAGCGAGAAGAATTTGGAGCAGAGTTTTCTTTGTATTTCTATGGAAATTAAAATAAAACTACTCTTTGGGTTCAGTTAAAACGATGATGATAGGATAAAATTGTTACACAGGTTTTGTCAGAAGGTCAACTCAATTTCAGACAACCTCAATTGAAAAGATCCCACAAGAATTCTTGCTCCAACCATGAAAAGTATCAAAACGTTCAATTTGATAGGCGACTTCGGAAAAAACACACAATGTTTTTGATTGAAAATAAACTTTTTTTACCCTGACAGTCATGCCAGATGACTTCAGCACCAGGTGCTATTCATCCTGATCAACAACCTCCTCTGAAGTGATGTAGATGATAATGCAAACAAAGTCATTACCTTTTACAGTTTGTTTTTTTTCCAATTGGATTGAAATATAGGATTCTTTCGGTGGGAAACCAGATAACTGTATAGGGCATTGGGCATGAGCAGAACCTGTACCACAAATATTATGTACAATTACACAACCTGTTTCAGCTCTGGCAGTGAAAGTTTATTTCAGTTTTACAAAGTGAGCTTCAAATAATAGAATTTATTACATACAAAATAATTACACATACATATATACACTATATGTCCAAAAGTATTCGCTCACCCATCCAAATAATCAGAATCAGGTCCATGGCTACAGGTGTATAAAACAAAGCACCTAGGCATGCAGTTTGTTTTTACAAACATTTGTGAAAGAATGGGTCACTCTCAGAAGCTCAGTGAATTTCAGCATGGAAATGTTATAGGATGCCACCTGTGCAACAAGTCCAGTTGTGAAATTTTCAAGCCTCTAAATATTCAACAGTCAACTGTCAGCTGTAAGAACATGGAAGTGTTTGGGAACAACAGCAACTCAGCCACAAAGTGGTAGCCCATGTAAACTGACAGAGCGTGGTCAGCGGATGATGAGGCACATAGTGCCACTTTCATCAACGTCAACCGCTACAGACCTCCAAACTTCATGTGGCCTTCAGATTATCTCAAGAACAGTGTGCAGCGAGCTTCATAGAATGGTTTTCCATGGTTTAGCCGCTGCATTCAAGCCACACATCACCAAGTGCAATGCAAAGTGTCAGATGCAGCAGTGTAAAGCACACCCCCACTGGACTCTACAGCAGTGGAGAAAGTATTATCTGATGGAGGAGTCTGGGTTTGGTTGTTGCCAGAACGGTATTTGCCGGACTGCATTGTGTCAAGTGTGATGTTTGGTGGAGGGGGGTTATGGTGTGAGGTTGTCTTTCAGGAGCTGGGCTTGGCCTCTAAGTTGTAGTGAAAGGAACTCTGAAAGCTTTGGCATACCAAGACATTTTGGACAATTCTATGCTCCCAACTTTGTGGGAACAGTTTGGAGCTGACCCCTTCCTTTTCACAACATGACTGGGCACCAGTGCAGAAAGCAAGGTCCATAAAGACATGGATGACAGAGTCTGGTGTGAATGAACTTAACTGGCGTGCACAGAATCCTGACCTCAACCCAATAGAACACCTCTGGGATGAATTGGAGCGGCAACTAAGAGCTAGACCTTCTTAGCTCTCAGTCATATATTAGTATGACCTCACAAATCCACTTCTGTAAGAATGGTCAAGAATTCTTATAAACACACTCCTGAACCTTGTGGACATCCTCAGGCCTTGTAGACAGCCTAGCTGCTTGGGGTGGGCAAAAGGTCATATTGAACCCTATGGATTAGGAATGGGATGTCGCTAAGTTCGTATGCAAGTTAAGGCAGATGAGCGAGTACTTTATGCCATTTATGCCACTATGTATATATAGTTTTTTGCTTCAAAAAATCTAACTTTGTGTATATATGAAATGAAATATAGATATGTAAATGCATTTTTTACAAAGCTCATTTGTAAAACTGGGGCTGATTGGATGCCATGCTGTTGTCAGATTGTAATGGTGTAATGGTTTCAGGGTTGTTTGTGGAGTATCTCTCAGGTAACTCATGAGGACCTTCAGCCTGGCAGAAACATGATATGGGGCCTTGGGTCCACAGGGAGCCTCAGGTTTCAATAGAACAACTAAAGGATCAAATGACTGATTTCGATACCGGGTGGAGATAATGGAAGTTATTAGACCCACAGTTGCATGTATGTTCTCTTTAAGGCTTTCGAATGAGGGCGGACTCCACCCTTTGGCCCCCTTTCACACATGACGTACCCTCAGTCACACATAGAATGGTATGACTTCACCCCCCCATTCCACAGTTGCAGATTCCAGTTAGATTGAATGCTACTCTCACTTTAGGTATGTTTTAAGTAGTTGAACTGAAAACTGACTTCATAGTTGGGCAATAAATGTTGAGGGTATCAAATCACGTAGTTGTTTAACACCAACAGAATACCATCAACATTCAACCAAAGATCTTTATCTCTGCTTTTGGCAGAATTATGAGTAATCTACATTTCAAACATTCAATTCAAAGGGAAGGCTTCCATCAAATTGATGGCACTTGTTTTGTGTTTGTGTGTGGGGAATGGGTGCTTTGGCATGTCATGGTTCCAAATCAAATATAAAACATGTCAGGAAACACATTTTCCAAAGTCACCATTTATGGAAACACTTTTTTTTTAGAAATTACATTTTCTATGATATGTAATGAACAAAGTATTTAAAACCAAGCCATGTTTGGAATCGTGGTTTCTGTGATGATCAGATCCTGTGAGTGACAGCCTAGCCTGCAGAGGAACAAGCCACGAGGCTCATTACTTTGAATTATTAATCCGTCAGTCTTTTTACAAGCACCTTCACACACAGCTCCTTTTCCCAGTGCTAAGAGTTTACACTACTCACTTATAATTATGCCTTTACACACTTTTCAGTCTTGTACAGTCCTCTTCTGTGTTCTGTGTATTGATAAAACATCTGGAATTCTTGTATCTTTTTGGGCTCAGTAAGCATATGCATTTTGAGAAATGGTTGGACACAGGGTTTTACTTGTGCCAGTCAGAATCCAAAATTACATAGCCATCACTTCTATAGGCCAAGTTATGCTCATGCATTGTATTTTAACTAAATAAATTTATAAAGAAACTCAGCAAGGGTTTTTTTTTCACGGTGCTGCAAGGGCTCTGGACTTTCACGCAAAATGAATGCTGACATTTTGCAAGGGATTCCTCCTATCTGAGCTGTTGTTCTTCCACAGCAGTGGAACCAGAACGTGTCCATCCTGTCCGAGTTGTCACGGGAGCCCAAGGGGGCTGAGTGGCTGTGGCATCCCAACATGGTGGGCTTGTATAAATTGATCCTTCAGAACAGCAGCAGCAGCTCCACCAGCCAAGAAGCCACCATTGGAGCTCTGCAGAACATCACAGCAGGAGATGGAAAGGTACCACGTGACTTCGCAGTAACTGGGTCAAATTCACTCCAGGAATTGTCAGTATGACATGTTTGTGCATATGGTTTTCCATCAGTGGGCATCTGTGCTAAGCGTGGTGGTGCTGGAGCAGGAAAGGATGCTGCCCATCCTGCTGGAGCTACTGGATACCACAAACAATACAAGCTTGAGGCCCCTGACTGGCCTTCTGAGGAACCTGGCCAGACATGCCTCCAACAAGGACCACATAGGTGAGGCTGACTTCAGACTGTGCGAAATTTAACATTTTAAGTGACATGGTGGTAACACCACACAACTTATTATTGCATGACAAGGTACATGACCAATTGGGGGTGGTGTGGCACGGCGCAGGAGGTAGAGTAATCGTCTTTGGAATCGAACATTCCTGGTTTGATTACAGGCTCCTCCTAGTGTGTCGAAGTGTTGTTGAGCAAGACGCTGCTCCCCTGACGCTGGTTTACGGCATGTCTACTGCTCATGGTTCATTGCAGAGAACGTATGTCCCCACAGGGATAAATGATTATACAATTGGTGATTAGGGGTCACATGTCTCTATTCCACACTCAAAGTCTTTTGCAAAAGACTTGCATGAGACTCAGATTGTTCTTGTCAAACCCTTATACAGATGTACCATTTGATTGCTCACCATCAAAGAACAAAACGACGTGCAAAAAGATGATAGTTGCAGTGGAAATATAACGAATCCAACAGAGCGATGAAGGAAGTGTTACTTTGCTCTTTGGTTTCTTGAGACAAGTGGGCTTCACCCTGGCCTGGAGAGCATCCAGCTTGGGAGCCAGGGAGTGTCATTGGAACAATGTTCAGCTGTATCACAGAGATACATGGACAAAGGCGCTGTTTTCCTGTAAGAACAGGAAGTCTTAGGCCTGTGCGTGGTACTGTGAGATTCTTGAGTTTTGCAACGACCCTTGAGAGCTGCACTTTGACATTATAGTCAATCTTCTTGTCGCTGCCACTGGACTTGAATTTTTTCACTTGAAGACATTTCATCCCTCATCCGAGAGGCTTTTTCAGTTCTGACAGAAGACAAGAAAATGAATGAATTCACCTGGATGACTGAGAACGTCTACATACATTCTGTTAATTTTTCCAATTCCAAATTTTAGTTAAACATTTACCTTACAAATAACTTCAGTGAAATGGGGTCATTTGAACTACAAATATCTGTTTCAGACCTCCTGACACTCACATGTTCCTTTCTTCAATTTTACTGAAGATTCTACAAAAATAGCTCCATGGACCATTCACATCTGCTTGTTCCACAAGACAGTGATTCAGGGAGTTGATTTATCAACAAGATCTGACAACTCGTAATTGAGCTCAGGGGTTCTTTAAATGGGATTTAAGTCGGTGAATTTGATTTGCACACAGGACAGGTGTGGGCAGTTTGTACAGCAAGTCCTCATCAGCTGGAAACTGGGAGCAGGGCTGTGGCTGGCAAGTGGGTGTGGTCAGCCTGCTGGAGCTTGTTGAGGCCCTAACAGTAGTTCAGCCCTGTCTCTCTACTTGCAGCCAAGAACATGGTGAACGTTCTGGTGATGAAGCTCCCAAGTGACGGTTTTCAGAAGACTCCATCCAGTGATGTGGTGGTCAACATTTGTGGAGCCCTCAACCACCTAGTCACCTGTAGCTCCCTGGCAGCCCGTGACATTGCTTACTTCAATGGCCTGCCCAAACTGGTGGGCATCAAAACATCCCATGACAACAGGTAAGAGGAAGTATGCCTATTATTTTTATAATTTTTTAACCATAATTTTTTGTGTTAATCTTGTGTTAAATATTGACAGGCGATTAAAATTTGATTGTTGTGATTAATGATTACAAAGCCTCTAATTAATCAATTAATTTAGAAAGTTCCCACTCCTTAATGTATAACATTTTTTTAAACAAAATAATGACCGTGATGCTTAAAAGTTGTAACAACAAGTATTATCAGAATTGTAACAAGTAGATTCTGTAAACACAGATGCTGTAATCCTTAGTGCCAGCACATTCAAGAGTCACTAGTAAAAACAAACCTGGATTTGGGGTCGCATCAGTAGTGTACTTGAGTTTTCCTTCTTAACACTGCACACCGTCATGAAAGGGGATCAGTCCTGAGCTTGTGTCCCATGCCCAATTGGTCAGGAGAGTTGCCTTATAAAAAGTGGCAGCCGTCCCCCAGGACTATGCATGGCAAGGTTATCCTCAGTCAAGCAATGATGACAGCATACTCATTTTGGGACCCAGCAGGGATCTTTCCTCTTCAACCAGAGCCACCAGAGTCACTGGCTTCTCATCTCTGCTACCTCTGACAGTTTTTTCATGTCTGTGCGTTGCTTTTGGCCTCAACATCTCTCAGCAGTCTTTTGGTAGACCTCTATACCCCACTTCCACAGGCTGGTCTTCAGTCTTCCAGCTGCGATGTTTTGCCCTGGCTGCCAGCTCAGTATGTCATAGCTGTTTTCTTACATAAGGGAGGCTTCAGTAGGGGAGACTTATGTTTTGAAGCTTAGTTGTCTCATTTCCATGGCCCAGAGGTCCCTCCAGCTGATCCTCCTCTACATTATCCCATCTTGTTCACTGTCCCTGTTTACCAAGGGACACTGCCTACACTACCTGCGTAGTGAACCTTCTCCACCACCAATTGCCTCAGCTTGGGTGCAGTGGCTTCACACCAACCTGGTCGGTTAGGAATCAGTACAAAGCCTCCTCTTCCTTACTGAACATGTCCCATGATGTCAGCATGTCTGAGAGCTCCCGAAGCTTCCTCTGCTGCCTTTGCTGTGTTTTTTTCTGTACTACTACATCCCTGGATTTTGTCAGTGTCATGTGTGGTCTTACTTTAATACACTTGAATTCCTCTGTGAGACTTAATAACGGCATATTGAGGACCCCATCTCCACAGAGACCCACCAAGGTATCAATATAATCAGCCAGCCTCTGCGCTATGGCACTGAAGTAGATCTTGCCTTCCACATTCAGTAGAGAGATTGGGCACAATTGCTTGATGGTGTGGTAGGACCCCTCCTGCCCGACCCAACACTTGAGGCCCAGTCTTTATCTGCCTTCACCTGCCAAGACTCCATCGGACCTTCAGGACACACACTTGAATACCTTGTAGGTGACTCCATTTGGTCTTGGAGCCGATGCTGTTCTTGCTCGCTGGGCTGTCTTTGCCACCTCCTTGCTGGTTGGAGCATCAATCTCAGTATGATTTTCTGGGGTGAAATTGATGGGATGGCATTTTGTATTGCCTTATGTCTGACTGGGTTATTCGGAGGTACTCCTCCAGATCAGTTTTTGTTGTTTTCAGCACTGTAGCCGTGGAAGGACTGGGGGAAGGCGGAAGGTGTGTTCAGAAGCAGAGAGAGAAGAGGAAAGGCAGGTATATAGGACTGAGAGTAGGGACCTTGAATATCGGGACCATAACAGGAAAAAGGTAGGGAGTTGGTGGACATGATGCAGAGAAGGGAAGTGGATATACTGTGAGTCCAGGAGACCAGGTGGAAAGGTAGTAAGGCTAGAAGCTTAGTAGCAGGTTTTAAGTAGTACTATCATGGTACTGAAAGGAAGAGAAATGGAGTAGGAGTTATCTTGAACGAGGAGTTTGTTAGGAATGTTTTGGAGAAGTAAAGAATCACAGATAGACTTATGAGTCTGAAACGGGAAATTGAAGGAGTTATGCTCAGTGTGGTTAGTGGCTGTGCCCCGCAGGTGATATGTGAGTTTGAGGAGAAAGAGAAGTTCTGGAATGAGCTCGATGAACTGATGTGGAATATCTCAAGAGATGAGAGAGTGGCAATTGTTGCATACTTCAATAGGCATGTTGGTGCAGGCAATAGAGGGGATGAATAAGTGACGGGCTGATTTGGTATACAGGATAGGAACACAGAGGGAAAGATGGTAGTACATTTTGCAAAAGGATGGAAATGGCTGTAGTGACATTTTTTTTCCATAAAAGACAGGAACATAGGGTAACTTATAAGAGCAGAGTTAGGAGCACACAAGTAGACTAAATCTTGTATAGACGAGGTAACCTGAAAGAGATCAGTGACTGCAAAGTAGTTGTAGGTGAGAGCATAGCCAGACACTCCAATCATCCAATCATCGACAGCATAGGATGGTGGTTTGTAGGATGACTCTGGCGACAAGGAAGATCAAGAGGGTGGAAGCTGAAAAGGGAGGAGTGTTGTATGTTTTTTAGGGAGGAGTTAAGAAAGGCTCTGAGTGGTCAGGGAGAGATTCCAGACAACTGCAGCTACTGCTATCAGGGAGACAGGTAGGAGAGTACTTGGTGTGTCATCTGGAAGGAAAGTAGATAAGGTCGTGGAATGATGAAGTGCAGGGGTATATACAGAGAAAGCGGTTAGGAAAGAAGTGGGATACTGAGAGGACTGAATAGTATAGACAGGAGTACAGGGAGATACAACGCAAGGTAAAGATAGAGGTAGCAAAGGCAAAACAATGGGCGAACAATGACCTGTATGCTCGGTTGGAAGGGAGAGAATGATCCATATATGTCAGCAAAACAGAGACCTAAAGGTGGAAAGGATGTACAACAGGTCCAAGTGATTAAGGATAGAGAGGGAAATATACTGCCAGATGCAATAAGAGTGGTGGGAAGATAGAAAGAGTACTTTGAAGAGCTAATGAATGTGAAAAATGAAAGAGAGGCAAGGGTAGAAGAGGTGAGAATTGTAGACCACAATAGTCTACAATAGTCTATGTACTAATCTCTGTAGCAGGGATTAGTAAAAGTGAAGTGAGGTAGGCTGAAGAGGATGAAGAGTGGAAAGGCAGTTGGTCTTGATGATATGGGAAAGAGTATTGGAAACTAGACTGAGAGCAGAAATCAGCATTTGGGAACAGCAGTATGACATCATTACTAGAAAGAGTACCACAGATGCAGTATTTGCTTTGAGAATGCTAATTGAGAAGTACAGAGAAAGCCAGAGGGAGCTGCATTGTGTTTTTATAGAACTAGAAAAAGCCTATGATCGGATGCCAAGAGAGGAACTATGGTATTGTATGAGGAAATCTGGAGTGGCAGAGAAGTATGTCAGACTGGTGCAGGGCATGTATGCTAGCTGTGAGACAGTGGGCTGTAGGGGTGACAGACAGGTTCAATGTGGGGGTGGGACTCCATCAGGGATCAGCTAATAGCTCCATCTTGTTTGTGGTGGTGATGGACAGGCTGGCAGATGAGGTTAGACAGGAATATCCATGGACCATGATGACATTGTGATCTGTAGTGAGAGCAGAGAACAGGTTGAGGGAAATCTAGAGAGGTGGAGGTATGCGTTAGAAAGGAGATGAAGGAAGCTTAGTCAAGGCAAGACAGAGTGTATGTGTGTGAATAAGAGGAACCTGTGTGGAACGGTGAGGCTACAGGGAGTGGAGATCAAGACTTTGCAAGAATTCAAGTAGCTGGGGTCAACAGTCCAGAGCAGCGGAGAGTGTGGCAAAGAAGTGAAAAGACAGGCTCAAGCAGGTCAGAATGGGTGGAGAAAATTGTGAGGGGCACTATGCAGTAGAAGACTAGAATTGATAGATCAGCCAGAATGAAAGGAAATGTGTACAAGACAGTGGTGAGACAAGAGATACTGTGTGGCCGAGAAACAGTTACAATGACAAAAAGACAGGAGGCAAAGCTAGAGGTCGCAGAGATGAAGATGCTAAGGTTCTCTTTGAGAATGACCAGGATGGATAGGATCAGGGATGTGTCCATCAGAGGAACAGCACATGTTAGATGATTTGGAGAGAAGGTCTGAAAAGACAGACTGAGATGGTTCAGTCATGTACAGAGGAGGGATAGTGAATGTATTGGTTGACGGATGCTGGAATTGGAGCTGCCAGGCAGGAGGTTTCAAGGAAGACCAAGGAGATTCATGGACGTATTGAGAGAGGTAGTTGAGAAGGTACTTGGTGTGAGAGAGGAGGATGGAGAGAATAGAGTTAGATGGTAAAAGTTTATTCGCTGTGGTGACCCCTGAAGGGAAAAGCCAAAAGAAGAAGAAGAATTCTCTTCCTTTTGGAAAAAGAGGCTCTTAAGGAACCTGAAAGGAGCCTTGTAGAATCTAGTTTGTTCTCTCACCGTCCTGCTTTTCTGTAGCATCTCTGCTCTGCGGAGGGTTGCAAAACATGCTTTTAATGTCTGCTTGGTGCACATTTATGCCCTCCTTATCCAGCTTGGAGGCCCTTTTCCTTGCTTCCTGAAGTCTCTTTTATTGAATGAGGGGTTTGATCTCTTGTTGCCTCCTGAAAATTGGCAGAGTTTGAATCTCTTTTGTACATCTGATCTCCTGCACTCCAAACCATTCGGCTCCATACTGATACATGAGGTGCCCCATTTTCTCCACTGAGTCTTGAAGTTGCTTGAGCATTGCGGTCAGATCTGAGTTCATCTATTCCCATTGGATCTTGTCAAGGCTGTGGGGTTTGTGTCCCAGTAGTTTTTGCTTGACAACGGGTGTGGGAGGGAGGCAGTGTTCCACCATTGACATCATTTGGACATTGATACTGATGCACAGTATATTTCGGTTAGCCACCAGGTGCTGTGCTTCATTTGACTGATTTGATTTGTTTGCGTAGGAAATGATTAAATTGGGGCCCTTGTCTTTCCTAATTCAAGCACCATTTCTTTCCCCGATGGATCCTCAACCCACGTTATGATGTAACTTTCCTCCTGCCACAGACTTGTGTTTGGACCGCTGTGACAGTTGCCGTGGTGTACTCTTTTCCTGTGCTGTCATTTCCATTCCAGTCATTATTATATTGTCAGTACATGAGTCTTCTTTCGTCCATACTCTCATAGAAGGGGTATTCTCTCATGTTTCTTTCTTGTAGCTATGGTGGGTGTTTCCAGCATGGTGCAATAAAAGAGGAACTAAAGAATGGGGAGGTAGCCAAAGACCGACCCAGTGGGGTCAGCATTCTCTTTACGCTGCCACAAGGACTTTCCCCTGTCATCAGCAGATCTTTCCCAGCAGTCACTGGACACATCCAGATCTCCAGATCCTGTTAACACAGGACTAGATGTTTGAATCCTTAGTGCCCGCATATATAAATAATAAAGTTTTACAAAGATTTCTTTCAGAAAAAAAGATTTCACTTCAAGCTTTAAAGTTCAACATTCATTGTTTTAAATTTAAGAGCCGTCTGATCAGATGACTGATTGTAGAAAACTTAAAGTTAGAAGATAAAGAACTGAAGAACATGGCTGGGCCTGATCGAGGACCCAAGCACTGATGTTTGTTGAGGTTTCATCATGCTATTTAGTTCTACATTGGAGCTGCATGATAAAATGATTTCATTCATGAAATCAAATATATAAGCCGACAAATTTAAAAGCCACAAATTCCTTATCGTTCTAAAAAAATATTTTCTTTTGGCAAATCCTAAACATCAACTCCCTTCAAGCTCGGGACAGCATTTTCAAAACAGATATTACACTAAATACTGAAAGTTAATTAGATTTTCTTTTTCTTATGTGAACCTCAGCATTGAGGTCCCTGTCAGATTGAATTTAGCTTATGTTTAAGCTTTATCTCAATTGTCAACTTTTTTGACTTTCAAACAAACAAGTCATGGCTTATTTGAATAATGCCTTATTTTCAGGATTTATGTAAAATAAAATGCATCCAAAACTGAGTTTGGGACTCATGGTGTCAGCATTCAGGAAGCCATGGATTCTAACCCTCCAGTGAGAGTTGAGTCACTGACCGGGGTGACAAATACTGTAGATGGCTGTATATCTCAACGCATTGTTTGTTTGTTAGTCTTCTAATTAGAGTTTATCATGGGTTTCTCCCTCATTTCTCTCTGGTATTTCCTCTATGCTATTTCTCTCCATCTGTTCACTTTATTTTAGCTCTGGGAGCCTGAATGCTGCCAGGGCCGCTTCCACGGTCCTTTGCAACATGTTCCAGTACACCAAGCTGCACAAAGAGTACAAACTGGTAAGCCACACAACTGCTGACAAAATCTATCAACACAGCTTTGTTCAGAATCCCGAATAGCCTGGTATTGAGAAACATTTTATTGAAATTAGCTGGACAGAATTTCCCTCTTTGCAAAAAGATCCAGACCCATAACCTAAAGAGAAAGGTTCCCAAGCGGTATCATTCTGTTTCAGATTGGGGGGGTCAAGAGCCTATCCCAGCTGTCATTGGGTGAGGGGTTGGGTTCCTCCTGGACAAGTCGCCTGTCAATTGCAATGCAACATAGAAAGATAAACAACCATGCACTCTCTCATTCACATATCCCTGCAATTCTGAGTGTTCAGTGAACCTACTGCATGATTTTGAACTATGGAGGAGAATAGAGAACCATGGGGAAACCCACGTAGGCACGAGGAGAACATGAAAACTATTGTTGTTTTCCATCCTTTTGGAGCAACAAGGGTGAATTTTAAAAGAAAAGATATTGAAAAAAATACAGCAATAGTTTAATTTGACTTCACACACTCATTTGCACTTGAATAATATGGGGATTCCAGAAAAGAAAGGAAACACATCAATGAGGAATATTGGGCTCATAAATCATGCCATCCTGACAAAAAATTGATTTATTCATACTTAGTACATTTCCCGAGGGAGGAAAACATGTTTTTATTTGTGAAATATTTTAAGGAGACACTCCCATGTCCATAAATCTTCAAAACAGACATAAAAAAATTTGCATTATTTAAAATAAATCCAAGTTTGTTTTTTTTTATTTTCACTGCTATAAATTCACCTGGAATTCCTTTGTATCTTCAAGTCATGTGACATGAACAGTTTAGGAAACAGCGTTACCGCCTAGGAAACAGCTGATGAAATTTACAGCTCTGTAAAGAATGAAAATAATACCTGGTTAGAACCACAATAATTCTCAAAATCCATTGAATTTCTTGATCTGAAAACTTTCCTCCGAAAAAAGGCAAGAAATGATTCCAAAATAATTTTGCATATCCTACCCACATGATGGGATCTTTATTTCAGAAAAGGAAAAAGCATAACGACTATGTTTAAAAGATGGCAAATAGAGAACACCATATTTCGGTGCTGTAGTTTCAAGAGAAAAAAAACAAGAAAACAGGGAGCTGGTGAGGCTCCATTGTTTCAGGGTTTCCGAGGGTCGTTCAGAGGAGCCAGAAGGCGTCTGGCTCGGGTCCAGAGGTCAAAAGGGGTCAAAACATCACTCAGGGCCATTAATGCCATTCACAGTAAAGGCACTGTATCTCACTGTGTGAACCTGGCTCCTCTTTATTCCTCCATTGTAAATCATTTCACCAATCCATTTGAGATCGTTGTCCCTTGGTTTCTGCTTTCCCAGCTTCATTGTGATATATTGGCGCTTCTGCTTCAGCGTTTTTAATGGGCCTTTTCCTCCCTCTACCCTCTTATGTATATGGGGATCCCAAACCCTCAAAAAATAAGTAGCAGCCTCGACAGCTGTTGCCGTTACTGACATTATTGTCATGATATTAACCACTGTATTAATTGCATTTGTTAATACGAAGGCTGTATGTTTTCATTATTTATTGCACATTTTTGCTTAACATTAGAATTTTCCATTGACTTTTAATGCATGTATTGCTCATTATAAAGAGCTTATTGTTGATCTTTAGCTAAATTACCACTATAAGGGGTGGACAGAGAAGACCTTTGGAAAGAAAAAGGCAAAAATAGGCTATTGGAAAAAAATTATGGTTGAAAATTGTCTTATCTCTATTCCTAAAGACCTCCTGAGAGCCTCGGCTCTTCTGAATAGAAACATTTGTACTTTTATTGCATTGACCAGCTGAAAACCACCATGATGTACAGTGAAGAGTGAAATTGTCTACTGGCCACAGCAGTAACAATAACTCTTCTGTTTTTGGAGGCATCTGTTCTTTAGGCTCTGTTTCTTTTGGTTGCCTTGGAAGCCTGATGGATGCAGAGCTTTTGTTCCTGAACAAGGATAAGGGGGCCGGAAGGTTTTTCAAATAAAGTGGAATTACAGCTCATAAACAGGGGGCCTCTGATTTTATCCAACACATGTATTTTTTTCCCAGAAACTTTACCAGAACCACTCCTGATGCAGCTTTTTTGAAACAGCATGTAGGAATATCTTACAGATAGGTTATCAGATTCTGAAGGTCATGAAAGCCTGTCCAGACATACATTTTGCAAACTGCTGTTGCTACAAGTTTGACTTTATAAATGAATGATATCATTGATAGTGGAGAGTTTTCTAATACATCAAAAAGCCACAAAGCCTTTAAATGGTTTATGTCTGTACGCTTACGTTAAAAGAAAGAGTTGTTGTTCTTGTTGGTTTAGAATAAGGCTGTTGTGAAATATGGATTGGCACTTGTTTGATGTTAGTGATTTAAAGGTATTTTTCAATGTACCTCTCTAAAGGGAAGTGCTGCGTCTCTCTCGGAAAAGACTTAATGTGCATCTCAACGTAATGTTAAATGTCAGAGAAAGTGCAAGGTGCCTAAATCTGAAGAAAATACATGACTGATTCGTGTGAACTGGGATGATGTGAGATGCAGTTGCAAGAAAGAGGTGGTTATGGTTTAATATTAGGACAGAGATAAAGACTCTTATGCACATGTGAATTTTGATTAACTTTTTATTTTGTGGCTGTTTTTACATCTTTCATCAGCATTATCTGGCACACGACACACACATAAACAGGTGTGTGTGTGCGCGTGTGTGCGTGTGTGCGTGTGTGCGTGTGTGTGTGTGTGTTTGTCAACATGTATAAAATCAAAAACATTTTAAAGCTACATTTCATTGCCCTATTTGTGGGATAACAAGGCAAGAGTCCCCTTCTCCATCTTCTTCTCCCATGAAAAGTGCGGAGGTTTGTCTCTGACCAATGCAGAAAAGCTTTTCTTTTTGCGACGTTTCCACTTTTGCCCAGATTTTAGTTTCACCAGAGATATGATTGGACTCAGCGTCATATTTGGCCACAGACAAGGCTTCTTCAGTGGCTAAGCAAGTCTCCCCTTGGTGGCAGGGGTCATTTCCACCCACACTGGCCTTGACCATGGAGCATCCGGGAATATCTGCTGTGGGGTCAACACAGATACCTTAGTTCCTTCTCTCCCTTGTCTTTCTGCTCCTGAATGATGGACCCCTGGTTCTCAGCAGGTGTTGGCTGTAACATGCTTCAAAGCTGCACTTATCTAGTTTTTGCAGAGATCCTAGGAAACCTGTCTGTCTTCTTCTTTCCCTTTAGCCTGCTTTCTTCAGGGGTCACCACAGCAAATCCCCTCCATCTAGCCCCTCCTCTGCATCCTCTTCTCTCACACCTACTAACTTCATGTCCTTTTTGTCTTCATCTATAAATATCCTCTTAGGATTTCCTAAAGGCCTATCCTGCATGGCAGTTCCAACATCCTTTTACCAATATATTCACCATCTTCCCTCTGTAAATGTCAAAACTATCTCGATCTGACCTTACCTCCAGACCATCTAAAATGTGCTGTCCCTCTTGTGGACTCATTCCTGATCCTATCCATCCTCCTCACTCCTAAAGAGGACCTCAATATCTTCAGCTCTGCTACATCTTGCTATGCCTCTTATCTTTCCCTCTGTACAACTGTTTAACAAATAGGAGTTTCTCTGTTTCGGTTTGTCATTGACTCAGAGTCAGAGTCTGTCTGCCTTGTTCGATAAAACCGCCTCTGTCTTCTTCATCTAATATTGTCGAAGGACACGATATCTAGCGTAGTCATATCAACTTTTATTGTCACAGAAGTTGACTGGGTTTTGCTACAGTCCTGGAGATTTTGATTCCCAAACAAATTGCAGTTGAGCTCTGAAACTGCATTCCTTTTCTAAAGAAACCTAACCAAGGAAATACCTGGGTCTCATTGAAATAACTTTTTCTTTAACCTTTCAATTAAGGTTGAGAAACCTGTGTAAACTTGGCCTTCAGAAGCCCACGTAAAATACTGACAACTCCTCATTTACGTTATGCTAACAGGCAAGTTTCTCATTTGATCCCACTTCTCCCTGGAGACTGTTGAAGTGTCCTTGAGCACAGACACTGAACCTGCACTTGTTCCTGGTTGGCACTTTATATGTTGGCCTCAGCTTTCAGTGTAAGTGAATAAGGCACAGTGGTAAAGTGCTTAAAGTACCACCAGGGTTGAAAAACTCTGTAAACATGAAAATCCATTGACTATTATCTATGTATTACCTAGTATCTTTACTTCTTGAGGGACAAAGTAGTGTCACTAAAATGCCTGTTATTACTGCTCTTTTCCTTTAGTTTGCATTATCCTGGATAATTGGGAGTCTTGATGAATAGCAGATTGACATTTTATTTTTGCAGCAAAAGAACACCTGGCATACACTGTTTTTTTACCGTTGCGTGAGTGTGACGTGAAGGGAGGGCAGAAGACATGGGCGTCAGCTGTCAGTGTCCCTCTAGCCAGATGTTTTTCTAGTTTATGTTGACACATCTGTTTTTCATCCTGCTTAACCTCCCATCTCCACCTCCTGTTGGCCCTCCTCCTGCTTCCGTTATAGGCTGATTCAGGTCAGAGTCTAACCGCGTCTTATCTGGACTTTCGCCAGGGCAAGGAAAACGTTTTGTCTGCTCTCATGAAAAAACTGGCGTTTGTTTCATTATTTGTTCCTGCAAAAAAATCAGTTACCATTTATAAGGAAATAGGAGTGTTCAACAGCATATTTCCAAAATGAAGCCTTTTGGTCAGATTGGGTATGTTATTCAACCCTAAGACAAAATTTACACCCACAACCATTGAGAAAAGTACTCACATTAAATGATTAAGGCATGCAATAAACACTAGTTACGAGGTAGAACTTTTGGCTCTTAGAGACCCAGATGTCTTTATATTGTGTCTTTTCAACATGTTTAGCTTAAAATACATAATACAACTGATGTATTTTATTTTGTAACCCTATACATGGTCTCACTAATAAAAGTCTGTGTAGAATAACCCGACTAAAGAACCTGTTCCACCCAACTGCCATCAGACTCTTAAACAGCTGACACTTTTTTTTATTTACATACACTTAACATGCAACACAGCTGGTGCTAAGCGCATCTGCACATGTAATTTCTGCCCATTTAAACTGCACTCATCCTTGCACCTGCACTTTGTGAGTTGCACACCAAGCTGCTCTCAAATGTCTTATTGTATTGCCAACACTGTTCATATTTATAATATTCTGTGTTTTAGTGAGGGAAACACCCAGGTGACGGTAAAACGTCTGTTTTATGACCAATAGGTGTTGTTAGCCACAGCCGTGCCACATGAGCCTGCAATACAACTAACTGTTCATGCACAATTCCAGTTAAAAAAAAAGAAAATTCATTGCACTCCAAACCACACCCACATAATTCCCAGCAACCCCAAAATCACACAGAAAACAAGAATCAACATAAACCCCAACTGCGACTTGCAACAATATTTATAACAATGTTTTCACTATCATTATTTCTTACTAATACATATCCAATTGCACTGCGGCTAGCAAAGTAGGAATATCACTGTACAATGAACACGTTTCTACACTGTGCATGTGACAGTAAACGCTTTAAATCTTGAATCTTGAATCTAATACCGGACGGTCAGTTGAAGTGAAAAATGATATGTAAAGAAAAGTGAAAGGGAATATAAACAGAGCATAAAATGTCTAAAATTGACTGATTTTGTAAAACATTTCCCTCGTGTGAATGCAAAGGATCCCAGAAAAAGAGAAAAAATACTTTGATGGCAGGTAAACAAGCATTTGGACTGAAAACATCTACAAGGAGCATAAATCTTGCATCTTTTAAAACATGTAAAAGTTGAGAAAAGGAGGAATCAAAATAAGGGTCTCTCTCTGACGTGGAGCCATTGTTACTCTCAGAAATGCCAATTTGAGATGCGTACGCACACATGCACACAAACACACACAAACAAGTTCCTGTTACACCAACCTGAAAGCAAACAAATTATGTGTGTGTCTGTTGGGGGTTTCTGTGTTTGTCTGCTAATCACTATCACTGGGGTGTATTCACCATTAACCGAGTCCTGATGCAACATCCTAAGGTATGACTTTCTGGACTCGTTTTATTAAACTCTAGTTCAGAATCATGCAAACTTCTCAGAGGCCCCGCCCACCACACTTAGCATACATAATCTGGCAGAAATAACAGCAATGCAGGGACAGCATGGTGACAATGGTATCAATCAGTTGTCTGTCATTTCACAATGTTTGATATGAGGATTGAGCCCCTGCCTCTCATCTTCATCTCTACACACAGTTTGGACTTTGCAATGTTCAGGCAACCTCTTTCCAGGAATTACTGGCCATTTGCATGTCCTTACTGTGTTACATAGATTTTCTTACTTCATCCTTTCATATTATCATCCTCTAAACTAGGGGTGTCAAACTCAAGGCCCGTGGGCCGGATTAGGACCGTGAACAGGTTTAATCCGGCTCGCAAAGCTAAAAAATACCAGGTTTGAGGAGTGAATTGAACAATAGGTACGTAACAGTAGTTCATATGTCATGATTTTACCGATCCGGCCCACTTTAGAATAGATTTTCCCCCGTGTTACCCCTGAGCTAAAATGAGTTTGACACCCCTGCTCTAAACTATCCATCCCCTGATTTCCTTTTGCATTAGCCCCAACCAATTCAGATTTCCACATGAGAAAAACGTTCTGACCTATTCATGTGTCATGCACAAAGTTTTTGCTTCTCATGGGGTGTGTGTATAGGCCAACTGAGGTTTCATGAAGTTAAAATTCATAATTTTGATGAGGGCTCTTGCTTTGTCCCAAAAAAAGACATGGTAAAATTCTACATACTCTAACACATGTTTAACACATGTTTACAATAAATAGATATTTGAATAGAAATGCTTAAAAAGCAGGCTGGTGTGTAAGATGATGTTCTTACACCACCTGTGTGTGTTTGTCTTTCAGAAAGGATTTGCGCGGCGGGATTTTGCAGACGCTTCCATCTGAACTGGTGTAATCCCAAGAGTCTGACTCCTACTGTCTACAAGGATAGAATGAACAGAGACTGATAGATGAATGTGGTTGTCCTGTTGAGTTTGTGATGACATCGAGCCCAAACACATGCTGATTTCAATTATCGGGGACTTCTGATACCGATCAATGACATACTGCTGTGGGTAAAATCTAAGGTTGTTGGTTTTTTTTTTACAAAATTGTATGTTACTGGTCAAGTCTAATGCATCCAAACTGACCAATCAGATATAATTTAACCCCCTCTTCTTCATCAACAGGGATCAGATTGTTTGACTTGTGTCATTTCACTATGTGTCAGGTCTCGGACATTCAAAATCAAATCTCTGTTAACTAAGTCTGCGTGTCCACACATCGGCAGGGAGTCGAGACGAAGATAAAGGCTGGTTAAAACTTTACATAATCTGTTATGCACCCTCTCACTGTTTCTCACTAATATTAATCTTTCTCACTTTCTTGATGCTGTCACCTGAATTGTCTCAAGCAAGCCACCACTGTCCCTTTCTATTAATTATTTAGCTAAAGATCCAACACTATTAGATTATTAATAGCTAGTTGATAGCTATGCCCATCATTTTTTGAAAATAAGTTACATTAGGTTTTGTACTGTTGCGCACTAACTCACCTATGTGCTTTGGAGTTTGTCCATGATGCTACCATTATACAGCTACTTTTAACTGAACGGTTGTCAAAATGTATGTGTTACTTTTATTTAAAGATAATTTGGAGTGTCACAATCAGTTTCATCCATAATGGTCTCATGCTTCAATTATCTGGGGAAAAAAAGAACGTCAAAAATCTATACCTGTCGTGTTTTTGTGTGATGGAAAGTTAATATGGCTTCACTGATATGTGCTAATATCTTGTTCGCAAATGTCATACCAACATCCCTGCCCTTCTCTAGCTGAGAGCCATGTTGGCATGACAGATGTCCTGTTGAGATCTAAAAGGTAAACATCTGCGAACAGGTGGTAAGTCAAAGATGTTTTCACATAGTCCGATCCCTGTTCAGTTCCCAAACCAGTTCAGTGGTGTGACCTTGTTGCTTGTGTGCCTGTGAATGTACTGCAGGAGATGTTTGCTACATGATATTGACTTTGTTTTAGAACAGTCAAGGACTTTGGTGGCTCTGAATTGGTAAACCATGCCAAGATATGTGAGAGCATTTTACAAAACCACTAAAACCTCCTTACTAAAAAAAAAAAATTTACAAAAAAAAAAAAAAATGCTAGAAAAATTACCATTGATACTAATCAAAATGTGTTATAAAAAGAAAATTTTATAAATAAACAACAACATTATTGTGTTCACATCCTGAAATGAAACAGTGTTACCTTGTTGTTTTTTTGGCCTCTTTTGGCAGAGCACAGCAATACCATAAAGATTTGTTTTTCAGTTTGAAAGTGTTTTATCATTTGTTGTTACAGCTGAGGATGTAAATAGACAGAAAAAGAGTGTGAGAGAATGTTGAGAGAAAGCATGGAAGAACTGTCATTCCTATATTTTCAGCTTTGCAAAGTAACGGGAAATCTCTTTCTAGCAGGATGTAAGTCTGGTTTGAAACAGCAGGCGTTTCAGTGGTTTAAAACATACTGACATGTTATTTTCAAAGATAAGAGTGAGATAGAAAGTAGTGCTGTTCAAACTTAGTGGCCTTGATATGTATGAATCTAGCACTGTGTGTGTCAGAATAACAACTTCCTTAAACTCTCGCTAAAAATTTAGTATGATGTCTACGACATGTTGGACCGATATAGCTAGAGGGTTGTATGGTCTGAAGTATTAAAATGAAACAAGATCATAAAGTACAAAAATAAAAACTCTGTTGCTCATGCCAAGTGTCTCTGTGAAATTTGTGAGTTTGACACAGATACGAGATGAGATGAAACAAAAACTCAGCAGAACATTGGGTTTCACATCGGTTCAGTACACAAGTGTTTTTCTCCTCATGGCAAACTAGTAGAAATGATGCCAGTTGGACTCTCAATCATGACCCTAATGCAGTAAAATGCTTGATTTAGTGTCTGCAGGAAGCAGTAACAAGGGACATATATAAATATATGAGCGCATTTTTTTAAAGTCATTGTCCATACTGTTTATGTTGCAGAGAGCTAGACTGGCTCCGCAGTCATTCCCAGCTGATGAGAGGTTTTACCAAAACCGACCACTTGTCCAACACGGGGCCACAAATGGAAATATCCAAACATTCGCTTTCTCGCTCACACCAATGGATAATTAAGAGTCCTCAACTGGACTAATGAGCATTTTTAAATATGAATACGTTGGAGTCTACCGTTTTTTATATTTTAGGTTTAAATATTTTAACATACGTACTGTGTGTGTGTTTATAAATATATATAGATATATATGTATAGTGGGGCAAAAAAGTGTTTAGTCAGCCACCAATTGAGCAAATTCTCCCACTTACAAAGATTTGAGAGGCCTGTAATTTTCATCATAGGTACACTTCAACTATTAGAGTCAGAATGTGAAAAAAAAAAATCCAGAAAATCACATTGTCTGATTTTTAAAGAATTTATTTGTAAATTATTGTGGAAAATAAGCATTTGGTCAGCTTCAAACAAGAAAGTGTTCTGGCTCTCACAGACCTGTATTAATGGCACCTGTTTGAACTGGTTATCAGAATAAAAGGCACCTGTCCACAACCTCAAACAGTCAAACTCCAAACTCCACTATGGGCAAGACCAAAGAGCTGTCAAAAGACACCAGAAACAAAAGTGTAGACCTGCACCAGGCTGTTAAGACTGAATCTGCAAAAGGTAAGCAGCTTGGTGTGAAGAAATCAACTGGCGAAATAAATTATTAGAAAATGGAGGACATACTAGACCACTGATAATCTCCCTCGATCTGGAGCTCCACGCAAGAACTCACCCTGTGGGGTCAAAATTATTTCAAGAAAGGTGAGGCCATGGGGCCATGTATCATGAGATTTTGAGTGAAAACCTCCTTCCATCAGCAAGGGCATTGAAGATGAATCGTGGCAGGGTCTTTCAGCATGACAATGATCACAAACACACACTACAATGAAGGAGTGGCTTTGTAAGAGACATTTCAAGGTCCAAGGGTGGCCTAGCCAGTCTCCCGATCTCAACCCCATTGAAAATCTTTGGCGAGTTGAAAATCCGTGTTGCCCAGCGACAGCCCCAAAACATCACTGCTCTAGAGGAATGGGCCAAAATACCAGCAACAGTGAATGGAAACCTTGTGAAGACTTACAGAAAACATTTGACCTCTGTCATTGCCAACAAAGGGTGTATAAAAAAGTAGAGATGAACGTTTGTTCTTGACCAAATACTTATTTTCCACCATAATTTGCAAATACATCTTTTAAAAATCAGACTGTGATTTTTCTGAATTTCTTTTTTTTCCGCATTCTGTCTCATATTTGAAGTGTAGAAAATTACAGGCCTCTCTCATCTTTTTAAATGGGAGAACTTGCACAATTGGCGGCTGAGTGAATACTCTTTTGCCCCATTGTATATATATATTCAAGCTTAGATGTTGACTTTTGATCTCAGAGGGATGGCAGAATGTTTATGACTCATATCACAAGAAATATAAATACATGCATTTCACAAAGTTCCTTCTACACCATAATCACCTTTCACCTTCAGGGTATTTGCTGCTTCCTTGACCGTCAAAGTCAACATCCAGTATGAGGGCAAAAAGCAGCACACGCTGACAGAGGGGGAAATGTTCTCCGCGGTAAAATAGGAACAAAGGCTGTTATTTAAGAAAACCCCGGGTGATAATCTCACTCCACCCTCCAGCAAACTTCAGTCGAGTAAAAAGAGAACCTCCTCGACGCAAATGGTGGGTGGAGTGATGTGTTGGGTGGGGGGTAACAGCAGTGGGGAGTGTCAGGCGATTGGGTGGGATATAACACAGGACTTCTCTGGAAGGATGTGGGAGGGGAAACACTGTGACCTTCAGAGTTCGACTGTGCTAGGACGATGTAGTACCTCCCAGAAACAGGCACACAGACGTGATGCACACACACACACACACACACACACACACACACACTTTGATGTGTGTGTTCTTTTCTGCCTCAAATGAGGGTTCACAGTAACAGATAGAATGACAGATAGTTTATAAAATTTCTCCGTAAACCAGAATGATAGAAATTGATAAAAGCTAATCACCCATGATGTTTTTTTTTTGAGCAGCTTTTGGGCTTGTTTATTCCGACAATTTCAGAAACAGAACCAGAATTAGAACCAGAAAACATTCTGATCCCCAAGGGGGAAATTGCTCTTTGTTGAAGCAGCTCCTTGTCACAGAGTACAAATAAAAATATAAGCATCCATATGAAAGAGCCAAAAATAATCCTCAATAAAAAATAAAAATGCATACAGTATATACAGTATATACAACGTTTATACACGTATATTTACAGGTATATGTGTGAAATTTAAATTTACAACTTCATATTTAAGTTACATTCATATTTATTAGTATTTACATTAGGCATTTTGACATTCATTTAAGCAATCACTATACTTTAATACACTGCAAATTGCTTGAGGAATACAGAAAAGGCCCTGAATTGACGGTGAAATCTATTTTATGCAGTGAGAAAGTGAAATAGTCATATTGGGGAGGCACTTTAACAAGGTTTTCACTTACAACTGCTCTCACTTACAGCTGCCTGTCTACACCAGAAGTATTCTTCCAAATCCAATACATATTCTTTTGAATAATGCAGTTTGGAAAAAATGCCACTAATTTGATGACAAAAATCTACTTAAACTTCATGAAATGAATCCAAAACAAGGAAGAAATAACCCTTGAAGAGGGTAATTATCTTTAAAAACCAAAAGGAATATCTGAAACCAATATGCGGATACCCCGTCTGTGAGCTGCCACCTTACCGTGGTGGAGGGGTTGCATGTCCCGGGGGCTTTATGCCCCTGGAAGGGTAACCCAAGGCAAAACAGGTCCCACGTGAGGGACCAGAGAAAGTGGGGCTCAGAAGACCTCCCATGAAGAAGAAAATCATTGGACTTCTTGGGGTCCCTAGAGGGGCTGCTAGAGAGTGTTCCAACTGGGGACTCACCCGTGATGCTGGGAGACTTCAACACTCACATGGGCAATGACAGTGCAATGTGGAAGGGCGTGATTGGGAGGAATGGCCCCCCTGATCTGAACCCGAGCGGTATTTTGTTATTGGACTACTGAGTTTGTCACGGATTGTCCATAACAAACACCATATTCAGGCATAAAGGTGCCCATATGTGCACTTGTCACCAACACACCTTAGGCCACAGTTCTTTGATTGATCTTGTGGTCGAATCGTCGGACTTGCAGCCGCATGTCCTGGTCACTCAGGTGAAGAGAGGGGCGGAACTGTCGACTGATCACCGCCTGGTGGTGAGCTGGCTCCGATGGTGGGGGAGGATGTCGGTCTGACCTGGCAGAACAAAACATAATGTGAGGCTCTGCTGTGAACGTCTAGCAGAGTCCACTGTCAGAAGGAGTTTCAACTCATTCAGACATTGAGTATGAATGGGCCTTGTTCCAGGCTTCCATTGTTGAGGCAGGAGACTGGGGCTGCAGCGATAAGGCGGTCAGTGCCTGTTGGGGCGGCAACCCTCGAACCCACTGGTGGACTCCAGCGGTGAGGGATGTCGTTAAACTGAAGAAGGAGTCCTATTGGGTCTTTCTGGCCTGTGAGGTTGCAGAGGCAGCTGAGATGTACTACCAGGCTAAGCATCATGTGACTTCGGTGGTTGCCGAGGCAAAAACTCAGGCATGGGAGGAGCTTGGGGAGACCACGGAGAAGGACTTCCAGTGGGCATTGAGGAGATTCTGGTCCACCATCCAACAGCTTGGAAGGGGTTAGCAGGCCAGAAATACTTCAGAGACCATCTCAACCCTGTTGAAACACCCTCCAATGAGGAAGAAGAGTCGGGGGACTCTGGAGCAGCACACCTATTTTGGGCACGGAAGTTGCTGAAGCAGTCAAAAACCTCTTCAGTAGCAGGGCCCCAGGGATGGATGAGCTGCTATTGTCAGGGACAGTGCCGCTGGACTGGCAGACCATCTGGAGAAGAGGATCCACCGGGTCGTTGGACCTCGGTTCCAGCAAGAGCAGTGTGGTTTTCATCCTGGTCGTGAAACAGAGGACCAGCTCTATACCCTCGGCAGGGTCCTCGAGGGGGCATGGGAGTTTGCCCAACCAGTCTACATGTGTTTTGTGGACCTGGAGAAGGCATGAAGCAGGAGATGGACAGGCAGATCGGTGCGGTGTCTGCAGCGATGCAGACTCAGTACCGGTCTGTCGTGGTGAAGAGGGAGCTGAGCCAAGAGGCGATGGTCTCAATTTACCGGTCGATCTACATGATCAACATGATCAGCGGATACCAAGTACCAAAACATTACTTCTTATTTGAAAAATCATTTGTTTATGGTGCTGAGTCAGAGACATAAATTCTTTTTAATAAATTCATTAAATACAGAAAATAAAAGTCTACGATTCAAACCAGGAACATTCAGAGTGCACCATGACATCTGCCTGCTTCCCTCAGGATAAATAGTTCGTCTTCTTTCCTCTTAGCGTCAGATTCTCATGAGGCTCAGTCTCCGCTGTCCGGCAGACAAACATGGAGGCTGGGTCACGATGTGGCGTCCTCATCCGCAGCGCCTGGTGCAGGTAGCCATTATAGAAGTCAGCGGCTGTCAGACGCTTCTTCAGAACCACGGCCTTGAAGCCCACCCAGCCGTCCTGGAGTAAAGAAGATAACTGAATTCTGATTGTGCTTGGAAACCCAGGCCTTATCTTTGTTTATCTCCATCTCACTGGGTGGAACAATTGCAGAAAATGTTGTTAAACAAAGAAAAAAAAATTATGTAGTACTGACCAATATGATAAAAGTTCTTCTCCTTTCGGCTTTTCCCTTCAGGGCTCACGACAGTGAGTTAACCTTCTCCATCTGAGCCTATTCTCTGTATTTTCCCCTCTCACACAGACTACCTTCATATCCTCTCTCTCCGTGTCCATAAATCTTCTCTTTGGTGTTCCTCGAGACCTTCCTGCAGCTCCAATTCAAATATGATAAAACTATGCTTTATGAGAATGTGTCAATGTGTGTAAACGGATTGTTGGTTCTTGAAAAAAAACAGTTTCCTCGGGTCTAATAATAAAAACACTGTCAAACGCTGCCCCTTAGCGGCGAAAGGTGTAACTAAAGCGGCACAAATAAAGTCGACGTGATTTTGACTGGGTTCACTTCATACATGCAATTCATCTTTATACTTTGAGGCATTTCCTTGGTTTTTATGATTACCCTGCTTCCAAATAACTTTATAGGCTTGAAACTGAAAGAAAACTCTCTTCTTTATGGCTGCAAAAGTACTGCTGACAATTATTATGATCGGAATATTACAAAATATATCCTGAAAATTTGATTAAAAATAAACTAATAATTAGAGAGAAACATTTGTGTAAAAAATCCTCAGACTTATTATTATGAATACTTTACCATAACAATAAACATTCTGTCTTAAAGTAGGACGACTAAAGATGCCTAATCTTTGTGAGAAGTAACCTGAGAGGGTTGATATCATAAATAGGGATATTTGGCACCTGGAGTCAATTATTCTGACATAAACAAGTCAGTTAAAATCTGTTTATGCTTTGTGAAGGGGGTTTTGATACCTGTGTGTGTGAAGGAGATCTAAGTTTCAGTAGAAAAACTTTCAACTCCAGAGACTGACCTTGCAACAAACAGCTAACGTGTTTGATTCCTTCAGGAAAGTCACAGATCCTGGAACTGCTTTCTCCTGTTCGTCTGCAAACAAGTCACACAGTTTTGTTCACCTTCAAAAGCGCCAGAAAAAAATTCAGCCCCTGCTGGAGGGTTGTAAGTTGAGAAAGCTGTATAAAAAATGTCTGAAAACAATCGATTGTTTTCAGACATTTTTTATTCAAAATTGCTTGTTTTCAAAGCAATTTTAGCTTATTTTACTTTAAACTCTTGTACTTCCTGCTGAAATTTCTTGCAATTTATAATTCAATTTCTTGAAAGTGTTTCTTTCTCATTTGGGCCTCGTCACACTTCATTTGTAAAAGCATATTTTCAGCTACAAATCTGAAAATATGACACTGGAAGTCTGAAACAGAAAGAAAGAAATCAACAGAAAGAAGAGCTGATGCTGACCTGCTAAAGAGATGTGACACCGTCCTGTGAAGTCCAGCAGTTTTAGAGTCCGGCCCATCCAGCTTGTCCTCAAAGGGATCTGAAGCATAGGAGTGGCGGTGTTAAGAGACCCTGTACTGGACCTGGACTGACCTGACCTGAGATGAGTTCAGTTACCCGAGATGCAATGGCTCTGTGCAGCCTGTTGATTTGGTCGCAGGTCTGCTCCTCCCATCTAAGCCAGCTCATCCCTGTGCTGATCTTTGGGGCTACAGGGTGAGACGGAGATGAGTTGCTGCCCTGCCGAAGGGTCGGGCAGATATTGATGGGGCTCGAACCTACGTACCGAAAGTGGCGCCTGTCTGACTCTGTTCCCGCTTTTGAGCCAACTTCACCGGCAGTGTCTTCAGTGTGCTGATCAGCTGCAGAAGAAAACACACATCAGCTTGCGAAGTCACATTGCAAAAGTATCCCAATCTAACCATCATGCAGTCATTAAAACTGGCTTCAAACATAAGAGGAGGCTGTAGAGCTGATCTACTGGCACTAGGGTTTAGTCACTCAACAGAATTACCAGGAAATCCATTTCACAACTACCTAAGAATTAATTTAATAATATATGTACACTTATAAAAATATAAATAAATTTCCTGAGAATCAGTTAAAACAACTTAGGTCATTTTAAAAGTTTTATGTTGACCTAAATAATGTGAGGATTTGCACTAAATTTCCTGAAAGAAAGAAGAAGAGGAAAAATGCCTGAAAAATTGGAGAAAAATAAATGCAAAGAAATTTGCATTGGAGTTATCTTCCTGAACAAAGAGGGTTTGGGACTTGTGAAATGCAGGAGCTGTTTTGTTTTGTTTTGGTTTTTTTTTGTATTGTTTTAGATTCAGGAGGAAACTGACCAGCCGAGCTCCGCTGGTGGCGAGGGTATTGGCAAGCTGGTCAGCCGTGCAGAATTCAGGGACATGATGCAGTTCCTGGCTGAGAATGGGACCCACGTCGAACCTTGAATCACATTTTCCAGAGGTGACATGAGATGAAGGTTAAACTGTCAAAATGAAGGAAAAAAAAAAAAAAAAAAAAACCAGAGGGTTAGTTGGTACCTGTGGGGGCGGATCTGCATGATGGTGACGCCCGTAACTGTATCGCCCTGCAGGATGGTGTGGAAGATGGGCGCTGGGCCTCGCCAGCGCGGCAGGAGGCTCGGGTGGACATTCAGGATACCACTGCAAATGACCATTACCAATCAATACCAGGACTCAGCTTTTTTCGCCAAAGTAAAAGCTTTAACATTTGAAAAGTTCACACAAAAAATTGCTCTTTCCATGGACAGGCTGCAAAAATTTGCGACACACAATGAATTTGAATAAACAAATCCAAGCCAGCATTTTGCTTGCTGGCTACACCTGATTGGATGAATACTATTGATGCTTTTTGGACACTGATTCCAAATCAGAACCAAAATGGCAGCGTGTCTGTCAACTCTCTGCCATATCAGGCAAAAAAATTTGATGAAATGTATTTTGGAGGATTAACGCGGTGCGTGTTAAAAAACCAGATTGAATATTTCATGGTTCGTTTTGATGAATGTTTCTGCTTCCAAACACATACAGGATATTCCGGATAGGTTTCTGTGCCCTCTGATTTATTTATTTTTGGAAATTTCAAATGTTTTCCAGGGCACAGCGTAAAACTGACATCAACCACCTTCTCCCTCACTTATTTCAACTAAACCTAATAGTGTCACAGCGAAGAGTTAAAGTGATTGATGTAGTTTTTTGCAGTTTGTTTGTGGTCAGACAGGTGACCACAGGTAAGATGCAACTCACTATGGAAACCTGTTGATCAGCGCTTCCTTCAGCAAACATCCAAAGGAAACCACCACGCCAACATCAAACTGCCACTCCAGGTCTCCGATGGGCCAGCTGTGCACCTTAAGCTGCTGCTGCTGGGCAAATCTCTTTACTGGGACGTCGCCGCTCAGGGTCACGACCTCTAGGGACTTCACCACCCCACCACTGGAGTTCCTGCCAGTCAGAGCCAACTTTATGAGAAGACTGAGAAGAACCCAAACCTCCTGAACACAGTTACTACAACCGTAAGCACAGCAATGGCAGAAACAACAGGGAGTAAATTATAAAATAAAACAACTTTAAAGGCCCATCCTAACACAAGAAAGAAATGTAGTAAATACACAATAAGCATTTAATTATATTTTTCATTGGCAACTTTTAGCTCACAGAAATAACAAAAACCTCTTCCTCCTCACACGGTCAGAGTGACTTTGTATTGAATCATTTACAGGGAGTTATGGATCATTTTATTTTACATCAATACCTGCCCTCCCTTTCATGTGATGCTAAGTACTTGTTAAGTAAGAACAAGTTCTTACTATAAACATCAAGTACATTCTATTTTTTCCAGGTTACTTCTCATAAATGTAACACTTAAAAGTTCAAATTAGTTTATTTTCATCCCTACTGTTATCACTAGTTGTCAGAGCAGAGATAGTAAAGAATGTCAGACAGGCAGGAGGGACTTATCTTGATACAGCATCATTTTAAAGCTTTGTTTAAAAAAGAAATTGGTGTGAATAATTCTTCTTGAGTACAGAGTGGTTTCAGAATACAAGCAAGAATGTCATCAGCAGAATTCAGAAGTGATTATTGATCTTCGATCGATGACAACAGGTCCAAGTCGAGATGCAACTTCGCGACGCATAAGGAAAAAAAACAACAAACGTTGTGGGCTAATTTAGTCACGTTTGCTCCTGATTTCCGATTACGTCAAACAATTATTGTTTAATGGATTAAATGTGAACAGATTTCTCCCTCTGACCTCTCGGATGCGAGGGCCTTCAGGGATTCCACAGCAAAGTTGTCCGATCCGAAGAACATGAGCCTCCACGGGGGTCCCGGTATCGCCGGGAGTCCCTGCGGGGACGGAGGCACAGATACTGACAGCGGTCTCCTCGTACCGCCGTGGGCGCAGCACCGCCCGAGCAGCTGGAGGACGTCCCTCCTCATCCTCACATCGGGTCACCGCTGTAAGACCGACTATCCGTGCCACACGGCCTAGTCTGGCTCAGACTTACTCGGCAAAATACTCAGGCGACACATATAATAAATGTCGTGTGAGATTCACGACATCACCATACCTGCTTACACTGTGAAGGAGAGCGCCATGTTTACTATTACACTTCCGGGTTTTCTTCTTTCCGCCTCATAGTGACAAGTATCAACCAGCTTTTTCAGATCATCACTGCCACCTATCAGCCGGGAGGTGGAACAGTCCGCTTCAATAAATGAGAAAACGGCAATTTTTTGTGTGTGTGTGTGTGTGTGTGTGTGTGTGTGTGTGTGTGTGTGTGTGTGTGTGTGTGTGTGTGTGTGTGTGTGTGTGTATGTGTGTGTGTGTGTGTGTGTGTGTGTGTGTTTGTATCCTCTAGAATAGCTTACATTTTCAAGTTCTGATTTTTTTTTTTTGGCAAAATTTTAGCTTTTTTAACTATTTACTTGGTTTATTTGAAAACATGGGAAATCTGGTTCATTAGAGACAAATTTGATACATGACTGGCAGGGGTGGGCAAACTTTTTAGCTCAGGGGCTGCATTGACTTTCAAAATTTGACAGACAGGCCGGGTCACCACAAGATATGATACATATTTGTCAGACATTTGTCTGAACATTGTCTGACAAATCACCTTGGTTTGGTTTTGAAGGCTCTGATGTTTGCTTGCATTTCATGCACAAACCAGTTTTTCTCTTGTAGCTCCACGTCTAGCTCATTCATGTGTCAGTATGTCCACAGCAACGGCTAATTCACTAAGCCATTCTGTGTCATTCAGCTCAGGAAAATTCTCAAGTAGCTCCAAAAATGAAATAATCTCCTGTTTGAGCTCCCACATTCATTGACCCAATCATTCAATCATTCACATCAAGTATGAATTCTGTACCAATCTTTGGCGGGCCAGATTAAAAGATCAACTGGCCAGATGTGGCCCGCGGGCCGTAGTTTGCCCTCCCCTGATGTAAGGGAAGTCTCTCTTTCAGCTTTTCCCTTCACGGGTCACTACAACAAATCACCTTCCTTGTGGCTGACGCTGTGGCTTCTCACCCCATGAGACTAAGGCAGGGGTGGGCAATTATTTTGGCTGGCGGGCAACATTACTTATTTAATTTTTACGCATGGGCTAACTAGGTGAACAAAATGAAAATTGCAATTCAATATTTCAATTTTTTGGCATTTTATTTCAATTTTAAAATCATTAATAATAACATAAATGTACCGACCAACGTTATTTTGGAAAAAAAATTACAAAAGGAAAAATTACGTTTTATAAATTCAATATTGATTGAAAATACTTGTTGAAATATTCAAAGAAAATTGTTTGGCGGGCGGGATAAAAATGCAAAACGGGCCAGATGTGGCACGCGAGCCTTAAAATGCCCAGATCTGGACTGATGGCTGGGAGGCGTGGTTAAGCTGGGTAGATACTGGGTAGATATGGGCAATCCCACACGTTCAAGGTTATTGTTGTGTGTTGGTGTCTCTGTGTTGAAGTATTAAACTCCTCCACATCTCCGCCATCGTTTCCTCGTCGAAACACACATCCTCCATTTAGTCCTAATCTCTGTTAAATTTCCTCCATCTAGTCCCAATTACTGAATTTGTGTAAAGTTGTAGTGAAAAAACAGCAAATTGTATCATGGCTTTACACATGCTAAAAAGCATAGTAACAAAATTGTTCTGCCACAAAAACCTGGAAAACACAGAAGTATTATATTTTTAATAGTTATGTTACCCCCTTGATCTTAGGTCAAACATTTGCCTCCTGTTTGGAGACTAGCACACTGTTTATGGCCTTAAGACATCACAAGTAACATCCTGAAAGTATGGTTTGAAAAAGTTAATCATAAAATGTCATTTTGTCATAAATCAGAGGTTAAAAAAATGCCATTTAACTGATGCCAAAAACAAGTTACAATGAAATAAATGAATGGAAAGGACAAACACCGAACCAATTATATAAACACCATCTTGTTGGAGTTTTGTGATAATCAATACATTTTTATGTCAAAACCATTTGGTTTCCTCCTCCATTTTGTGGCGAGTTTATTGCTGATTTTACCATTTTTTTCACAGAGATTCATTACATTTTCAATTATATGAAAAAAAGAGGACATGGAAAATACATTATCTGTGAAATCATCATAGTTTTTGCCTCTCCTTTTTGCCGATTATTTCAAATAGATTTTTTTTTTTCTTTTGTCGAGAGTTGTTAAATTTCCCAACAAGTGAATTTTCATTTTTCTCAAAATTTAATCAAGTCATGAGGAAGATACAGGACAATACTGCTGTACAAACAACTTAATAACCTTCTTGTGAAATCATGTAATTTCTACCCATCATACAATACATGCGGTTATATTTGAAAGGATTATAATCTGATCTTAATCTGGTCAGGCAAGCCCTGATCATGAAACACTTTTTAGGACACAGATATTTGCCAGCAAGCAGACAGATCATTAGACGGAGGATGTAAACAATTTTGCCAGTGTTGAGACAACTTGGAGCAGTGATCTGTAATCTGCAATTTCTATGAACCCCATCACTCCCCTCCTTGGTGTTCCCCCACCTCTTTCATCTTCTCTTGATTCTCCCAAACTTCGCATTTCACCTCTTCCTGGACCTCTTCCTCGACCTCTACCAAATCCTCTGTCATCTGCTCTGCATCCTGCTCCAACCTAAACTGTTCCTCCAGCTCCTGCTCCCTGGACACCTGTTCCACCTCTTGCTCAGGTGCGATCACAGCTGCACCATCAGAGAAAGCGCAGGAGGTGTTTCCATCCTTCATTGTGACTAGGATGCTCCCTGGCTGCACTGGGGTTACGTCCCCATTAGTTGGGGGAGTTTTGACCTCCTGCTGCCTCTGTAGTGACGGTGAGGAGGCGTCATCCTGGAGCACTGAAATGACCTGCAGCTCCTGCTGGTTCCTGTGAGCCAGAGCTGCTGCAGCCTTGTACTTTGCGATCTGTCTCCGGTTTCTGCAGGCAGACAAATTGTCAGAACAGTAAATCAGAATCAAGAACAAAATATTTCATCAATTTTCTTCATTAAGAACTCAATACAAACACCAAAAGAACAAGATTCAATGAATTATAGATCTAATAGAATTAGAATAAATCAAAATCACAAAGTTCATGGCAGAATCACCAATGCTTGTAATTTCTTGCATTTACTGTACATGCAAGACTTGTTTGAAGATGTCCTCCTCCATTTACACAAAAGCGTTAGAGCAGGGGAGGGCAAACTAAGGCCCGCGGGCCACATCTGGCCCGTTGGTCTTTTTAATCGGTCCCACAAAAGATTGGTACAGAATTCATACTTGATGTGAATGATTGAATGATTGGGTCAATGAATGTGGGAGCTCAAACAGGAGATTATTTCATTTTTGGAGCTACTTGAGAATTTTCCTGAGCTGAATGACACAGAATGGCTTAGTGATTTAGCCTTTGCTGTGGACATAGTGACACATGAATGAGCTAGACGTGGAGCTACAAGGGAAAAACTGGTTTGTGCATGAAATGCAAGTAAATGTCAGAGCCTTCAAAACCAAACCAAGGTGATTTGTCAGACAATGTTCAGACAAATGTCTGACAAATACATATTGGATCTTGTGGTGACCCGGCCCGTCTGTCAAATTTTAATAGTCAATGCGGCCCCTGAGTCAAAAAGTTTGCCCACCCCTGTGTTAGAGTATTAATGGAATTAATTTAGCTGTTTTAATTAATTGTTTTAATTTAGATAGTATTGAGTATTGGGACAATCTGGGGCCTCAACTCAGGGTACTTCGGTGGCTCCCAGTGGTCATAGGTCGATTCTTATACAAATCTTATGTATTACTATTATTATTACCTGCTGGCCATGGCTCCCATTCCAAGCAGGAGAAAGCCTATGAGAAGGCAAACAAAGGCCAGACCGAGCAGCACGAAGGTCCACAGGGACGCTGAAAAAGGCAGACGAAACACCCACAGCTCAGTCATTGTGACATATGAGAAGGGTGAGTATGACAATGAAGATCAGAACTCACAGTCCTCAGTGCGGTAGTACCATTGCAGGAACTTCCTCTGCTCTTCTGTCATGGTGACCTCCTTGTCCATCTCTACCACTTCAAACTGCTCCAACTCAGACGCCCTCCTGAATCCTGTGGAAAAAAAGGAAAAAAAAAAGAAAATCAACAAATTATTATTCTATAATAATGCTAAATACATTGCCTGAGAAGTATCAAATGAAATACATAAAAATACTTTGGTGTGATAAAATGATTTGCCCAAAATGTATGGAATAGATTACCCAAACAATAAATGCCTGAATACTGACATGAAAATATGTCAAAAATAGGTCAGCATTTTTTACCAGCCATTATTTAGTTGTCTATGGTGATGGTGAAACCTACTAGCAGACGTGTGTACCTCTGTGGCACACCAGGGGTTAAATGGGCAAGCCTTTATACACATAAAGATCAGCTAGAGTTGAATATGTTTGGAGATGCCAGCAGTTAAATGGTATTTCAATTGATTAATTGATTGATCGATTTTTTTTTTTATTTTTTGGAAACTTTAAGTTAATACAGAGTTTCATTCATGATTTTGTTTGAAGGAGTTTTGACAAATTATTTTAGCTAACTTTGAAAGCACTTAAGGAATAAAGGACCTTTCTTGGAATCTATTGAAACCTCTGAGGCGTCTAGATGAAGTGCCTTATTGGAGGGCACTACAGTATTACTCTAAAATCAGTAAATTACTGAGGGCTCGGAATCATGTCGCCAATTTATTAATTGAACTCTAAAGAATTATAATGTTGTGTAAAAGGTAAGAAAATTATTTTTATTATTACCGGTATTTACAGATCAGAGATGGATTGGCTGTCATTAATGATATAGCTGAGGATAGTCACCTCAATTACTTTGGAGATAGTGATAATATTGTCTGATAGTGACTTTTATGGAAGGGACTTCAACTGTCTCTAATAGAGGTTATATAAACATCAGGACTCTATCTGCTTGTGAGAACATGTTTGATGCTTCCAGACTTTACAGGACTTACTGAGTGGGTCCAGGCAGATGTCTCCTCTGTCTACAGACCTCCATGTAGCCTCCCTGGCCTCCTTGGAGAGAGTCAGATGGTGTCTATCCGAGGACAGGAGCATGGAAGAGTTCCTGCTGATCAGTCGGTCCCGATCACAATCCCACCTCAGTCCTGAGGGGTCAACCCCGGGACCCTCGCAGGACTGGGTCCGGACAGGGTCTGTGTGCCAGGCAGACAGACACCTAGAGGTGGACAAGCACATCAGCATGTCTTGCTGGAACCAGACCCACTGCTGGGCCTCAGACTCCAAGTTGCACCTCCTCAGCAGAACCTCTGGCCCAGAGTCCTCCAGACATAGGCTACCATGTTTGTTGTGGATCATGAAGGCCAGTGACCCTACAGAGCCAGAAAGATAATTTCATATAAGATAAAATTCATTCAACCTGCTCTAATGCCTAGTCAACTTCCATAGAACAGTTGATTTTACCCTGCAGGAGGAGGAACACCACCACCCAGGTTTCAGACATCTCTGGAAGAAAGCAAATAGTTTTCATTTGAATGGTTTCACACATGTCTGTTTAAAAAATATCCCTTTTTTACCCATTAGCAACTAATGTTCTCCTTATTTTAATATTTAATCCATTATAATTCTTTTTTCATATGCATAGAAATACACATACGGGATTCACGGGATCTGCAGCAGCACTGAAACACTGCAATACTGTCATAAATAGGAGAGATTGAATATGTATAGACACATATTTAAAACTGTTCGCCGAGTTTGATTTTTTTTCTATTTCATTCTTTTCTAATTGTCTTGGAAGAAGATAGGTTTTATGAGTAATTAATGCATTTAATCAGTTTATTACTGGTCTAATCTCTTTTAGTTAGACATTGTAAATAATTGTCTTCAGAATGATGGATTTCACAAATTATTTACTATTAATCAGTGCTTCCTATTTGCAATTGTTTAACTTCATTGTAAAGCATTAAACTGTGTATTTTGAGGGGAAAAAAGATTAAATGAATCCTCCTCACCTGCCTGACGCTCAGTCTCTCCACATGAAGAAGAGGGATAAACCTTTGGCAGGAAAAATCAAGCTTTCCAAAGTTCAGGAGGAGGAGCCAGCCAACAACTTTATTCCTTACTCTGAATTCTATGCTTTTATCGGACAGTGTTAAAAGTAAATATGAAAATCTATTCAGTGCTCCTTATTTGCGGGAAAATATTTTGAAGTCGGTAACAGATCGGGGTGACAGCAGAGAAAATGTACATCTGCATGATTAGCAGTGGTTAATGTGTTTACAGGTTGCAATCTGTGATCATACAGTTGACAGGCTGAGAGTTTGGAGTTAAAGTTCAGGTTGTTAAATTTAAGGTCATAGACCTGGTTGCCTGGTAACTGTTTAGACAGCCTCGTTGTAACCTTGCTTTTGCTGTTTATGACTCATCGGTCAAACGCCTGTCAGCGTAACGAATGTTTTACATCCAGAGTGGGGGATGGCCCCAATTCTAATTTTTAACTATTTCAGGAATGTTATTAACTCAAAAACCTTTATTTTTTTACGATTAAAAAATGTATCATGATAGTTTGAACAAAAAGAGCCAGGATGGGTATTTCACAGAATTCTCATGACATCTTAAATCATTTTAAGACATTGGACATTGTCTTAATTCAGAAAAATGAAGGAACTCCCTTTTCAATTCAGAATAGTGATATACATGTCTCTAATTCGAGAACAAAAATCTATAAATGATTACCTTTGATTATCATTACTTATTTAGGACAAGATTTTCAGTATACACATTTGGATTAAAATGAAAACCTAATATTTCTAAAATGTACTAATTGTGAGATACAATAGGATTAAGAACATTTCAAAGTGACTTTGTCCACTGATTCATTGAGTCAGTGCGTTACACTTTGGAACGTGAGCAGAAGGGAGTCACATGTTTTGATCACAAGGAAACCAGCGTCTGAAGTTGAAATTTCATCTTTAAAACTATAGAGAATCTTTCAATGTCTCCTATCAAAAATCCCCTTTTGGGATTCCCTATCTGTCTGTTGCCACAAAACCGTGATTCTTTCGGTCACATTTCCAAGAAGTGTAAGAAAAGAAACTGAAAACTCTTTTGTGAATGAAAAACTCTGCCACTGCTTTCATTGCCAGACATGAAATTTAATAAAGCACCATTATCAAAACAACCACGCATTTGAAAAGCACTTTTAGACAGAGATATACGACTCCTCATTCACTGTGCATCTCAGATATGGAGTGTCAGGTTATTGAGAATTAACGGTGATGTGTAAGAATATGTCACAAAGTGGGGTGAAATCTAGGATTATTTGGTTTGGGGGGGTGAAAGGGACATGTGGAACAGGAGCATTGGGGTCTCAGATATGAAGCAGGAAAATGAATCCTTGGCCAGAGACGTTTTTTTTTGGCACTTTGGCGCAGTTTGGTGATGATTTGGAGAAACAATTTGGATGCTGTGCTTGGCAGGATGCTGACAGATCCTGAAGAACAGAGGGAAGAGACTATCCTGGATGTCACCTGAGAAGGCACTTTTACTCTGTAACACAAATCCTAAAATCTACTTTGGCAAAAGTGGTGCTATGGTTGGGAGAGGGGAAAGATGGCCTGAGCTGTCAATGCAGCTGCTCGGAGCTAGTCTGGCTGATCTGAGGCTCCTCTGTGGAGTACTCTTCCAGGAACCGGAGGTGGAACTCCTTCAGCTTCTCCAGTAGGACTTTCAGCTTCTCCACAGGGGGAAGGATGGTCATTCTGAAAGGCAGGCAAGAGGTTAGCAAAACCTGTCCGGTTCTGACCTGCACTAAGATCTGCAGGCACGTTGGCCCCAGCCAACACCATAGTGGTTATAAACCAGAAATACACACTGTGGTTTGAGTTTTATCTTGTGGTGTACAGGTAGTTCATGTTGCTACAGAGCAAGTAATGAAACCTACACCCTGCAGCATGATCAATAAAAAAAAGTTTTGGAAGGACCAAAATTCCAAATTTAAGGTAATTTCATAATCTACTTCGCAATAAAGGCAAGAAGTGGGAAAACTGAAAAATGGGGCAACACATCAATTAGAAGAAAAAATAAAAACAATTATCTAAACATATCAACTTTGAAAATCTTTATAATTTGGAAAAATAAAAATGGGGCAAAAGAGATACACAAAAGAAAATGTTGAAATAATTCCCTTTTCCCTCAAAATGGAAGATAATGAGTATTTTGTTACTTTGATATTTTCTAGAAATTCTGGAGGCCCTGAAGTTTATAGTGTTCCTGTGCAGTAATGTTCCAATCAAACCTGATCCAAATAGCTTTGTCAGAAGGGAGAAAAGGAAGGAGTAGTGTGTAACAAACCTGAAGTGGTAGGTTCCCTCCTTCTGGCCAAATCCACTACCTGGAACCACGCAGATGCCAGTGTTCTCCAGCAGTTTCAGACAGTAGAGCATGTCTGGAGCCATGGACAAGGACTGGAAAAGTCACATGCTTGAGTATATGGAGTCAGTGGGTTGACTGGCATCACCACCATTAACATTTCAAAGTTTCATGACAAAAGAATGAAAACAAAACAAAGACCTTGGAGGTTGGAGAAATAAATAAACTGTTGCAGTTGTGAAATTAAAGTAATTTGGAACCATTTATTTTATCTTATTTCTAATGAACTTTTTCTGGAATTTGTAAACACTTTTTTGGTAATTTCATCAAAGTTTCATGGTAGTTTGTAAAAATGTATCTCAAAAGGCTTTCAAATAAATATTCGAACATTACTGTTTATTTTCCATTCAGAAAGGTGATCGAAGTGTTTTGAGGGCATAACCTCACGACCCTGTGAGGTGGCCCTTATCCTGATGTTATCATGCAAGAGGTATTGAACGGATTCTTTTTTTTTTTTTTAATTTTCTTAAATTCAGGGAAAGCTAGTAATATCTTCCTTCTATGATACTCCATATGAAACATTTCCAAGAGCGGGACAGACCTGGGCCTCTTGAACGGCACGTGGTGGGATGAAGATCTGGGGGAAGGCATACATGGCTCCCTGCACTGGGTTGCACTGGATCCCAGGGACCGAGTTGAGAATCTGCTCAGTGATGGAAGCCTTGTGAGACAAAGCATCCAGTATGGCGTTTTTCTCCTGTGGACAGATGATGGACAGGTCAAAGAGCAGGCGAGAAACACTAGTTGTATTAGTTTAATTTGGACAAACAAGAAAAAAATACCGTCCACCTTGCAGCAAGTAAAGCCTTTAACAAATTAATTTAAAAATCAATTTTTATTTTCATTTAATATCTGATTTTCAGCTTGGGACTTGAAACGCTCTTGCATTTTCTGAATCGGATTTTACATTGTTTAAAATCCAAATCTTGATACTTGAATTTGCATTTAAATATCATCCACTGCACAGCGGGTACTTCATTTAAACATCCATTTATTCATTCATTCATTATCGATAGCTCAACTATCATTGGGCGAGAGGCAGGCTACACCCCGGATCGGTCTCAAGTCAATCCCAGGGCCACGTACAGACATACTGTACAACCATTCTTGTCAAAATCTTCTTCCTGTTTGGAACTGAAGTTTGGAATTGAAGTTTGGAACTGAAGAAACCTCTTGGATGAGAGGTGAAATGTCTTCAAAGGGAGGAAAATCAAGTCCAGTTGCTACGAGAAGAAGATTTTGACAAGTATCAACCATGACCTGGATGACTCAATCATTCTCACACACAACCATTCACCCTCATTTGTGCATGTGGGCAATTTAGAGCCTCCACTTCATTTTCTTAATGTTTCTGAACTGTGGGAGGAAACTGGAGAAAAGCCACACAGACAAGAAGAGAAGAAATAAGAAATGCCTTTATTGGCAGCTAAGGCAGCGAAGGAACAGCGCCAGAGGAGCAGTTGGGGGTTCAGTGTTGCTCAACAACATGTCAACAGGCTAGGAGGAACCGGGAATCGAACCAGGAATGTTCGGTTCAATTACCCCACCTCAAATTAACCATGCAATGTCAATGCATGGTAATCAGTCATCTCTGCGCAGTGTATATTCACCACTTATGTGAACAGACTGCTTTTAGAGAGGCACACTGTGTTAAACACTACACCACTGTATCGCCCATTTCTAAAAATTCAATCATCTTTAAAAGAATACTCAACCTCAATGACTAGGAAAATATAAAATATAATATAAAATATATATGGAACAAAAATGTACTGCTTTCATTTCAGTGAAAGCTGATCAGTGTCACGTTACTTCAGCAGTAGATGGACATCAGGGTTCTATTGAGAAGAGCACCAGCGACTACTCCCGAACATCCCATATATATCTTGACTACCTAAATTGAGATGAATTGACCGAACCCTGTGGCTTCCCTGGACTTTAAAAAAGTTATCAGACCAAAATGGATAAAATGGGGGAATTTAAGTATGTCAGATAATTTGTGGGAGGCGGGGAACGTGACAGTTGAATGATGCTTGTTGCGCTTTCAACACTCACCTTGGTGAACTGGGTGAACGAGGCCTCATGCTCTGTGGGCGGATTCACAATGACGTTCATGGCTGCCTGTCCAGAGACGGGAGGGCAGAGGCGAACCGACAGCAGCTTGATCAGCTGGGCATTGACCTCCTGATCCATGTTCAGCACCTCCATGTAGCCTCCTCGGAACCCACACCTGGAGAGGAGGAGGCCGACACTCTGAGAGTCAAAAATGAGTCACTTGCTGGTTTCAGAAAAATCAATTACCCAATGCTGGGTAAAATTCTATCTTCTAGATGACCGGGGTGGATGAGGTGTACTCACTCTCCAGTGTAACCCTTTGAGGTAGAGTGGAAGGACACCAGCTCCACGTTGTTGTAGTACTGCGGACCCATGTCATATAGAACCTTCTTGAAGGAGTGGAACTCACAGCCTGAGGAGTAGACATTGTCCTGGTACACCTGAAGACAAAAAAAAAGAAAAAAGAAAAAGAAAATAAAACACACCCTAACAGGTCAGAGAGGAGATGCACTCTGCACTTGCACCTGCTCTGAGCTCAAGTTTAGAGCTAAGAACAGTGTATTAAAAGACATGTTTTTTTCTTACGTCATCATCATTCTCTAAATGCTTCTGTGCAGTAAAAGTGTTAAAAACATTACTGTTCTGCTTACCTCATCGGCCATCACAAAGAGGTTCTCCTCGTAGGCAAACTGAAGAACCTCTTCGATGCACTTTTTACTTTGCACCTGACCTGCAGAACCCAGGACAAATGAAACGATGCTAAGGTTGGGAGGCAAGAAAAATCCAGTGACGGTGCAGTGCAGCAAAAATGACAAAAAAAATGAAAACATGGAATACTGTCCGAGGGTCTGAGGCTGAATGAGGGTCCCACTGGGATCAAGAACATGAGGAAAGTGGAGGTGATATGAACTGAGGACCATAATGAAGAGGGAGAATGAATTTAGAGTTATGTAATTCGTGCTGACTACTTTGTTAAAACTTAAAATTGAATTAATAACTTAGAATTGTATAAATAAAGAACAACAACATTGCCTACAACGAAAAAGACATCGCATTGAATCGGTAATAAATTACATTAAAATTAATGGCGAAATTACAAAACAATCTAATAAGGCAATAATCTTAGGGGACTAGAGTGGGGATGATTGGTAACATCCATTAATTCCACAAATGAGAGGGCAGCATGTACCAGTGGGGTTCCCGGGGTTGATAATGCAGAGTACACGGGGTTGGCAGTGCTGCCTGGCGGCGGTGTGCGCCCGCTGCAGCTCCTCCACATCCAGTGCCCAGCAGTTAGCCTCGTCCAGGTAGTAGTTGATCTGCACAGCCTCCAGCTCGGTGATGGCGGCTGAATACAGCGGGTACTGAGGGATGGGGATCATCACGCCCGTCCTGGATGCCCCCTGACCTGAGACCAGCAACTTCAGCATGCTCTGCAGCGAGGAGGATGTGTCATTCAGTGAGATTCACTCTTGATAATGGATAGAATAGATTGAAACTATCAATCCATCCTAAAAATTTTTTCCCCAATCTGCAGCTTTTTCTTATCTAATGTATTAATTGATCAAAAGCCCAAAGGTAAGTGTTTCTTAATGAATTCAGTCAAATAAAATCCCATAAACAATTGGATGGTCAAAAAACCCTTATCAGGATAGTTAACTAAATTCAAGTTCTGTATAAAAACAACACTTTCACCTGACAATCTATTACATTAACTCATCAAACTGGAAAAACAGGATTGTTTTTATTGTAATTCTCAAATAATTTTGAGTTGATTTTTTTAACCAGATAATCAGCAAATAAATTGAGAAACAGTGCCAACATTTTTTTGTCAGATGATTATTGTGAATTTCTAGTTTATTCAATTTCTCAACACGTTGTGCAAAGAGCATTGAGGACTACTGTATGTAAAGCTGATATTTACAACAATATCTGGTCCATATGGTCCAAACATGTCGGCTTCTCATTCTGTTACTCGAGGTTTGTGATTACCATGATGCCGTCGCTGGCCCCGGTGGTCAGGTAGATGTTGTTCCAGTCTGCCGGGATGCCCTGGTCTCTCCGGGAAATGTAGTCCGCAATATCCCGTCGAATGCACTCCACCCCCTGGCTGGGGCTGTACGAGCCTGAGGCACGGACACAACAGACACAAACCGGCGATGGGATTTACGGGTTTAAATAGCTGAAATGCACTGGCTTGTGCAGCAGCGGCGTGGGGATGCTGGACCACGCCCACCTAGACTCTGCCCCCCACAGTCCCGCAGGATCCTCCGGGCTCGCTGCTTTGCGTCATCAGGGAACGATGGACTGTCCAGCAAATCGGGAAAACAACACAGAGCCACCACCTGCATATACACACAGCAGATGAACATTTCTTGATGGAGGCACGCGTGCATTCAACGCCAGTGAAATCTGCGGAGTATCAGTTAGAAATGGGGAAACGGTGGGAATCATCAATGTTTGAATGTGTGGAAGCATCTGAGCAGTTGAACAGAGGATCAATCTGAGGTTCACCTGACGGAGGAAGGTGATGGGCTGCTGACCCATGGCGTGGGCATCCCCAATGTTGGCTTTGATGACCTCAGTGAAAGGCCGTTTAACTCCCTGAGACAAAACAAACAACCAAGTCCAAGTTTAGGATGGAGACCAGAATATCAAGGAGGGGGGTTTATTTGAATCATCTGCCAAATATGATGTTTTTTCATGATAATATTTTCCTTTTTATAGCCTTTTTCATAAATGGTTACGGCTTTACTTTTCCGACACAAAATCGTGACACTTCAATCACTTCGAGATAAAATGTATTCTTCATTGGGACATTTCAAATTTATTTGGACATTAATGATATTCACATTAAATCATAACTTTTTACCGTAATATTTTACAAGTATTCTTAATCTAATTAGAGCTTTATTGTTAAATATTCCATCTTTTTCTTGAAATGTCATCATTCAATGCTCACTTCATCGGCAGGTTGTTAAAGCGTCTTCAAATATGAAGACGAGCAGACAACAACACGTCTTTTTTTTTCTTGAAGTATGAAGTATGACGCTTGCTATTTGTCGCTCGATATAATGTATACCATCATTGTCATGACTGAAATTTGGAGTCTTAAAACATCGTGGAATTTTCTGGTATTCCCGCAACATCGACCTTCGGTAGTTTGGCATAAGCTCACGCATCTGATCCGCGGCTACCACCGGCTCCGGCGACACCGGGCATGTAGCGGAGACCGAATCCGGACCACCGACCTGCCGCAATTGCCTCTCGATGTCCCCCGCTTTGAGAACGATGGGCCCGCGAACTGCGTATTCCACCGCTTTCACCTGCGGGTTCAGGGTCTCCATGTTCAGGCTCCGCTCCCTCATCACGGCTGGGTTCCGAGGCTCCGCGGTGGCCTCCGCCGTGCCGAACCGTTTCGGACCGTGCTGAATGGATCGCAATTGCGTCCGACCGGAAGCGCGCGGCCCCAGGTGGCGGAGAGCGGAAAAGCCACGGAGCATTTTTCCTCCGAACACGCAGGAGTGTTCATCAAGCGGTAGCGTGGACGTGGAACGGGACGGACCGGGCGGCCATTAAAGCTTGCAGCTTCCGCTACCCAGACAGACAGCATCCGATCCAAATGCAGCGCGTGCCATTGTCACCTCTTTTTTTCTTCTGAAACTTTATTGTCCTCGTCACACTTACACCAGCCTCAGCTGCAGGGCCGCTGAACGGGATGACGAGGGCCGGAGGGAGGTTCTTCGTTATTTTTAACAATATTAATAAAAATAAATACAAAGGCATACCAACATAGCAGAATGATGCACCTGTTTTATTGGCATGATAATTACGTTGCACATAAAACATTTAGATCATGCTATATTTTGGGACCTGGGTCGCCTCCATCCACGATTAATGCCTTTGGTCTTCATCGAGGCCTCCTGACTGATGAATACACAGATAGGAAAATACATCAAAAATTAAAAAACATAATTAAACATTAAAAAAAAATCAGTGATTTTGTGAGTCAGTGATGCTGAATTAGCATGCTTCTTCTTTGACCCTTTTCAAAATTATTACCATTTGAGATAAGACAATTGATTTTAAAAGAAATCCAGTGAATTTCCTGGACAACAAACTGCTTTTTCATGGGTGTTTTTGCATTTATGATCTTAATGGCCTGCATTCAGCACAAACACAGAGTACCCTGAGTAGTGAAATTTAAATGCTATTTGTGATTTTTTATTTTTACCTTTTACCTTCCATGGTCTTCTTGATAGTGTGTCATATTTTCTACTATTTTATTGTGTCATATTTTCAACTATTTTTCTCCATTCTTACAAAATAAAATGATATAAAAAGTGAATGAAGGAACCTGTGTTAATACTGTTGCATTAGTGAATGTATAATGTTTTTCTTGTGTCCCCAGTCCTTCCAAAGCAGCTGTTTGGAATAATGATGAACACTGATGTCTGGCTTAGGCCGGTCACTTGCACCATGACAACAAGGACGAAACTGTGTAAACACTAGGAGGTCAGATCCTGTGATGTCATGATGACAATGACACAGGAATTTTATGTTGAACTGCATTTCTGTTGCAACTTTTACATTATCGTCAGGGGACTTTTCATAAGAATGACTTGTTTGTGGTGGATATAAAAGTTCACTCCTGGAATCAATGCAGCACTTTTCGACATCCTGACCAAGAGGTAAGATTGACATCAATGGCTTAAACATTATAGACATACTGAAATGAGATGAGATATACTTGAATGATCCCATGCTTGGGAAACTGTTTTGCAGCAGCAGCAAGACATACAAGACAAACTAAAACTAGGCATAAAGAATAAATAAACCCTGATGTTTAAAAATTTTAAGAATAATCTAAAAAAAAAAGTCTCATATTTCACAATATACAGGAATAAATAATGAGCAAAGTGACAATGTGAGGTAGCACAGTAACTGATTAGAGTGAGTTATTGTATAGGGTTATGGCATGAGGTAAGAAAGATTCCCTGTTTCTTTCCATTTGACAGCAGAGCTGTAAGTCTGCTGGAAAGCTGCTCCGTTGTCTTTCCAGTGTGAGGTAGAAGGGTTGGTCAGGGTTGTCGACAGTTTCTTAAGCATCCCCCTTTACGCCACGGTCTCCAAAGTTCTCCATCCTGCTGCCAGCTCTCCTCATGACCCTGTTTAGTCTGTGGGAGTCTCTGGCTACGATGGTGCTCCCACAACACACAGCTGCTGAGAAGATGACACTGGAGACAACAGACTGATAAAAGATCTCCAACATCATGCTGCATACATTAAATGATCTGAGCTTCCTGAGGAAGTACAATCTACTCATACCTTTCCTGTACACAGACTGTTTTGGATCTTCAGTCCAGTCTGTTGTCAATCACGACACCCAGGAATCTGTAGTTCTTAACCATCTCTACCACCTCACCCCTGATCTGTAAAGGCTGTGACAGCGTGTCCATCTTCCTCCTGAAGTCAATCGCCTTCTCCATGGTCTTGCCGACATTCAGCCTCAAGTGGTTCTGTTCAGTCCAGTTTACAATTCTACCAGCGTACCAGCCTCCTGTACTCCCCCTCCTCTCCCCCTCTTATACACCCTACAACAGCCTACAAGAAGAACAAAAATGAAGATAATGAGATTATTCTTGAACTGAAAGGACCCAAAATCAGTTGTGTGGTCTTGGGTTCAATTTTAAGTGATGAGCCAGAGACTTCCTCAGCTAATATCTAGTTTAGTCCTTATCTACTTAAACAGAGATGAAAGAATTTAACCTCTTGAATTCTATCAGATAATGTGGATCCTTTCTGGATAGTTACAAGGGTCAGTTCACAGGCTTTGGTTAAAATAAAAAGGTGCCTCTATCCTAGAGTTAGCCAATTACACCACATTCATTTTCATTGCTAGGACATGGACATTTCCATCAGCACCCTGTTCTTGCTGTATTCAGTGGTCTCTTTATGTCTAAAGAGGCAAAATCAAAACATTTTGAGAAAAGTCCAACAATGTTTCACATCGTATGTGTGGCATCAATTGCACTCGCCTCTGAAGCTCCCTTCATTGCCACAAAGAAATGAGACGAATAAAAATACTTTGCAATAATGAAGCACCATTTATTTTGTCACTCTCGAACGAGTATAATTGCAATCAGGGGGCCACATACGTGTGTGTTTTAACACACACAGAAATTCATCCATCCATAACAATTTTAGATATTCATGCTAAGGGCAGTTTTCCTTCATTAACACTTTAATTCTCAGCAAAGACCAACTTTTGGAGACGGGTTGTTGTTTTTGTTTAAAGCTGCCAGGGTCTTTTGGCAGTTAAGTTACAATCAAAAACTTGTCAATGGGAAAACACACAATCTGCTCTATAATTGTTAAGACCTAATCATTTGATATTGTTGACGAGGGAAAAATTATGCTGCTTATCCTCCCTTTTCATCTTTAATGATCCTAATGCTGATTTGGAATCTCACTGATCCTTAAAAACGGACACTGAAAAGGAATATTTCAAGCCAAGGCCTATCTCTCCATCAGGCTGGTTTAGAATGCTTGATACGTAACGTAATGGGACAAACATAATGGACAAATAGCACAAAAAACAACCGTTGAAGGACCATTCAACAAAAGTGTGTAAAAGATTTTTGCTAAAAACTACCTTCAGTTGAGCTTGTTATTTGATGTCAACTCAAAAGACCCTAACAGGCTGCATTTACATGTTTGTTGCCAACAGCTGTTTTTACTTTACTTCTTTTGAAGAGCCTTGAAGAGGAAAAGAAGAATCTTACAGGAAAACTGCATAATAGTTGAGCTATTTATTTCTGAAGCATATTTGGGTGAGTGGCGTCTCAGTTGTATGTTGAGGCAGAGAAAGACAGAGAAGGGTTATTTTTGCAGACTGTGAAAGTCACATCTTATAACCGTTGGAAGTGTTCTACCATGTGCTTACAATGAGAGCCACAGCTGATCGTTCACTCAGGATAATAGATACTGTCAGATGTAACACATATTTGATTCATTTCCATATAACGAGGCGTGAACAGTGCATGTTTGTTTTCATGCTTTGTAATGACTGACATACGATTGCACAAATGCAAAGAGTTATTTTCTAAAAATGAAAAGTGAGAAATAGTAAGTCATCACCACGAATTTGCTAGAAACTTACATTAAAAATGACAACAAAAAAATAATTGAAACAAAATCTGGAAATGATAAACAAAATGTAGAAGTGATAATGAGTTAACTTAAACAGATGGAAAGTGAAAACAAAGGGCACCTCAATCTGTGATTCAGTTCGCTTTCTTGCGTCACTGAAATGTGTAACGTCATCTTTCCAGCTGGTCAAAATTGTGATGCTCAGGAAGCCAGCGATGTGAGAGTGAAATCAATCAGCTAGCTAAGTAACTGATATAAAACGCAACCATGACAGAGTCATAACAAACCTTTATTGACTTAAACAACAGGCTCTCTGCAGCTTGATGAAAGTAGGAAAGGCCTCAGCAATTCATATGTCACTGAAAAAACACGGTACCTTCATGGAGTTCGAGTGAGTGAGCCTAACACACACACAAACACGCATACACCGTGTGCATTTCTTCAGTCTGTCAGTCCATCCAGCTATTCAGAAAAACACTGTCCAGGTCCAGCTCTTTGGTCGATATTTTCCAATGACGGTGCTCCATCGCTTAGTCTATTAGTCTATAGGATGAGGGTTTGACCCAGGATTTTACGGTTAATCTCAGCCAAGGCCACAGAAAAGACAAAGGCCCGCTCATCTGACAGGTTAGCATAAATATCCACTTCCTTCTCCTGTTTCTCTGCAGGAAAATAATTCTGTTTTAGTTGAATCATGGGAAAACAGCATTTGAAAAATTACAGTGTTCAATAAATGTAAAGAAACACTTTGAAAACAAAGGGAAAAGGAATCATGCATGATCTCTATATTGATATAGACATGTTATGAGTTAGGGACCAAAGGATGCCACAACATTTGATGGAAAATCAACATTATCAACCTGGACAGGGCTGAGTTCACAGACTCGGAAAATGAAGACACAAAAAATGATGCAGCAAGCTTGTCCATTTTGCTGAAATTTTATTGCAGCAACTAAACATTGATACTCGGTACTCTTACCAACATACCCTTTCCATGACTTTCTATTTTTACAAACACTTTGTACTTCTAACAACTTCCCTGTCACTGTTGCACTTCACAATACTTTGCTGCTATTTATTTCTGATATACTCTATATCTAATTCTGTGCTGAGGCACTTGTGATTAAATTTCATTTTGTGTACACTTGTTCACTGAATGTTAATAAACCCCAAGTCTACGTATTTTGTCCCCCACATGCTCTTATGCATGCCTGACAAGGTCAGAGCATGCTCCTAAAGAGACAAATATGGCGTCCTGAGGTATCTTCCCCCAAGACCTGGACCAGGCCATCACTGAGCTCCTGGACAGTCTGAGGTGCAACCTGGCAGCATCAGATGGACCAAAACATAATGTCCTAGGGGTGTTTGACTGGATTTAGACCAGGCAAGTGGGGTGCCTGTCGACGTTATCAATTACTTCATCCTCAAGGAACTCCCTACGTACTCCCATGACCTGAGGAGTTCATGCTGAACTGAAATGTTAGGGGCAGCATGAACTCTTCTCCAGTCTTTCAGATCTGACACATGGTCTGAGGGTAAACCTGCTCTTATCCGTGAAAAGCCCAGAGCACCAGTGGCGGACCTGTCTATTTCGGTGTTCCATAATGACGACCAGTTGAGCTCAGGATCTACTCGAGGAGGCTGGGCCCTCAGACCACTCATGAAGTCTGTTTCTGATTGTTTGGTCAAAGACATTCATAACCATGGGTTGCTGGAGCTTACTGCTCATTTTGTTCCTTTTGGCATAAAGGAACAGGTACTGGTCCTACTCATGGATTTAGAACCTTTAAACGGCTCTAATCAGCTCTCCTCAACTGTCTCCTGGAATTTCCGCCGGGCTCTCAAGACTGTGCTGGGAGACACAGCAAACCCTCTAATGATGGCACAGATTGATGTGTCATCCTGGAGGAGCTGGATTGTGTGTGCAACTTTTCTCAGGTCTAGATATCACCTGATCCGGATAGTGTGTCATTTTTGTACTAAAAGTTCCCGGTTCAATTCCCAAGCTCCTCCTTGCCTGTCAGAGTGTTGTTGGGTAAGACATTGAACCCCTAAGTGTTCCCTGGGAGTCACTCAGTGACTGCCAACTGCTCATGGTTCATCCATGACGAGTTAAATGCATTGATAACTATTTCCTGCAAGGAATTAATAATGAATTAAAATATGAGTTAAGAAGTGTTCCTTTAATTTTTTGACAAGTGCCCATAACTAAAATCCATCATTCTGACAGTTTTCAATCTAAGGACAGTGTGAGTAAAATAAATACTGTACGTAAAAATATCTAAATATTTTTTTTTTCAACTGCTTTCCAGAGTGTATACTAATTTCCTGAAAATGTTGTTGTTTCTTGTTTGCAACTTTTTATAGATTTTTTTAGTATCATTTTTATTGATATTTACAACTTTTTAAAACTTAATTTCAAGAAGACTTTTTGGGCATTCGTTTGCTACATTCTAAATTATGTTTAGGCAGATGTTTAAATTAAGTGTGATGATCACAAACATGAAAACAGGGCTTTTGAGTTATTTCGCAGTGTCGCATTATCAGCAAATAAAATGTATCATGTATCATTTCTCGGGTGTAAGCTGGGGGATGATCACTATTGTTTTAAAAAAAAATTAGTCAAATTTCAACCCCTCATAAAGACAGTTCTTTTACCTTTGTCGTCTTCGTGTTTCTTCAGGCCCACGGTCTTAGGTCGGCCCCGTCCCCTGCGGATGGGATCTGACTGACTGTTGGTGCGAGGTCGCCTCCTGTTTTCCATGTCGCTCGACAGAGACGAGTCGATACGGTCTCTGCGAATCCTTTCCGTCCGCCTGCGCTTCGACTCCATTTTTTCTATAACAAACAATGAGTCGTTTCCATTGTGGGTTTGTCAAGTTCTAAAGCTCAGAATGATTCAGAAAATAGGCTGATGCCCAATCAGAACATGGTGTTATCCTTTATAATTATCTCTTCAAACTCAAAATCCTCACAGATGTCAAAAGAGAAGGAGAAGATCTGGTGTCTCAAAACCACAAATTAAATAACATTTATTAAGCCATTTTAAAGTAATCTGATGTCAACTGACAAAAAGAGCCTGTAGATACAATTAGCCTGTCACAATGATAAAAAGGAGAGTACGGTTATCCAACACCAACAGAGCGAAAACTACCGCACATTTCTCCTACTCCTCAAGGTTTACATTTGTATGTCAAGAGTCACCAACCTGGCAAAATCGAGAACATTAAAATCTTTTAAAATTCAGATAACCTAAATAAATAAAATGCCTACATCACAATGTCACACTCAAACCTAACTCAGATAAGCAGCATTTCATTTACTTGTCTTCCTGCACACCCCCAACATAGTCATGTTATTATCAGGTCTCCTGTGATACACAGCACTTTATAACCATTTATAAGCATGTGTGAACATGCATCAAAAACGTTCCCTTGAATGAGTACAAAAATGTGTGCAATTTTTTCAAATTATCACAAAATAAACAAAAAGGAACAAAACACAAATTCAGCAAAAAAATCAAAACAAAAGGCAGAAATTCAGACCATAAAATTAGACCAATAAATGTAGGAACTTTGCTTAAAAACAGCAATACATTTATTAATATTAAATGACAAGTGAACTGGAAATCATGAGGAAATTCTTACAAAAACAGCAAAAACAAAGAGCAACAAAAAAAAGGCACAAAATTACAAATTAGCAATTAATTGAAGGTCAAAAGACCAAAGACAAAATACATAATCTTGCTTAAGAAACAACCTTAAAACAATCATCATGAAATCACTTAAAAGTGAATTATCTTTGCAAAATAATTTACAGTAGTAAGTTTGCCAGGAAAAAAAAAACAATTTGCTGCTCAGGTTGGGTAAAAAGTGAAAGTTTAAGGTAAAGGTTGAGGGTTCAGACTCTCATAATGAGCTTACTGACCAGGTGGTGTTCGGGACATACCTGCAAGATTTGAGGAGGAGCACTCGCTAAGCTTGGCATTCAGCAGTTTCCTGCTAATGAACACGAAGCCACAGGGACACGATTTACAGGCCACTGGAATCTACAGACGACAAACACCTTGTTGGAATGTTGGGCAGGAAAGATACTTTTGACTTGAGAAAGAAATGAAAGACAACTAGGACATTCTGTTAACATGAATTTAAATGCTTGACTAAACTGCTGAATGAAGAGTTTTGCACAACAGTAATATTCTAAACTTTACATATATAATACACACAATATGTATTTGTTATGATTATATATTGATACTCACTTTTTTTGGATTTTTTCTGTACTACATGGTGGTAGCTAGGGATTGAGCTGTCATGTACTATATATTTCCTGACAATTTATTGAATTTCTTGCTGAATAGTTTTATATATTTTCACATTGCTATTGTGTCATTTATTCTGATTTGTTGTCTGTTTTTAAAACAGAAATTTTCTGATGATTTACAAAACTTGAGGAAATAAGCTAAAACAAACTAAAAAGAATCAGCTTACTTAGTTTTTTTTCCTCAAGAAGGGATTAAAAAAGGGAAATTAAAATAAGCAAGGAATCAAGTAAAATAATCGAAAATTACATGAATAAAAGGACAGGAAAAGTGACCGAAAGGATAAGGTATTTAGAGGAGGCAAATTTCTAATAACAGGACTATAAATGAAGGCCAGATTAGTAATTCTGGGGTAGATGACAATATTTCCCAAAATACAAACTCAATAAAACTATTCATATCGTGTTTATTTATTGCAGTTAAAGAGGTTAATTTTACTGATGTATTTTTGGATTAAAACATTTTTGACAAGAGTGATTTCTTGTGGATTTGCTTGTAATTTCGTCATAATTATTGAAGCAATATTTGGCTATGTTTAATATTTGATATGTTTAATACTGATTTCCAGATGATCTCTTTTAGGTTGTGTCTTGCTGATTCTCTTAATGTCTTTTAAGTATGATTTTAACTTATTCATTGAATTTCAAATAATTTATTGACAACTTCAAAATAAATGGAAAAAATATTGTTACATATTAGGTATGTCTTGGATATTGATTGCGATGATCATTTGCCCAGATGTTGGAAATTTCCTGCAGCTATTTTAGTACATTTTCCTGTTTTGGTAGGCAATTTCTTGTTATTTTTTTGATAATTCCTGTATTATATTATGGGAATTTTAGCTAATCTTAAATTTTGTTTGATTTAAAGAGAATCGCAATGATTTTCAGACTTCTCCAAAGTTTACCGGTAATTTCCCCTATGGGGATCGATAAAGTTTATCTTATCTTTATTTCCTGGTTATATTTTCGTCATTTTTTGATGTGATTCCATGTCACCTCAAGGGAAAGGAGGTAATAAATTATTACTATTATGAATATTAATGATAATGATAATAAGCATAGAGGACACCCGCAGTGAACAAATAAAAATGTTTTAATCGAAACATTTTCATCAGAGAAGTGAGCCCGTGTCTGAAGGCCTAGTACACTCGTTGGTACTATAAATACAATATATTGTTAATTTTCAATAAAATAAACATAACTAATAAAATAAAGCAAATCTTCTTTCTCTGCCTCTTACTTCCTTATTTGATTTTCAGGACATTTTTTTAAAACTTTAAAGATGACACGTTTCTCTTCATTTTTTTATTTTTTAAAGGACGACGACGACAATAATGGTCAAAATATAAAGCCCAGCAGGGAATTTATAGTGTTTTTAAAAACTGTCACATGACGGCAAGAGGCTTGAATTAGGTGTCACCGGATAAATATTCCAGAGCACAGACGTAATATTTTAGCATTCGTTGTTACAGATGGTTGGCTCCGTTTTTCGGTGCCGCTCCGGGGGTTTTAACGTGTGCAGCCATTGTGGCTCTAATGAGCTAGCAGCTGCCCGTGGGAGCTAACACTTATAATAGCAATAACAAAACAAGTTTACCAAAAACCTCAAAAATTGACCAAAAAATTAAGTGTTGGCGAATTAATATTTCCTCACCTGTTGGTCGCATTCGGGACAAGATTTCGTGGCCATTTTGACTTTCTTTGTTTTATTAGACGACATAGTCAGTTCCTGGGGCCGTTGTGGCGAAACACTACGGGGGATCGAACTTGTCTCGTCTTTCATGGACGACGGCGTCTCCTCACCGCTCCAACACAGACTGACACACAAATACAGGGAGAAAAAAATACAAATACACACACGCAAGCACACACTAGCGGCGCTACATGACTACACGACCGTTTCTGGACGTTAGTTCAAGCCACGCGCATGCGCACACGGAATCGTCCTCTAACTGATGTGTTCGTCGATTTCAGGAAGAGACAACAATTGACGAAAACTATTGGTTTTCCTAATTTAGTTTACTATTTCACTTTAAAGTGTAAAACATATACTAAACATATACTAAATCAGCGCTGTGCCAAATTGAGATGATTCATTATTAAGACCTTATTAAGACCATTGTTAAGACCTTAAAACAGTTAAGACAATTTTTATTTCATTGTATTTCTTATTCCTCCTCCTTCCTACTATTATCTATTACTGTTATGTTTTGCTTGAAACTCTGGCACAACAATTTCCTTCGAAATAAATAAAGTTGTTCTCATCTCATCTCATCTCATCTCATCTCATTAAACTTTCAGAACTGTGTTTATCAGCAACCTCTGCTGTGCTGATTTAAGGTAATGTACTACCTAGTCCTATAAGCTCAACTAATATTCCTTCTTGCGAAATCTGGCATCTTTTATTTGGAAACATTTGTATGCAGATTCATTAGTTTATCAGACAGTTATCACGTAAATTCAGAAACATCTTATTGAAAATGATATTCCAATTTTCTGAAGTGTCATCATCACCGTTGTCCCCATTGCCTGTCAGGGGCCACGTCTGGCAGCAGACCCAGAAAGTCAATGCAGGTCTCTTGGGTCTTCCTGAGGGACTCAAAAGGTATTCCCAGACTAGAGAGGATATCAAGTCCATCTGGCATGTTATGGGTCAACCACAGGGCCTCCGACCAGCTGGAGGTGCATTGAACACAACCAATGGGCAGCTCCTGGGAAGCAAACTTATCAGGCGCCTGAACTACCTCAACTGACCCCATTTGACATGAGGCTGCAGCAGTTCTTCTTTGGCATCTTGCTTTCTAACCTTTCCAAGCTGTGACACTCTGTGGAAGAAAGCTATCTCAGACCATTGTGACCACGACTTTGATATTTTTAGTCACGACTCACAGTTCAGGACCATCTCTGAGAGATGGGACATGAAAGAACAGGTAAATTAAAAACGTTCTCCGTGTTAACACTTAACTACATCAGAATTTGGGCTTTGCATGCCACCACACTGGATTTGAAATGAAACTACAACAGAATGGAAGTGCAGACTTAAAGGTTTAATTCAAGGAGTTGAACAAAAATATGATTAAACATGTAGGAATTGTAGCTATTTTTATACAAATGCTCCTGATTTCAGGGGCTCAAAAGTAATTGGACAAATAAATATAACCAAGTAAAATGTTACTTTGCAATATTTTGTTGGGAATCCTTTGCAGGTAATGACTGCCTGATGTCTGGAACCCATGGGCGTCACCAAACGCTAGGTTTCCCCCTTTGTGATGCTTTGCCAAGCCTTTACTACAAATGTCTTCAATTGTTGCTTGTTTGTGCATCTTTGAGCCTAAAGTTTTGTCTTGAGCAAGTGAAATGGATGCTTGATTGGGAGGCGATCTCATTACTGACTTGGCCATTGCAGAATATTCCACTTCTTTAAAAAACTCCTGGGTTGCTTTTGCATTATTTTTTTGGATCATTGTCCATCTGTACTGTGAAGCACCGTTCAATTAACTTCGCTGCATTTGGCTGAATCAGAGCAGCAAGTTACACTTTGTTACTTTCGAGTTACTACTCTATACACTACTCTATACACTTCAGAATTCATACAACTGCCTCTGCTTTTTGTCACATCATCAATAAACAAAAATGACCCAAAGCCATTGGAAGCCAAGCATGCCCGTGCCATCACACTGCCTTCACCATGTTTAACAGAAGATCTGGTGTGCTTTGGATCATGAGCTGTTCCAATTCTACTCCAAACTTTCTTCTTTCCATCATTCTGGTACAGGTGATTTTAGTCTTATCTGTCCAAATAATGCTGTTCCAGAACTGGGCTGGCTTCTTCAGGTGTTTTTTGGCAAAGTCAATTCTGGCCTTTCCATTTTTGAGATTGATCAATGGTTTGCACCTTGTTGTGAATCCTGTGTATTTACTCTCCATAAATATTATGGTAGACTTAGATACTGATACACCTACTTCCTGGAGAGTGTTCATCACTTGAGTGGATGTTGTGAAGGGTTTTTCTTCACCATGGAAAGGATTCAGCGGATTCTGTGGCATCCACCACTGTTGTTGTCTCTGGACATATAGGCCTTTTTGCATTCCAAAGCTCACCAGTGCACCCTTTTTTTCCACAGAATGAAGCAAACTGTTGATTTGGCCACTCCTAACATTTCTACTATCTCTCTGATGGATTTCTTCTTTTTTTCAGCCTCAGGACGGTCTGTTTCACCTCCATTGAGAGCTCCTTTAACTGCATGTAGTGTGTTCACAGCAACAGCTTCCAAATGCAAACATCACACCTGGAATCAACTCCGGAACTTTTAACTACTGAACTGATGACAGATTACCGCCAAGAGCTCATGCAGCCTTGCCATTTTTTTGCAGCCTTCTGAGTCAATTGTCCAATTACTTTTGGTCCCTTGAAAAAGAGTCACCTCTGTCTTAAAAAGCTGTAATTTCTAAACCCTTGCTCCAATTTGGATATGAATACTCTCAAATCACAACCGAGAGTCTGCACTTTATGTCCTTTAAGTTATGTTTTTGTAAACGGCTAATATAACAAAACTTGTGTCACTGTCCAAATATTTCTAGGCCTAACTGTAAATGAGCTGTTTACCAATTAATGAGACTCCAGATACTGTCCATGAAGACAGGCAGGACCGTGACCAAGGGCAGCCCTGGCAGGACCCAGCCCCCACCCAAATCTGTGGACATTGTGCCAAGAATGTGGATAACAGCTCTGGCAGGTTCTGAACAGGGACAAGTAATAAAGACCCACAGGAGTGTGAAACCCCTGTATTTGGAAGACATCCTCCGGTCTAAAGTGTTGTGGTACCATGCACAGCTTTGAACAACCACATATTCAAACATGGTGTTGTGGTAGCTAATCCATGCCAAACACTGTCATAATTACATATTATTTTTTAAGTTTCAAAAAATATGTGGGTTTATTAATTGTTCAAGGTTTTGGTTTTCTTCAGTACGGTTGGATATATTTTTGTAAATATAGTTGCCTGGTTTGAAAGACATATATGGCTCTTGTAGCTCAAAACCTTACAAGAGGCACATTTAACATTTTTTCTCATTCCATTACCAAAGTTAGTCCCTAATCGACAGTGATTTTATCTTTTGAAGGACTGAAATAAATTATGCTCGATGTGACGGATTTAACTTCTCATTATTCCAGGATTCGGATAATGAGATGAATTAATCCATTAAAACCAATTGGCAGTAATACTTGAAATGTGAAGCAAAATGAACACATAGAGAACATAATGTGTGCAAGGCAGCACAAGACAGTCACTCAATTTATTAATGATAATTCTTTATTATACTGATATACTGTATATGCAAAATTAACAAAAAAGCAAATACGTTCTGTTAAAGAATTTCTGTTTTATTTCAGCAAATGAACATGATAATCGCTATTTAATCAATTAATTTTTTTTCTTCATGTGATTTACAAGTGGGTTCACAGATTAAAATAGGAAGAGACTGCCAACAGATAGACCGTTAACAGGCGTGGCGCGTCTGTTGCCCGACACCCAAACATCTACATTGTGACAAACCTGTCCTGTCCTAGTTACGGCTTTAGTATCACAGCTATTTTTCTGCCCCAACCTAGTGACCTGACCATTTTCCCTTAAGTTTGCTCTTCTAAAATAACATAGCGAAGAGGCTTCACATAGTTTAAGAGGATATGGACGTTACTTTCTGGTATGTGCTGCAGCAGTGGATAAGAGTTCCAATCATTCATTCTTCCTACATTGCGTTTTTCTATGACGAGCCTGGTTGTTTGTTGAAAATCTACTGCCGGCCTCTATCACATTGATATAAGGATGAGCCATATGATGAGTCTGTCAAGGTTTATTTTAGTACAAGACACTATGCTACTCTTTTGTCTTCCTTGTGTTCTTGTGAGTGACTTCCTGCCCCACTTGACTGACATGGTGTTCTTATATTTCCAGATATCTATATATTATCGATCTGTTTAACATTGAGAGCAGTGATACTTCTATGAATGTTTCGGACAGACTTATGAATACAAATTATGTAATTTTAATACGAATTTCTTATATTGAAACGAAAAAAATCCAATTTCCCACCTCCCTTTTTGAGGTAATGTCTAGCAATGTTTGTGTAATCTCTTGCCTATTTGCTGTGACTTTGTTGCTCATTTTGATGTTTTTTCTGTGACAGTTTATTATCATTTAACTTTCAGGAATTTCTGATTTTCCAGTGAAATATTACAAAATCGATAGTGAGAATAATTTTGGCATTGGATGACTGTAGCATGAGGGAAATTAGGAATGCTGTGTGAAATAAAAATACAATTTTTTTCCAGGTTTGACAGCTGTCTGACAAGCTCCCAGAATGGCATTATGGCATCTACCGACACCTTTTGACACATCAGTCTACAAACCAATTGCTTTGTAGGAATGGGAATCAAGAAAAAAAACCCATCGGAATCTTATACCTCCAAACTTCTCAATGTCTCTTGTTGATGAAAATCAGTGGCTGTGTTATGAGGTTGACAAAGTGGAATCACTTGCTACAGCTTGTTTGACTCAACAATGTGTTCAGACTAGGACAATGGAAATCATGAATTTTAACATTTCTTACTTCCCATCCCAACTGAAAATATATTCACAGGAAACATGACCGCTCTGCCTCTTACCACCTACTTGCTTTGCCTACATGGAATGTTTTTGCAGCAGGAGACAAGAGAGGGGACTCAAGAGCTTCATGCAAATGAACTGAGCTGCACAAGTTCAGACACTGCGGCACATCATCAGGTTCTTTCACAGGGGTCAAAGTTGGTCTGGTCCTCAGATCGCTAGGAGCCTGACATGCTGAAAACGTAAAGCCATTTCAGAAAGAAAAAACTCTAGAGTGGAGGCTTTAACGCCTCGACTCAGTTCACACACGATGGAATATGAGGTGTAAATGATTCAGGACACAGCCATGACAGCTAGTTAGTCACTATTGATAATTACATGATGTAAGTAAGAGACAAACTAGTTGAGTAGCAATTTAGGAAGAAACCATGCTTTTCAGTGTGTTCAGGGTAAATGCAGAGGGGTTATTCCACATAAATTTTGCCAAGGAGAAGAAAATATGTAAATTATAGAGCATTTGCCTGTTACAAAAGATGTGTGTGCAATGTTTGTGTTCAAAGCCTTACAACTGTGTTAGGATTTTCCAGATGTCACTGATATTCAAGCAGACCTTCCTTAATGTTAAGTGAAGAATATAACCATCATGTTCTTATTTCTGTGATTTTGATCGAGTTCTTGAGATTAAATAGCTGGATAATCCATGTTGAAAGTAACATTCATGCAGATTAGGCTTGTTAATTGTCTCCCAATTACATGATTGAGAAACAAACACAAAGGTATTTGCCAAATTTATTATTGTTGTCAGTGATTTCAAAAGGTCTGAACACATGTGAAGCAAAGCCCTGCCTACTTGCTATTTAAATCTTCAAACAAGTTGTAGAGAAGATTCTGCTAGTGATGATCAGTTTGTGTGGGGGGGAGGGTAATAATAATAATAATATAATAACAATAATAATAATGGGGACATCATGACATTCCTCTGTACTCCTGCCTACGAGATGGGATGGTGTTTGTTCTCGTGGTCGGTCGTAAACTTGGGTTATAATCACGTCTAATAATGGTCATCGTTTTAAAGGACCAGGCCCTCGTAGACGGGACCCTCCGACTCAGGCGACTCTCTCTGCAGGCGGAGATGCTCCAGTGTGTTGTGGAAGTGTTTGTTGATCTGCTCAGTCTCCTCACTTGCCTCCAGGCTTGGCAGGTCCTCCCTGATTTTCAGGATCAGCTGGTTTAATACCTGGACAGTCACCTAGAAGGGTGATGTACACAGATGTGTTTTATCAGTTTCTCTGGTCATGATATTCTAATAGAATTTTTATAAATATTCTACAATCTGGCACACGTTAAAACAAACAAGTACAAAGCGCTCTAACTATTCAATTAAGCTGCCGAAACTACAGGTCATTTACTCTGTAATAAATTATAGATTACAACAAGTGCTATAGGATAAGATCTGGCAATGTAATAGTAGGATGAAAAAAGTGTATACAATGTTTAGTGTCTATGTGGAGGATGTACAGCAGTTTGAGTCTGCATTTATTAATGCAAAATTTTATGTAGAAATGTTATGGACAACTTTAGTGTGACTTCTAGCGCAGGATGTTTTGCTCTTTTTGTAACCACCGCCAGACCTGTAAAAAGTTTTTGTCTGTGCACAGACACGTCCTATAAAACATTGTATCCCACTTCTATAGATTCAGATTATAGATGTAGATTACAGAGCAGAGACATATCATAGACTTTAATGCTTTCCAACTTTAAAGACTTTCATGTATGCCGTGACATCGGTCTTCCTGTACAAAAGACAATCCCTGCAGAGGATCGGGAAGAGACTGTAGCAAGAGGTTGAGCAGGAATAGAAAGATGCGATAAAAGAAGTGGAGCAAGAGGAGGGTGTGGAAGAGGCAGTGTCGCCGTCAACTGATATCAACACTGCTATTATGGCAATTAGAGCTGGCCATCTGCGATACCAGTGTGATAAAATGTACCGGATGACCCAAACGCCTATTTCATGTGCAGGGAACCTGACCATTGGCGGGCCCAGTGCCCGATGGGAAACACCATAGGCTGGCTGGCTAGGACAGGAGGACAGCGGAGTGTCCACTCCAAAAGATCTGACGGACACGAATGACGTATGTACTTGCTCTGCCACACGCAAAGAAGAACCTCTTGTTGAAATTTGTGACAAAGATACAAAAACTTCCCTGAACTAACCCATACAGTAGCAATAGATAGCATTGTTTTTCTTGTGGGGTCCCGGCAAGGAACTCAGTAATAAGAACAAGCACCTTTGGCAGACCTCCAAAGCTGAGGGACCGGATCATGTACTCTGTAGGAGCATCAGGGCACACAGTAAGAGAAAGATTGATGGCTCCACTCATATGGCAAACAGAAGTGGGTGAGAAACTCAATTCATTTCTACTATCAGACCTCTGTCCAATAAATTTACTGGGTCGTGACCTCATGTGTAAATTTTGAAACAGTCCAATCTCTACCCCAGATAAACTCAAAAGTATCAATGACCAATCAAGTGATTTTATTTTAGGAGATGTCAAGTCTCGAGCACTCAAAAAAACTCACTCCCCTCATACCAATGGCAATTGCGTGAAGAAAAACAGACCTCCTTTTTAGCCTGTTGAGCAACCAATCTAGTCAATCACAATTACACAGACTTTATGTCTATATCTGAACTCCAGTGTTCCTCTCATATGACCATGGGACATGATGTTCCTTATGAGAAAATATGGTTTCAGATAATGAAAGATACCACGGAATCTATAATAATGTTCTGGGATAACCACAGGGTGGTATTGGCTATTTCTCTGAATCATGGTTAATATTCATTGTTTGATGTGACCATGTCTGCAAGACATATTTCATTATTTAAACATAATAAGGATAAATGGGAGGAAATGGGGGTGAGGAAACTGTAAAGCGCTGCATTACAGTTGAAAGCTGGAAAGAGACCCTGATGCTATGTTCTCACTGTCCCTCCGCATATACAAAAAAAAACAGTTCAGCAAATTCTCTCTGTGATATGATCAGCTAGAATAGCATCACAACTAACACCGATCCACAATATGTAAATGTCAACAGATGTCCTGTTCAATTCCCTTTGCTAAAGGAAGTTGGCAAGTCCTCAAGTTCCCTGTGGTCAAAACACAAATATTATGTGGGATTAACTGAGGGGTGTGAGCCAGTTAAAATCATGCCCAAATATTACAATCGACCCTGTAAGCAACAGTATCCACTGAAAGAGGAAGTGGTGTAATGGCATTACACCATTGTTTAATTCCCTCCTTGCGACAGGAGTGATTCTGTTGATATTGAGTGGTACAAACTCCATTATTTCCAGTGAAGAAAACACTGGACAGCACAGAGTGTAGATTTGTCCAGGACATCAAAGTGATAAATGTTGCCATGAAACAAAGGGCACCTTATGCCTTCTTCAGTGGTCCAGTTCATTCGGACAGCCAATTCTGGTTCACTTTCGAATTTAACGGCAAATGTTATACCTTTACTAGACTGTGTCAAGGATATTATAAAGTATTTCAAAAGAATAATGCATAATGAATACAGAACTCTTATTAAGCACCTCCAGAAAAGGGGCACAATGCTAGTCTATCAAAACTTCAGTTTGCCGAACCTAGGGTTGTTTTCCTTTACCGTGCTTCTCACCATGTAACATTATCAAAAAAGGTGGAAATGTAATGGAAAATGTACAGTATGTACCTATGTAATGGACAATTTTAATGTGCTATTACTTCTTGCGGAGCATGTTTTGCTGTTTCTGTAACCAGCTTCTGATCTGTGAAACAGTTATAGTGCTTACAAAGAGGTGTCCCAGACACATCCTTTAAAACATTTTATCCCACTTCTTACCAGAGATTTGGATTATAGATCATAGATAGATCATTGACTTCAATGTTTTCTTACTTTATAGACTTTCCTGCTTTCTTATGTTATACTCATACCAAATGACGCATGCCGTGACACAGGTCTTCCTGTATAAAAAACAAACCCTGCAGAGGATTAGGAAGACACTATGTTGCAATTCATGTTGTGAGTATTCTCCCTTTGTTCAAAGTTATTTAATACTTTGGTGAGAAGTCAACTGCACACTAATTCTTGCTCAGATAAATTGCAACAACACATTAATTAGCTATATTTATTAGCACTGATGTATTGAATTTTATTTGTACCTGAATCCATAGTTGCTTGTTTTACAAATATTTTTCAGTGTAATTTAAGTTTTGAATACGACTCAGCAATGTTTGGGATCTTAACATGATGTACAATTTCTGCTGAAATTGATTTGAACTGAGTCCTACCGCATCATTCTCCCTCTCGTAGAAGCAGATGTATCTGTTGAGGATTTCGATGAAGAGTTGGACCTGCAGTGACGGGTCCATGCACTGGTTGGCAATCTTCAGAGCTTTCTTTAGACACTCCATCACCCGCTTACCGTCGCGGATCTTCAGAGAAACGGAAAATATGAGCACCATTTTATGTGTGCCTCGGCAACCAAGACCAAAATAACTCACCTCCTCGCCGTTCTTGTCTGTGCTGCGTCCAGACCAGAATAGGTGGGCACAGATGCTCACAGCTCGGCACTGGTCGGGTTTCTTCAGTAGCTTGGAAGCAGCGAGTGCACACTGAGTTCTCAGAGGCTCGTGGTTCTCCTCGCTGAAACATCGCATCCGCTCAAATGTACCGATGATCAGTGTGATGGCTGCCAGCTGAGCTTTGGAGTCACTGATCTCGTCCTCATACAAGGAGAAGGCCTGGAAACAAAGACACTTAGGATGAGTTTCAGTTTGAGTCAGGCTGCATTGTTTACTGAACTAATGTTACACGTTTACTGGTCATTGTTTAGCATTATCCATCAATAATGCAGCTAATTTGACCAAGTGGGGTGACTCTCGGCTTTTTTTAATGAAAGCATTCAATTTGTGAGGATTAAAACTTAAGGGAATCTAGTGCAACAAATTCCCAAGGACAGCTGAATTTGAATACACTGTAGTGACTTTATTTACTCTCCACCACTGCAAACATACACATATAACAAAAAGGGCAGTTTGCTTAAGATCTAGCTGGATCTAAAGATACAGTCATGCCAGCATAAACAACATATTTTTTCTTTCATTTATAAAAAACTGAATAACTTGAACAACAGTTCACTAGGAAAACATGTAAAACATTCATAAAACACTGTAGACTATATGGAAAAATACCTGTGACATGAATTCGTAAGCTACAGTCTCGTGGTTCTCAAAACCAATCTCGCCTGCTGCCAGCGCCCCCTGCAAGAAGAGTCTCAGAGGCAGTTCAGCAAGCTCAGCCTTGATGAGCGCACTGATGGTCTGGTGGGCAAACGAAAAGATCTTCTGACATTTTTTCTCCCACTTGTCGTCCTGTGGAGAGAGAAATGTCATTGGGAGAGCAGACAATTGGTGTCAAAGGTTTGTGAGGATGAGGAGACCCCACCAGTGATGAGTTCTCCTTGTATCTGAAGGCCAGCTGGTAAGCGGCAAACACCAGTGGGGGCAACGTATAGCGGATCCGCTGGTTCCCTCCTGCCCCAAAGTGTTTACGTGCTGTGTTCAGGATCTGATCACAAACACAAATGAATTAATCAAGAAAGGCCAGAGTAGTAATACCTGCCTGAGTTAGTTCAAAGTTCAATAGATTTTTTTATGATCACCCAGGATTAGTTGAAAACAGTCTTTTGAAATATCTGAAAATTAAGACCATTACCAGGAAATTACACACACATTTTGAAATTACCTTACCTTAAGTTATACACAATCAGAAAATTACAATTGAATAATGTGCTATGTGTAAACGAGGGTCATAAGTAGCACATAGAATCTACAATAAATATATATGAGAATATAAAGAATCACAACAATCATCCAGTATGAAGCATAATTGTGTCATTGTGACAGTATTATCTATTTCAATGTCACTGTTTTAAAAAAAGCGAAAAGGAAAAACTAATTTCATTAGCAAAAAAAGACCCTCTTGATGCTGAATTCTTACGCTCTTTTCAAATATCACTCCTTTAAAGAATTTAATGGCTCATCAAACAATAGAACAGAGCTGGAGTGACACACTGGGTACTCTGACGTGCTTGCATATATAATGCTTAAAATCCCAATGGGCTTCTTCACTGAGGGGTGAACCAACCAGGTATTGCTGGTCAGGGTCTTCGGAGTGCAGCAGGTGAATGAAGCGACCCACGAGGCTCTGCTCCTCTGCAAAGTCCTCGGGGTCGGGGTCATCAGCTGGCTGATCTGGCTGGTCCTGAATCAATGTGGAGACCAGGCTCAAGATGGAGTCCACCTACAGTGACCAGGGAGAGCAGAGAATTGAGTGGCATAGTTTATTTAGGATAATCCTTCTAAGATAGTAGTAGTAGGTTAGTTTTATTTATAATTTAGAGAAAATAGGGCACCTAAACCTGACATCATGAGATCAAACAGATCATTCTGAAATACGATATGGAATAAACAATTATAAAAAGCTATGAAGATGCTAATTGGGATTAGGAATGGACTCTAGGGCTTTATCATTATCAGCTCTCAGCAGATCAGATGTGATGCTGCTGTGAGCTTGTAAAAGACATGGAGAAGCACTTCAGTACTTCAATGTTACAGTTATAAAGTCAAAATCAACAATGCCCAGTCAACTAATAAATCATTTAGTGCAATTAAAAATCGATAAAGAACAAAGATCTTGGTATTGGGACAATTAGGGGTAATTAATTGGAAAAAATAATAATTTATACTTTATTAATCCCTCGTGGGGAAATTCATTCTCTGCAATTAACCCATCATTGATGAACCATGAGCAGTAGGTTGACCTCCATCAGCGCCAGGTGAGAAGTTAGGGGTTCAGTGTCGTGTTCAACAACATTTAACACACTAGAAGGAATCAAACCAGGAATGTTTGTTCCAAAGACGATTGCTTGACCTCCTGTGCCACGCCGCCCCCTAAAGCCCCCACTCGGGACATATCAGATATTGAAATGATAAGCATAGATACTACACTTGAGCTTAGCGAAAGGCCGAGAAGTGATGTAAACGAATGTAAAACGAAAAAAGAAATGATGAAAAACAAGACAATGCTTTGAACTTATTTGAATGGTATAGTTCAGTATTTAATGCATAATCAATGGAGGAGTCTTGTCCTATAATGACTCTTCTGCGTATGTGTGTGTGTGTGCATGAGCATTTCTATTTTTCCAACACTGCAATCTTGGACTGCATTTTTGTATTGATTGTATTTTTTAAAAATAAAAACAGTTTTCCTTTGCAGCTTCTTCTGTAACTTATCTTGTCTAAGAGTAAAAGTTAAAGTATAAAATCAATATCACATCTCAAATTGCTTGGAATTCCATTTTTGACTTTTTATGTAGTTTTTTGTGTATCCATTTTCTTCTTCTCCTTTTGGCTTTTCCTTTCAGAGGTTGCCACATCAAGTCACTCTTCTCCATCTAACACTATTCTTTGCATCCTCCACTCTCACACCAACTAACTTCATATCCTCTCTCACTACGTCCCTAAATCTTCTCTTTGGTCTTCCTCTAGACCAGGCTGGCTTTTTACTTGTACAATCACATGCCACTCCAGCGTTCTACGCACACCGCAAAAATAAAAAAACACACAAACACAAAAATCGACATGAACGCAACAGTCGCATGCAGCTTGAGAGCCACAAGTTGGCCAGGCCTACTCTAGACCTCCTGCCTGGCAGCTCAGATTCCAGTATACGTCTACCAGTACATTCATTATCCCTCCCCTGTACATGAATCTCAGTCTTGGTTCTCTGACCTTCTCCCCAAAACATTTAACATGTGCTGTCCCTCTGATGGACACATTCCTGATCCTATCCATCCTGGTTACTCCCAAAGAGAACTATAGCATCTTCATCTCGGAAACCTCTAGCTCTGCCTCCTGTCTTTTCGTCATTGTAACTGTTTCTAGGCCATACAGGATCACTGGTCTCACCACTGTCTTGCACACCTTTCCTTTTATTCTGGCTGATAGTCTTCTATCATGCTGTAACCCTGACACTTTTCTCCACCAATTCCAACCAGCCTGAACCCGTTTCTCTACCTCTTTTCCATACTTTCCATTGCTCTGGACTGTTGACCCTAAGTACTTGAAATTCTCCAACTTCTTGATCTTCACTCCCTGTAGCCTCACCATTCCACCTGGGTTCCTCTCATTCACACACATATATTGTCTTTCTGGGACTAACCTTCATTCCTCTCCTTTCCAGAGCATACCTGCACCGTGCTAGATTTTCCTCAACCTGTTCCCTGTCTCACCGCAGATCACAATGTCATCTGCAGACATCATGGTCCATGGAGATTCTCTACATGTCCTGCACCAGTTTAACATACCGTATTTTTCGGACTATAAGTCACACTTTTTTTCACGGTCTGGCTGGTCCTGGACTTATACTTAGGTGCAAATAATATATTGAAAAATTATACAGTAATTTCACATTTGCTATCTTAACACAGACAGCCGCGAAAGTGCGCTCTAGGCTTGTGTGGCAGTATCTGCTACTCCTATTACTCCCGGAAAATGTAACACGGAAAACGTAAAATGTAAACATCAACTTATAAATATAACTGAGAAAGACTGATCACAAATGCCCCCAAAAGGAAAATCATATTCTGCAGATTACAAGCTCCAAGTAGCAAAATATGCAGCTGAAAACGGTGAACAAGCAGCAGAAGGAAAGCTTGGAGTGAGCAAGAAACTAGTGAGAGACTGGCAAAAAGCAGCGGATACTCTTAACCGCAATGAAGAAAACAAAAAAAGCTAATCGCTGGCTAAAAGCTAGATGGGCACAGCTAGATGGGTGCTTCAACAATGTGCTGCTAGGAGAGGCTTGTCAATGGTACAGTTATGTCTCCATGACTGGATAGTTGCCCATTACTTCTTCATCCCCTCTATTGCCTACACCAACATGCCAATTGAAGTCTGCAACAATTACCACTGTCTCATCTCTGGGGACAATTTGCATTAATTCATCTAACTCATTCCAGAACTTCTCCTCTAAACTTACATCTCACCTGAGGGGCATAGCCACTAATAACATTGAGTATCATACCTTCAATTTCCAGTTTCAGACTCATAAGTCTATCTGACATTCTTTTCCCCTCCAGAACATTCCTCACAAACTGCTCCTTCAAGATAACTCCTGCTGCATTTATCTTTCTGTCAGTACAATGATAGTACTACTTAAAACCTGCTCCTAAGCCTCTAGCCCTACTACCTTTCCACATGGTCTCCTGGACACACAGTATATCCACCTAATAAAACCCCTTTAACCCAAGTTACAAAGAGTGACTGTAGAAAGTATGGCGTGAATGGCATAAAAATGGGGGTATGGATGCATGTGTGTGCATGAGGAGTGTGTGTCAAGACCTGTTCCTGGGCCACAATGGTGGTGTTATAGTCCAGTGTGTTGCTTAGCACATAGCAGCTCATGGTCTTGCGTGACTCGTAGTCGAAGTACTCGAACAGGGGCGGGAAGTGTTTGAGTTGAAGTACTGTCAGGATGTTGTTGTACATGTCGACAGGGATCTTTAGCAGCCGCATCAGCTCCTTGGACACAGCGCTGCTAGTTGCTATGCTGCAGATGGAAAGCATGAAGGGATGTTACAGATGATAGCAGGGAAGTGTAAAGATGAATTCATTTGTCAGTCTGTTGGCAAGATTTTTTTCTTGAATAAATTTAATTTTTACTGAAAACAACATTATGTGACATCTATATCTATATGTACTGTGTTATAATCTTAAGAAAATGGGATTGATAACATTTCCTACGAAATACTGGATTTGACAAACTCAATAATAAATTTGCCCAAAACCATTCATACATTACTTAGAGGAAAGTGCTTTAGATGTCAGGAAAACACATACATTTAAAAATAAAAACTGCCTGACATTAACAGCAAAATGAAGTAGGTAGTAAAACCAAGTACAAAACTCTTAATATACTCTTAATTCTTGCTCCAGCTATTTTTTATTTTAATTTACAAACCACCATATACTATCAGCTCTATTAATAACGGTCTTATACCAGCAATAGTACTGTTAAAAAAAGACATTAGGCCTTAAGGGGATTGCTTTAAATTTTTCATTGAGGCTTACATATTACATTCAATTATTTAATGCCCTTGACTTGAAAGATTCACTGTGGTATGTGGTATGTTTCAAACTCCAGGCACCCCTGGAGGTGTTTATGGACTTACTGTTCCAGGTTGAGCTTATTGAAAATCTCCACTGTACTCTCTAGAACCTTGTCCACATAGTCTACGCGGTCTGGGTAGCACTTCATGGCCAGGTTGATGAGGGACACCTGCAGAGAGACCACATCCTCCGAGGGCATGTCCTGGCGAGACTGGATGGGGGGGTGGGGGGGGGAGGTGGTGGGGGGGCAAAAATAAACATCTGGTCAGGCTAAAAGTTTTGTCTTGTAAGCATTGTTCAGCTAATCATATCATATTCTGTTGTCAATGTTCTATTTTTGGCAACAGGAACAAAAGCGTTGACAGTTGAATGACTAAAAACATTTATGAGATTACAACCATCCCATTGGCTGCAGTATCTATGGCATTACTCCTTCAATATGGCCTCAGTAAAACATGATTGGTAGTAATTGCTATAGATCAACTGGACCAGGAGATGGGATCCATTCTTTATGGTCAGAAGTATTTCAAAAGTGTGTACAGAAGCATAGAAAATATTTGTAGCCTACCTGAATAACAGTGGCCACCTGCTGAGAGAAGATGTCGAACAATTTGATCTCGGCTGGGATACCAGGGCCGTCTTCTCGATGGGCAAACAGGGCGAGTCTGAGACACATTACACATGGCAGGGACGTTACCTTGCAAGGGACTTAGACTTTTTCCTCATTCCTCCTGAAAAAAATCTGCAGACTCAAGACAACAACTGTCTTTTGAGGGGTATGAAGCAAACATTTATCATTTTATTATTATTTTTCAGTAGATTTCTAAAGGTAAATTATCATCCGATATGTCCATATATGTAGTTTGTAAAAAGCAAAAAAAAAAATCTGACAGAATTTTGTCTTCATGAGTTTCATTACGCTATCCTTTCTTTTGACTTGCAGATTCAAATGCTGACATTTAGAAAGAGTGAATGAAATACCACCTGTCTATGAGGGCGATGATAATGTTTTTGACGTTGACGTGTTGATGGAGCTCAGCACAGGAACGCAGGAACGGGTTCAGCGTCTGGAGGTGGAACTCATCGGGGAAAACCTATTAAAATGCAGAACAGCATAAAGTATTTCTCTGGTCATTTGGTTTTGAGATTTGATCAAAATAAAAAATGAGCCAGGGGTGTCAAACTAAGAGGGCTGGACTAGTTTCATGTTTAGTGGAAAGTTAATGAAATTACCTTATTGGACATATTGAACATAGAACTAACAAAGCCTATAAAACACCATGGATTATCAAATACATGATACAAAAAAAGAAAAGAAAAATTCTAATAGCTCTATCTGCAGCTTTTCCAGAGAAAATTCAAGTGAAAACATTTTTCTACAGGCAAACAACAGCCGCCCCCCAAAAAAATCCTTGAAGGAAAAATAAAATGTCCAGTAGTGGTAAGAGAAAAAAAACAAAAATGAAACTGAATTAAACACTGAAAATGCAATAAAGCTCAGTTTGCTGCTCTGTGATGCTCTCTAGTCTAAGATAGTAATCATTCTTTCATTACAGCAACATGCTCCACAGAGGACTCTGAGCTTTGTAGTTTTTATATCCGCGGACATATTGTCTGCCTCCCACCTGCCTTGAAAACACCTGTTCTCAAAGTCCACCTTTCATTTAGTAATTTTCTGGGGAGAGGGGGGTAGTTGAAGCTGACACAGCTGAGTAGCTCCATAAGGCAGCTGATGAACTTGAAGTTGTGTGCCTGTGATTGACGAGCCAATGTACTTGTAGTGCATTGTGGGAATTGCAGAGCTATGGTGGCATGTGCAATATTACAGTGGACCAGCACTAATACAAACTAGATTTAATATTATTATGGGGCCCGAAGGAAATTCACGTAAATGTGGGCCGCAGGCCTTGAGTTGTATATGTGCCTTAAATGCTTACGTTTTTGTACTCATGTATTAACCCTACTACTTTCTAAAACAAATTAATGAGGATAATGATTTTTACGCTATGCAGAGATGAAGATACTAAGGTTCTCTTTGGGAGTGACCAGGATGGATAGGATCAGGAATGAGTATCAGGGGAACAGCACATATAAGATGTTTTGGAGAGAAAGTCAGAGAAGCCAGACTGAGATGGTTTGGTCATGTACAGAGGAGGGATTGAATATATTGGTAGATGGATGCTACAATTGGAGCTGCCAGGCAGGAGGTCTAGCAGAAGACAAAAGAGAAGATTTATGGACGTAGTGAGAGAGTATATGAAGGTAGTTGGTGTGAGAGAGGAGGATACATAGAATAGGGTTAGACGGAGAAGGTTGATTCGCTGTGGCGACCCCTGAAGGGAAAAGCCAAAACAAGAAGAAGTCATCGTCTTCTTTTTTTTTTTTTATGCTATGACTATTTTTGTTTGTGTTCATATTAGGCTATTTTCGTTAATTGATATTATCTAATATGATGAAATCATATGATTATATTAAATTCAGTCTAATTGATATATGTAATAACTTTTGTGATCCCCAGATTTGACTGTCCTGCTGTGATTCAGGGTGATAGTTACAGCAGTATCAGACCTGAATAATACACTCCATCAGATACTCCTGTGCCAGTGAGTCTCTGCAGTTCACCACCTGCTCCAACACTCCAGGAAGGACAATCTGTAGAGGAAAAAAAAAACTGTTTCACAAGCAGAAACAGAATTATGAGACAAAAATTCATAATGTTACACACAAATCATTTCCACACCTGTTTGTACTTGTCCACATTGACACCTTCCAGCTGGCTGAGACGCACAAGGTTGGTTCCCACCAGGATCCGGAGCTCCTGACGCTCCTTCTCCCGCTTCTCCCGGTCCCGACTGTGACCCTGGTGCTGCATTCGGACCCACAGCTTGTTCATCTCCGCAAAGTTCAGCAGCACAAAGTCGATGGAGTCGTTGATGTCACCTGTCATCTCTTCAGTCCCTCTGGTGAGAGAAAAGCACTTTGTTTTCATTTTTAATATGGATAAGCAAACATTAGGTTCAACATCAAATCACCCTGACAATGTTTATATCAAGCAAAATAAAGCTTTCAACTTGACACACATTAGGGTTACATATTTCTAAATAACCCTGAAAAACAGTTTAGAATTACTGGAAAATCCAATTATAAGATATTCCTTAAAATGACTCAATTGCTTCTCCTAAGGCTCACAAGTTTGCATTAAAAACATGACATTTGGTATTTTGCACTAGAATTAAGTTGCAGATCAAGGAAACTAAGAAACTAAGAAAAACAAACAATAGTCCCAAAGTGTTACATTCAGAAAAGGAAAGCGGTGAATCGACGTAGGCATCTTACTCTGCCTGCTCGCCGTCATCAGGAAGGATGTTGCGGGTGCACTGTAGAAGATAGTTTCGGAGAAAGAGACCCCGGAGTGGGTGCTGGACCCCCCGGCACATCTCCACCAGGTCCTTCAGGATGTCCTTACGAGACTGGGGGAAGGAGCGCACGTAGACCACGCCAACTGTTATCAGCAGGTAGCTGTGGACAGAGCGGCTCATATTTACATTTGAAATAAGAAACACAAAAGAAGCCTGAGATCCTGCTGAGCTGACTGTCAAAAAAAATGGCATTGATAATAGAAACACCAAAAAAATCTGGAAAGTTTTTGTAGTTCAGACCTCCCTGTGATTAATTGATTCAATCATTTAAATGTCGCTTTTATTTTAGAACAGTGAAATTAAATCATCAAAGTGTATAGCTTTTTAAAACTTTTGTTTGGGGGGACCTCACTGACGTATTGTAACCCTGTGGAAACATCAGCAGTTAGTTAGGAGACAAATAAAAAAATAAAAGGAGTCTGATTTATTCAAAAATGTATTAAAAACATCGGAACGTGTCAACAATATTGAAGAATGTATCACTTAATTACTGATAATTACAGCTCCTTCAACTAATCATTTACAACCTGGAGATGACTTCCACTGCATATTTGTGACATGATAGGACTGAGTTTATCGTGGATTCACATGTCTAGAGGAATCAGTAACACTTTGATTAATCCTTTAATTTTCTAACTCCATAGCGGTTAGAGATTGATACTTACAGCCGGGGGATGATGTTGCCAGCGTACTGGACAAGCTCATACAGATCTGCCACCTTGCGTCCTTTCGCAAACTCATCAGTCAGATAAACTTCCAGGTAGTGGAGCTCATCGGAGATAGCCATGTCTGATGCTCTGTCAAGGACTAATTTAGCACGAGTATCTTTTACAAGTAAGATATGTGATGCATTCAGAGCACAGACACAGTCATGGTGTTTACATATATGAAACCTGGCCATTAAGACTGTAATTAGATTGATAAAGACAGATTTAAATAAGACACATAAAAAAGACACCATGTCAGGAATGAATAGGAAAAAAAGGAAAATGAAAGCTATAATATACCACCCATCCATCCATGCTCGACAGCTTTTTCCACACAGGGTCACTGGGATGCTGGAGCTTATTTCAGCAGTCATTGGACAGGCAGCCCAATGCAACCCTGGTCCATGTGCCAGTTGAATGCATGGCCACATATTGAGACAACCAGTCACTCTCTCATTCCCACATTTGGGATTTTTTTCCAAATCATTCCAATGAACCTCCTGCATGTTTCTGGCTTTAGGGAGGAAACCAGAGGAAACCCACATAGACACAGGGAGAACATGTACACTCCACACAGGAAGGCCCCCAGTGGGAAAAGAACCAGAGCCCTTTGTGCTGAGGAAACAAATGCTATGATACAAATCAAAATCAAGTAATTAATAGAGTAATGAAAAATAAAAGTTCTTAAATAAGATATACATTATGAGTATATACAAATTAAAACCAATGTGCAAACTGCACAACCTTTTTGACACATCCTCTGCAATGTTGAACAGTCTGAGAGGAAACATATTTCACCTTCTTTTCTTGTTTGTCCTTCCTGAATGACTATTAATAATAATAAAAAAAAAATCTGTTTAACATAGTCAATGGGAGAGATGTAATCATATTTGGTGCACTAAGCGGAGGATAAAAGAATTAGATACATTGTAATGAGACCATCTTTTTCTTTTATTTGAATCAGCAAGCCAATAAACATAAAAATAAAAATAAGCCAATAAACAAGTCCTCTTGGTGTAAATTTGGCAATGAAAAGAAGATTGCGCCATCACATTACATAATTACCAATCCCTTGTAGAATGTATTTTTATGCTTACTTAACTTTTATTTTATTCAAAAAAAAGGTTTAGTTTTGATGTAGTCCCTTTAACACTTATTCCTGCTATTGTATTAATAAGAAATATTATGAAATAACACAGATTGGTATATTTTAGACCCAATAATAATTGACCTTTACTGCTTCTAGATCAGTGGTCCCCAACACCTAGGCCGCGGACTGGGGGTTGGGGACCGCCAATTGATCCAACGGTCCATGGATCAATTGGTATCGGGCCGCACAAGAAATAATCAATTATTTCCGTTGGATATATTGTCTGAGTCCGACCAATCTTTATTTTGAAAAATCTTTTATTTTGAAAAATGACCGGAATCTTTTGGTTACATCTCGGTCACTTAGGTGCCAAAAATGTGACCCACAAGCTAGTAAAATGAGTAAAAAACAGACGTCAGACAGAAAGTTTCTTTTCGAAGGGGTAAAGGTGTCTCTATTCCTTTGTGATTCATCAAGGATCTTTATTATCAGACTTGGTCAGTAAAGCAACTGCACAGCCTTTGTTCCGAATGTGCAGATGGTTAGTTTTTTATTTCATCACATCCTTTTTACCAAACTTCCAGCCAATAAGTTAAACTCAGTAAAGGATACAGAGCTCATAGTAGCTCTTTGGGGAGAGCATGGAGGTCCTGAGCTCCCCCAGCATGTTGGAGGCATGTTTCAGAGCATCCATCAGCTTGTTCTTGTCCTGTAGATGCAGTAAACTTTAAAACTAAAACTTCAGGGCTTCATATACACAGCTATTCAAATTATTATCAATTACAAACAAATAGAGGCCTGTTCAGGATATTTGACGAGACTTGCCAAAGTGCCTTATTATGGAAACCATACAACTGGTCAGCTCACATTTCAGCGATGCACTGTGAAACTGCTAGCTGTTTCCATAGCAACATGGCTTGTTCACAATTATAGTAACAAGAGCAGCTTGATCTAAAATGCTAGATTCAAGAGAGAATATCTGAGCTAGTTTGGTCTTTTTTTATTTTCCTCTGCAACTTATTTTTACTGCCTTCTTCACCCTTATGTTCAAGAACAGACATGAGTTGTAACTGAAATATGTGTGTGTTCGGGGAGCAGCTCCACTCAAAAAAAACTTGAAAACTGCAGCTCATCAGTGTTTGGTATTCATTCAACTGGCTGTGTATATGTTGATAACTGTATCATGAGGGTGAAATTAAACCATACAATGAATATGAAACATAATTTGTGCTGGAGTTAAATATATATTGTGTTCTCATTGGCCATTGGCAGCCTATGACTGAGTCTGATTTTCAACCCGTGTGTCAGGTCTGATGGTCGACAGCCACACACTGATACTAATGTGATTTTTCTCTGATCAAGAATGGCTCCAACTACTGTGGTGACCGTTTTCAGTGACATACCAAGTGCTTACCTTATATGACATCACACCTTCCTCTGTGTTGTGTGCCCATAAAACATTATCTATCCACAGATGATAGATAATGATGCAAACTGAGTCAGAGAAGATTGTAATAGGGTGTGAAATTTGCATATCAACCCAGAATAAAAGGAAATATCTTGTGAAGATGATGACTGACACTGTTAAGACAGTGTCATTATCCACTATCCACATTATCCACATTATCAGAGTACTGACATGGCTTGAAAGGCCACTCAGCAAGGAGAAGGCCAGATTCCAATTAGCAAATGCACACAGGACCTTAATTTATGAAGACATATGTGTAGCTTGATCACACTAGAATGGAACTTTTTGGCCAGAATGATCATCATTACATTAGGACATTGCTTCTCAAATAGTGGGGCGCACCCCCGCATCCCCCTGTGATGCAGAGGCGGGGGGGTGATCCCAGGGAACATGCATATTTTCGCATTACTAGAATAGAGGGTAATTGCTCCTCCACAGTAGGTGGCAGTGGGGCTCTCATTGTCAGAATGTGTGCAGAGTATTAGCTCAATGGTGCAGGTATTTTTTGCAGAGTATGCGCACACGCAGCACAGAGTAGGATATATGAAGTGCAATGAACGAACCCTCAAGAGACATGGAAAATATTTAACAGGGATGATAAGAAAGGTGGTGAGAAACAGAGAAAATGCAACAAATGAAAGTCATCCAAAAGCTAAGATGTGGAAATATGACAAAGCGTATGTAGTGCTTGGCTTAACTGTGACTATGGAGGGAGATGAGGAAAGACCTGTATGTTGCTGTGAGTTGCAGTATCATGCTTCAAACCCCTCTTCGAAAAGCTGTGCACTGCAAAATGTGCTCACCATATCCATTGATCCTGACTTCCTCATTTTAATTTGAAAAAAAGAAAAAAAATCTGAACAAATTGTTTTATTTATTTTTGTTTTGTAGGCTAAGTTTTATATATTGTGCTCCTGGGTTAATGCTGCTGATCAATTTGAATTTATTACTATTTATTGATGTTCTTTCATTTTATTTTTCAATATCAAATGGTTCAGTAGATCAAAAAATGTTTATAGTTTAAATAAGGATTGTTTGATGCACTTTAAATCATTTCTGCTATAGACTAAAAAACAATGTTAATATAGCTATTCTTTGTTGCAAGTTGATCTATATTTTGGGGGGGGGGGTGAAATCATCTTCTTCATGGGGGGGGGGACATATCAGAAAATAACTGAGCACTGCATTCTGAGGAAAAAGGGAGAAAGTTGCAAGCGTAGAAACACCATCCCAAATGTTAGGTAAGTGGGGACTGTATTATGATGTGGGGTGTTTGGCTGCAGGAAGGACTGGTGAACTCCACAAAATAAATGTCATCCAGAAAGAACATTATGAAGCAGTATTGAAGCAGCATCTCAAGATATCAGCCAGAAATTCAAATGGATGATGGCCAAAGGATAATGCCAAATAAGTAACAGTTGCTTGAAGACAACAGTCAATGTGTTGAAGGGACCATCACAAGGCCCTGATCTCAGTCCTATAGACATTTTTTGGAAAGGCCTGAAGATGTATCTGCAAGCAGGGTTACGAGCGATGGGCAATACCAGCAAACATGTGTCAGAAGCTTGTGGAAGAATATGATATTGACCCAATTCATACAGTTTAAAGGAAAAGCTAACAAACTAAAATGTTCATCTAGCTAATAGAATAATTTTGGAAACCCTTACTGACCTCAAACTGAAAAAGCTCAGTTTGATATAATGTCAGACTGTGAAAAAAAGATTATGCACCTTCATACAGTGTATGTAAACTTCTGGCTTCAACTGTGTTTTAGTATTCACTGATATTGAACTTAATTAAATAAATGCCCCAAACAAGTGTTTTTTTTTAATTTTCTGTCTAAAAGTCTGAGAAAATGTTGTATATGTAAATATCGAAATTAACTATTGAACTTATTGTTAAGCTGTTGTCTTTGGTAGCAGAAACATAGAGTGATGTACCTGTGGCCATCTGGAGCTCCAATAATTCATAGCCATTTAATGTGACACATTACTGAACTGTCACCAGTACGATCAAGACCATATGACAGCCATGTTTTAGTTGTTGTAGTTGTTGATTCAATAAGTCACACATCAAATACATTTTCAGACTCAGGATCATTGTTAATGATATTTATCATCCTACCAGGCATCGCTTCATCTGAAAGGACTGGACCTTGACTGCTTGCACAGCTTCATCTAGAAGCTTCTCCTGCTCGTCCTGAGGAGATTGCTGCGTGGTTGGCTAGAGGAGGCACAGATTTCATGAATGAGTCTCATTTCCACTTTGTGTTGCTAAGGTATCCTGGTCAACATGCAACAGTAAATACTGAATATATTCTAACTGATATTAAAAACTGTAGTACATATTTTAATGCAGGACTGGGCAATGTGAAAAAATATCAATACAATTTTTTGATCTTCATTTACATCACAATATCTCATTAGGAATGCATGATGGAAGCGTTAATATATTCAGCAGAATTGAGTGTAGGCGTTCCACTTTCAATGAAAATGAAATGCTTTTGCAGCCTTTTAAAAACATGTAACTTACTGATATAGTAACACAGAATAAACCTTTAAAATGTATGATTTGATAAATAACAAAAAAATTATTTTTTTTTGCCTGACTGTTTTTTGCTTAAACTGTGATGTAGATTCTAGCTCAGTGCAATTTTCTTGCTGAATAATACAGAATTTCTTGGAGTTTTTTTTCCAACCAAATAACTATCACAAAAAAATAAAAAAGAATTGGCAATGAATTGTCAAAATAAAAACTGAGGTTTTCACCAGACAATAAGCAATGTCTGAATGCATAAAGTTAAATATTTTCACAAAAGTTTTACAATAAAATCACAAAACACGGGCACTATTTGATGTGTATCTATTTGTTGCCCAACCAAACAATACTCTCTATATGCAGGCAATTATCAGCGTCTGGTACACCTTGGTAACACTTAACTGTCCTTTGGTAACTCAATCACTAAAGACATTCAATCACTTATGACACTCTGTTTTCAGAAGATGAACATCCCTGGTACAGTATATACCATACTGCCTTTACTGTCAGCTCAAATAGTGGAAAACACAACTGCCAAGTGATAAATTTCAAAGTCCATTTTTACGTTGGCCTACAGTTTATCTGATACCAAGACTGTATTTCTGTTTCAACCTGTAATAACGTGTGACCCCAAACTGAATGGACTGTTCCGTTGCAAATGGTTGCATGGGTTCAAAACAACAAGACAAAATTATGAGACACCCAAAATGCTCTCTCATTCAGTACAAGGGAGGGACTTGCACATTCTCTGAAACATATTAGCTAGCTGATAATAATGCATCAATTTGCAGTCTCCTGTAACACCTGGGTTTCCACAGATTTAAGTGGAAAAAAATAATCTGCTGCCACCATAGCTGTGTTCAGCGCGTTTCTGTCAAGGGAAATATTATGGCAGGGACTCAATTCAGATTGATCAGAGATTATATTTTTTAAGTGACAGGCTGCTGAATTTAGTAAGCTGCTGTAAGCATTTCTTCCACACAAGTTGTTTGTTTGCGTTCCATGTGGTTAGACTGAGGTGGTTTGACAAGGCAAAATTAGTGATGGGAATAAAGAATTCCTCATATGAATTTAAATTTTCCACCCTTCTCCTGACAAAGTTTCCTTAATAATGTGACTGTGCCATTTAGACATTGTATATGAACAATAACATAATATTGGAGTGCTGGCTCTACTATAAACAAGAAGCAACAAAGAATCAAAAGATATTGATGATAAATTAATTTGATTAAAAAATATTTCTCAATGAGCAACTTATCCTTGCAGACAGATTATTATTTGGCGGCAAGACTATCAGATTTTTATTTGAAAAAACATGATAAACATGATAAAACAAAAGCAAAACATTCACAAGTTACTGAAATCCTACTTCGTCTACTTAAAATTGACCAGAACTGTGTTGAATACAAAAATATAATCAATAAACAGAATAATTACTTCCAAAAACATTGCTGTCAAATTCTATCCCCAATCAAATAATCATCCATTCTGAAGAATTTCACCTGCATTTGCATCTCACTGTTCACACATTCAAACACTCGATATCTCAATCAGATATCCAGTATCTTTTCATGTTTAATTTTATTGCCTAATACACACATTAGGCATTGAACATTTGGAATGTCTGTTTGGTTGGTTTATACTACGGTGATCTGGAAGAAAGCTTTAAAATGAAGTTAAGTTGCAATTCATAAGTACATGCTGACAATCTGTTCAAGAAAATAAATGACATCTATTTTGAATTTAAAAACTCCAACGGTATTTTCAGTATTTGTGATTTCCCTCTCCTCATCAGAACCAGAAACAAATTCTTGCCACTTGACCTTTGACACTAAACGAATGGATCCAAGGTTGGATAAGGCAACACTACAGCAGTCTGTAGACAGTTATGCACTCCAATTCAGTGTTTCAAAATCAACAGAGTTAATTCATTCCAACATCGTTTTCCCAAAACGGCTTTGGTGGCCATTATCTTGAGTCAGCCGCTGGAACTTCCTCATCTTACAGCAACCTCCAGGCGATTTGCTAGAACTGACATTAATATGCAGGAAGTATGAGTATATTGCATGAAATACGCTAAATTGTGGTGGCGAACAGCCTCCAATGCTACTTAGCATGAGATGCTCAGTGCCAGCCATCATATATTCCTCCTTGTTTACGGAGAAATTAGTTCAGACGTTTTGACTCATGACAGCAGAACAAGCTAACAACAAACAGCCAGCTGCTCCCGTCGGGCCATTACGGTCTTCCTACATCCACATCACAGCCAACAAAACGTGTAAAATAAGAGCAAAGCAAGTGTCTTAGACGTAACGTTCATAATATGCCAAGAAAAAACCTTCTACGAGCTTGCAACTAGTTGGTAGCTTGTTAGCATAGTTAGCTAACCAGCGAGTGTAAGACGGAAGGCCACATTAGCGCCAAACCTACGTCTGATTTTACATTAGACGTATATAGGAACGTCAGATTAGTTGCTCCATTCAAGGATTTTTTTTTCACAATCACGGATTTTTTTTTTTTTAGATCTGCTTACCATGATTATTAAATGGGTGTCAGATCAGTCGAAGAGCTTCGCATGTCATGTGACTCCCAGCGGCGCTGCCTTCAGGATCCGCACCGGCTACATCACAGACAGGCGGGGCCAGCGTACGGGAAACGTTGTACTAACTTTGCCATTGAAACCTCATATTTAAATAATTCAAATTGTACAACTGTGTTTTTTTGGCCGCAAAATGACCAAGCTTGCATATAGTATGAGACTATGCAACGAATGGAGATCACAAAATCACACCTTAGGTAAAAATCATATTCATGTAGACATGGCTGAGGTCTATGTCATAGATGTCTGAATCCAGATCAAAATAATTTACATCAGGGCTCCCAAATACACCCTTATCAAAATAAAATTGCAGTAGATGAAAAGAAAAGGCATGTCATTGAATCATTATCTACTGTGAGTAAGAAGGCATTTAACAAATTCTAGAACTCATCTGTCACATTGGGATGATCCCAGTCTATGATACACTTATCAATGTTCCCCTACATTAGTGAAATGCCCTTAAATGATAAAAACGAGCTTCAGAATTCCTACATTGATTATTATGGATAGATTATAGATGAAGCAAAAAGCTGGATACAAGATGAGATGGGTGGTGGCCTCATCAATAATAGTTTCCAAACTGAGATAATTAAATAAAGCAGGTAAACATGGCGATTGTGATGGGTGTACTCAATGTTTTTGCTCTCCGGACCAGTTATGTTGTAGAATGAATCATAGAATCAAAAGATTTCATCTTACACCACCAAGCAAACAGTGTCTGAGATCCCACCTCTGACACTTGCATCTTGTTCACTGACAACAACAATGTTACAGGACAGGAGGGAACTGAAGTTAATCCCAGGTGACGTCGGGGAAGGGAGGGGTTACTTGTAGGTAGTATGGCTGATACATAGACAGACATACTTTAGAAGTAATTTTGAATGCAATTCTGACTAATTTCTAGACATTATCTTTCTATCTATGTGTCCATCTATTTATCTATGGTATCGATAAAAAAAAAACCAACTCTAACCTATGTTTACACTTCTTTTGGAAGATTTTGTGGTTGTCTGTATCTATAGGGTTATATGCTCCGTACAATTAATCAAGTACAATATATGTTTTTTAGGCGTTGTGGGAAACAGCAGGTATGATATATATATATTAAACCAGAGCTCGACTTCAAAATGTTTGCGATATCACGAATCCTACCTCAATATCAGGAATTCAGATAACAATGCGAAAATGGACAACATGATTGCTGGTTGTCAGAACCGCATTCTGATCTCAATGTCAACGAGCTGCGCGTTCTAATGAAGAAGTAAGAAAAACACATTTTTAACAGGAAGTTGACTGTAAGAGGATGCAATGTTGCAATAAAAGTTAAACAAATACAAGGAAGATTTTAATCGAAAGCGAAGAATGTTCAGCACTTCTTTAAATTAAAAAAGAACTGTCGCGTAAATGTTAAAAATAAAAGGTAAACTTCAAAAAGAGCTCGTGAGAAATTAAGGACAAGACAGCTCTTCTCTGTGGATCGTACCACGTCACATTTCAACCTAGGGAACTGTCACGTGCACTTTCACCCAAGCTCCAAACAGCACCATTCACCAGATATTGCAATAGAAGCAATCGACTCAATCTTCTGAACGAGAATAAAATCCATAGGAACGCATTTCACACGATATTAACGCAAAATTCCTGCACAATAGCAGCTCGAACCAGTTCTCCCCCCTGGAGAAGCGATTTGATGGTACCGGTCCAACTGCCATTTTAGCACGCTGACTGCTAGCAAAACCTGAAAGTGATAGAGTAGTATTTTCCTCTTCTGTTGACAAGTAGTTTTTCCTCAAGATATAGCACTAACAGTTGTAAGTAACTATCAAGCACATCACTTTGTTTGGGAAACGTGCTAAACAAGTTCAATTAACGGTGGCGTAGGAACACGGGTAAGTTGGTCTATTAAGTTTGACAAACGCTATTAGCTAGCTAACGTCATCGTAAAAGACCCGGCTGTGTTGGAGCTTTCTGCGGACTTGCTCTGCTAGAGAGCCCTGCCGGCTGTCAGGACCTGGATGTAGTATACGGCTGTCTCGTCTTATGACTATGTGACTGGAGTGAAATGGCATCGTGATGATGCAACTGGTCCAGTTTTCGTATGATATTGGGAGTCTCTATCCAATTCACGGTGTTCTGTTACAATTGTGTAAATATGTTTGTTGTTAACATACGCTTCACTCTATTTATATCCCAAAGTAGGTATGCATATGATGTCACTCAACGCGGAAGTGGCATTTGTCACTCCTCCTGATTAGTCAGTGGGCATAAATAGGGAAAAACCTGGCGGGGGTTCTGTTCCCCGTTGTAATTTTTTTCATAATTAACACATTTCAGAAAGAGTGTCAAGTTCATTAAACTTGTAAAAGTCACCCATTTAGGAGTGTGATGATACTGTAGAATCTCCAATGAGATACGAGGTTCGCCCTTCGAGACTCACCACTTATTTCATGACAAGACAGAAAGTCACAATTTGGAAACAAGTTCTCATGTCCTCACCGTTTCTTATTACTTAAGCTACTTCACTGATCTCAAAATTTATTTCTGAATAGGCTCATAGAAATTCGAATGTATATTTGTGGGTTTGTATGAATCATTGGTACTATTGATGGACATGGGGGCGGGGAAAGACATTTTGGAAGACCTCAATTTGAGCATTTGTCCTGTATAAAGATGAGTGAATTCCAGGGAAATCTTCTATTTACGATTGTAATCATAGCTTAGGCTCATCGATAGAATGTAGCTTGATCCTATGTAGTTGATAATTAACACCGGACGAACTACCCCTCGCACAATGAAATTATGTCTCATAATATAAACGGTACATCTATATCATCCAGCACTTGTATACCATGTTTATGTAGCTGATTTCCACTTGTTAACATTCACGTTGTGAGGCTAGTTGTAGTTTTAGCATTAACTGTAACTTTTGACTAGTTTTCTGCACTAACTGTTAGCTATGTGAAGATATTTTTTCATTGCGGCACAGACAGTATCCAAATAAGTAGTTTGACAAAACAAACATATCAATACAGAAGTCATGCCAGAACCACTTGTTTTTGTTGTCCTAAAGCAAATTTGCATGCCCAACATCCATATACTCAACACCATATTCTCACACTTCTAACTGATGTAAAATACTTTTTATTCCATTACACAAATTCTATTAAAATTGAAATAACAGTTTCAAGGCAGACTAGCAAATTAAATCAATTGTAAAATCTAATAAATGTTAGGTTTTTTTCAAGTGTCCTGTTTTTTTTTAATATTGTTGGAGACTTAAACTTTTAATTTTTATTTTCGTATTTTCTAGCATGACAATTTTCAAGTATCAAAATATTTCCTAGTCATTGAGGTCAATTTATATGTCAGGATAAATAAATATCCCTCTGCAAAGCAAAAAAGAAAAGATTCTTTGTCCAAAGGTTTTTTGTGTGGAGGTTATTGTAAAATTGACTTAACATTTTTATGAATTTTTTAAGGATCATTATATAGGTTTCCAAAAAGGTATATTGTTCCATAGCATTCTGCTGCTCCCCCCTGCCTACATCCACAATGCTTAGGATTTTATGTGAAGTGCTCTAATGAACATTTGAAAGAGCTAGACAGAAAGTTCTCCGGAAAATGATTGCATAATATCAAGAAGTGGTGGCACAGTGATTAGAGCTTTGGCATCAGAGCATGAAGGACCCTGGTTGGATTCCGGCAAGAGAGACATTTTGTGTAGACTTGCATCTTCTCCGGGTTCTTTGGTTTCTTCGAACAGTCCAAAAACATGCAGCAAAGGAAAAATTAGGAAAAATGGTTCTTTATTAATATATGTGGCCCTACTATTGATCAGTCCAGGGTGTACCCCGTCTCTCGCCCGAAGACAGCTGGGATAGGCTCCAGCATTCCCTGTAACCCTGAGTGCAGGATAAGAAGCAGAAGATGGATGGATGGGTGGATATCAGGAAATTGTCTTGTATTTGTAAAAGAGAAATGCTAAATCTCAAGAAAACAAACTAATCAAATCTAAAAACAGTCAAAACCTTGTGTGTAAACGTGTGTATATATATATATATATATATTAAACTGCCTTCTGGCATCTTTATTTAGATGAACCTTTTAAATTGTTAAGAGATTCTAATATTTAAAGGAGGCATACAAAGGTTTGAATAATATGCCAATTAGGTTTAAATTGTTGTTCAGTCCATCAGTCTGCGACATAACACTAACACTAGTGGGGCATTTTTCACTTAGATGTTGTTTGGCAGATCCAGGCAGTGCTATTTTTGTTGTCTTACTTTATTTCCTAGACATTAAATATTTCAGAGAACCTTTGTATAAAAATAACCTGACATTTATGGACAAAAATCTCAACTAGTATGATGTAGTCAGTTGTGCATATACATGTTATACTAGAATGGGCTTTTGGCCTTGGGGGAAATGTGCTCTGAGTGTCCTTAGTTGTTGTCTGTTTTTGTTCTATGAGAGTGGCAATGCGAGAGCTGCATATTTTTGAAATGAGGCAAGCTTAAGCAGCCCTTGTACTTGTGAAAGAAATATAGAGATATAGTAATATATAGAACCAGCAGGATAAAATTAAACAGTTTGGCCACATTAGTACTTTAATGAGCAAGAGTATTGAAACCGAACAGTTTTTCAGGGTACAGACACTACAGCATAATTAAATTTCCAACCCAAATGAATGCAAGCATTTCATGCAAACTATGCCATTCAGTGATTACATTTAAATATGAAAGTGATCATACAAATATTGTAGAGGGTTTCAAGGACAAAAATGTAAAGGGGCATGATCTGTGTACAGCACTCTGCGCAACAAGGCATGACAACCTCAGTGTCATTGATCTTGCTGAACAATTACAAGCTGAATGTAACATAATGCAAATACAGTAATAAAAATAAAGAGTTTAGGCACTTTGTGGTTTTTATAGGCATAACAGATGTAAACAAATCTTAGGATATTATGGTATAAGTTTGTAGCACTGGCCCCTAAGGAATAAATGATGCATCTGATTAATGGACCACACCAGTGAGTTTGATTCATGGTATGCAATGCAGGTGTCAAGCCCTGCAGTTTCTCTACATATCGAACCATAACAAATCCACAGAATACAGGCCAGGGCTTGTTGGTATTAAAGTGTGTCAGCTCTTTGAGACATGTATTCGGGGTGATGAAAGATCAAATTTTCATCCCTAGTCACCTTTAACATAGTATCTAAATTAATTAATGTCATTTTTCTATCAGTTTATAATTGACCTATGTATTTATGCCACCAGTTTTGGAAAAAGATTCAAAACATGACATGTTTCAACTGTCTCAGATTTTCCCTTCCTCTAGTCAAACCTTTTGTTTGTAGTGGTTGCAGTCAAATATGTTAAAATGAACTTTTTTTTCTTAGGAACAACCTGCTCTGCCTCAGGCATATTTGCCAAGTTTGTCAACTCATGCAACTGAAAAGTATTATTAATTATATTGTCTCTCATCTGCAAAATTTAGAAGTCATGGGTTCCTAGTATTAGACAAAATATTTTAATACATTTGGTATTCAATGTCCTGCTCTGCTCATGATTAATACCGTATTTTTCGCGCACTTAAAATCCTTAAATTTTCTAGAAATCAGCCGGTGCGCCTTATGTATGAATTCTTGTTGTGCTTACAGACTCGAACCAATTTTATGGGGTACACTGTGCTCAAAAATCTGTCAAAATGTTTTAGTGCAACTTTGGTAAGTGAGAAAGCCACTCCACTTGATTGATTGTCGGACCATTCCCACCTGACACAGGGACGCTGCGTATTAAAGTCGGTCCTTGGTTGAATATGGGTTGCAATGTCAGACGACGTTAGATAACTACTTATGTAATGCTGGAATACAACGTTGTTCCAACCTCACACTAACTTTAAGTGTCCGCTTTCGCTGGCAACGATAAACCAATCAGAAAACATTATGCACCTCCACCAATTTTTGTAATACTGGTACATACTATGCTTGAACATAATATTAATGTACATTTGTGTGTAGGAGAAGCCCAAAAAATGGCCCCTGTTAAGAGACCTGCTTGTGAAGCAGAATTCAAACTCAAGGCTGTCGGTCAAGCAGTAGATCATGAAAATAGAGCAGCTGCGAAAGAATTCAACATTAATGAATCAATGGCATGGAAATGGAGGAAGCAAGCAGATGAACTGCATCAAGTAAAGACGACCAAACAGTATTGGAGGGAACAAAGCAAATGGCCACAGTTAGAGGACCAAATTGAACAGTGGGTTATTGAACGAGTGAATGAGGAATAAAGTTCGACTAAACTGACTATTTTATTTTACTTTATATACTGTACATTTTATCATGTGCCAGATAACACAATGCGCCCAACCTATGAAAATAGATTCATTTATCATAGATTCCGTTCATTGATTATTTCGCCTTATGGTCTGCAAAATATGGTATACAATATAAATAACTCTATTGCAAGTGATTTGTGTAGATGGGGTTGAATCCAACCATCAATGGACTGTTAAAACAGATGCGGACATTTTGAGTCGACCCTATAGTAATTGCAAAAGCATAAAGTGAACTTGATTTTTTTGCTGTATAGCAGCAATTGGTATTACCTAAAGCTGAGTAATCAGTCCAGCACATCAAGTGATTTTTGTTTTGCTTCACTTTGCATGTTATCTACTGTATTATTTCTAGTCATTATCATGTGAAATACATCATGATGGTAGAATTTCAGTTTTGTTTGAGGTCTGCTCCAACTTCTTTTCACTCCAACTAGGTGTTGGTCTGTTTGTATGTGCAATGGAGTGCATGAGACCACCGCCCTTGTCATATGACATTGGCTCCCTTCCGTTTACACGCACGCACACACACACACACACACACACACACACACACTGCACACACACACACTGCACACAAACCAGTGCAGCTTGCAGCACAACAGGGCAAACACAGCCCCCCTCGGGCCGGAACCTAATTGTTAGCCCCTGGTGTGGCTAGTCCAGGGATTAGCTACTGGCTGGCCAGCACTATTCACTCCCTCTTTCATTCCCGCTGCCCACTGGGCCTTATCACCATCAATCTGACACCCTGTTTATCTGACGCTGCAGCCAGATCTGCTGGCCTAGGAGAAATGTTCACAAAGGCCATTGGTCATCAGCAATTTGATTGTGGGACCTGAAATGACCAATACTCCCTTTGGCCCCAGTGATCCCAGCAGTCCTCTATTTCCATGATATCCATGCATGGGTCGGTCCCAGTCCCAGATCCTGGAAAGCACCTCTACGGTCTGTCACTTTGTGTCGCCTTCTTTCCATCTCAGACGAAGGTGGTTCCTGGGTCCAGTTGTTGTCTTTGTGTTCCCTGCAAAGGGTTCTCCATGTGGATTGACTTGTTGCAGCTCACTGTTTGTCTCTGGCTTTTGTGCACCATCAACTACGTGATTAGACCAGTCACCCAGGACCTACCCAGAAGCATATGATCTGGAGTTTACCACCTACATCTGATTTCCATTTAACCTCTAAAAGAAAGAAGAATCAGGAAAAGTCATGGCTTCTTTCAAACTGGATTTTCTTCCAGAGATGATGGTGGATCACTGCTCTTTGAATTCTAGTCCTGTGTAAGTAACACCACCACCATCCCAGGGCTGTCATAAATGATATGGGGTCTATTTTAAAGTCTTAATTAGTATAAAGATAGGGATAACAACACAACTGTATAGTTGTATGACACTATTGTAACAGGCACAGAATCAATTCTGCAGTTTCCCATAGTTTCATTGTATTTTTTGATAAATATCGTCCTGCTACAATGTTCTTTCGGGATGAATTGGAGTTGATTATGACATTTTTTCAAGCGACATTCTAACCTTGTGCTTGCTGTAAACTACAGATTTGGGACATATAATCATGAAAAAGAAAAATGTTTTGTCAACTTTTTTTTTTTTTTTTACCACAAAAGTATTCACGGTTACAAATACTGCTACTTTTCAAAATGTGGCATTCCAGATTCAAGATGAATTCCAGCAAAGGAAGAAAAAGAAAAAAAAAAATCTGCATCTCCACCTATACAAACCGCTGGACTGTTCCTAAAGGAAACTTTATAAAATCAGTTCTGTTTAATGTTAGTGAATGCAGGAACATAGCTGCTTTTCTGTCCGATTAGCTGTGGCTTGAACTTTTAAGCAGTTGCTCATTAGTGAACAGGTTCAATGTTGGATCAGCATATATTTGTCATTTGTTTTCAAAGTTAAAAAACTGCAGTCTTGTGAACACAAATCCTCCCCTCTAGCAGATTTTCCAGGAATGATTGTGTATTTGTTGGTTGTTATTTGAACAATTGTAGTCAGCCTGTTGTTTTTATTCATATATTAGACTCACTATAAAGCTTTTACTCTAATTAGTCAGATTTGCCTGAAAGCTGATAAGGTTCATCAACTTACTCACTGGTGTCCATCCAAAGATGAAAAACTGATGTATACATCAGTCAACTTTCAATGCCCTTTTTATGACACTTGTGTTAAAACTTTTAGTTCTATAGCTATTTTTTCTTCTCCTTTTGCCATTGAAGTATTGCTTGTCTTTTGATCACATCATGTATTTTGTCCACACAGCAAATTTGAAGTATACAGGACATGACTTTTTCTTCTCCTTTCGTCTTTTCCCTTCAGGGGTCCCCACAGCGAATCAACTTTCTCGATCTAACCCTATTCTCTGTATCCTCCTCTCTCACACCAACTACCTTCATATACTCTCACTGCGTCCATGCAGTAGTTATTTATTTTTGACTAATTGATTAATAGCCTCCCGCACAAGCATCCTGCCCCTGCTGTGACAGACACCTCCTTGTGGTGATGAGCCTTTGGTGGACCAATAAAGTTGCCATATCAGGCGTTCCTTTCGAGCTGGGACACAGAGTTCCATGGCACGTCCAGCTAAACTGATTAATCTATCTGAGGGCCTGGAGGGGAGTGTCTCCTCACTGTTGTACTAGTATGTCTTGTTATAGCAGTTGTCTTGGAATTATACCTGGAGTTCGCTTCCTATATCATGGAGGCTGCACTGCTGGACCCACTTGACAGACAGAAATCTGTTGTCTGATTAAAGAGCTGTTATTTCTCACTCACGTTTGGCATGGTGAAGGACAGCTCTGCCTGTGAACCCAACTGCTCATGCTAAGATTATTTGAAGAAAATAAACCTGACACGTAACAGCTAATATTGATCACTCAGGGCAAAAGATCGTGAGAAATGTGAAGTATTATTGGACTGTGAACTGCAGATTTGAACTGACACAACAGCTGAAAAACAACATACCCCCAACGACATAACGGAGGACTGATGCCTCAATCCTCTTTTTACATGTTGCAGTGTTGAGCATAGTGTTTTCTGTTATTACAATAATGTAAAAATGTATTTTTTTTCCGTCAGGCTTCCAAATCCACCGGTTTGCTCGAAGCATATTCATCATACTATAGTCAGAACAATTTATGGACGTATATTCAGTGCAGCTTCTTATAGTAGGGTTCATGTGTTAAAGTACTGAAAAATAGAGTAGACTTGAGTTTTTTTGCTTTATATTTCTTCTAGAAAACTGTAGCTGGTTACTGCTAACTGTCGTAAGTAAAAACCCACTCTATTCCAGTGATGTAACATGTTAGTCATGTGCAAAGCAGCTGCATCTTCACAAGAGTTAAATATATGATCCCCAGTGTGGACTCTTCATCTTGTCAGATGAAAGAAGCATAGAAGTGGATTTTCCCCAGTATCAGCTGGGGTTGGGTCTACCCATGCAGCAGAAGCAGAACAGAACAGAAAATGAAAGGATCACAGGTCGAAGGGTTCACAATGGGGTTGGAGGCTATGCCACTGTGTTATTTAATTGAAGGATCTACAAGTCAAGTGTGTATGAGGGGACTGCAGTGGAGATTGAAGCGTTGGAGTGGACACCATGGGATTACAGGATTGTTCTGAGGATTTATTGTATGAATGGCCCTTACACATGTGAACCATCTCTTACAGGGTAAGGTTATTTGTGCAGTCTGCGTTCTGACTTGTTACTGTTGCAGTAAATGTTCACATACCAGGTTCAAGATGGTGGAATGCTTGTTTTTACTGCTGTCACACCAAAGTGAATTCTTATTTTCAGTTATTTGAAAAGTGAACCTCCTGCTTGTAGAAAGTTATTTTTGTTTCTTGGGCATTTGCCACACAATAATTTATCCATCCAAATAACTACTTTTAACTATGTTATTTAACAGTTAATAAGTGGCAAGCATAAAATATTATTCCAAATATTAAGTGTGCTTCATTGAAAGTAGGATTATCTTTTGTCTCTTGCAAGACCATATCTCATGACCATTAATTTAGGTCATAAGTATGGCAAAATTAACATTAAGAATTTTCTGTTCTCAAAATGAAAAAAAATACATTGTCATATACGGTCAAAACAAATATATTTTGGCCATTGGTTCACCTGGATGTTGAGCTTTGTGCAGTTCTCTTATGGACTATTTACACAGTCATTCAGTGGTAGAGAGGGTTTCTCAGAGGTTCTCAATGTTAGTAAGTAGCACAAATTCCTGCAATCCTAGACTTGTGTTACCAATGGAAGTGTTATGGCTCGTATGAGGGTATAGAAGGCCATTACTGTTATAACAAGACTTGATGCACATAAGCAAAGTTAACACTGTGCATATGTTTTGAATCAACTGCAAAAACCAGTGTGGAGGTCTGACTTTGTTGATTTATAAAATAATTAGGACCTGGTGGCTGGATTATGATATTGTTTATCTACCAGTAACCCAAGAGATGTTGACATAGGGTAATGAGTGTTGTTCAGGTAGTTGTGATAAGCGTTCCCGCGATTGATACGTATAATGGAAAATGCTGAAAACTGAGACTACTAATGAGCTACACGGCTGCACAACAGTTTGTTGACCTTGCTGAGCACAATTCACCTCAAGTCCCAAGTTTAATATCAGTGCTAAATTGCTTCACTATTGGGGGTGAGGCAAAGCTGTCTATATGGCTATGGTAGTAAAGAGGAAAGCTAATGTGGAAGATGCTTTTTCTATGTCATCGACAAAGTCAGTGTCCGAACTTTGTGTCAAGAACAACTTTCAGCACAGTAAAATGACTATGGTGAGATTTAGGCTACACCAACTTTATTGGCTGTCTTTGCTGTTGTGACAAATTGATTAAAATGAAAGGACAGAAGAATACATATTACCAAGAAGATGTCATCAGACTATAAAATGAAAACATTCCAGGGCCCAATAGTTGAATTCTACCAGAGCACTTCCCACAAACTCTTGACAGATGGAGAACATGGATAAGATTTCCATGTCGTCTGATCTACAGCTTCCTTATACCATCATTAAAAAGAGAAATGGGTTCAGATTAATACTTACCTTCTGCAGATGACATATCAACTGCAGACATTTGTCATCTTCTAAAGAAACAATTGACATTGTTTCCTCTGATAACCTAGTTGTTTTTCTAAACTGGACAATCCCAAAATAAAGTGTGATTTTTGACTGATATTCTGACATTCACGCCAAGTTGTGGCTTACACATTTTCTAATGAGCACTGACAAGCAACTCTCAATTTGGTTTTTACAAGATTGGATGGAAAAACAGGTAAAAGGGTATATTTCCTTATGTTCTGCTTACATCATTGCATTTACATAAGTAATAACCTTAAACTTTAGCGGTTTCATTTCTTTGCATATTAATCAATAGAAACTTGAACCTTTAAACAGCTGAACTAGTGGTTTGACAGGCTTTGCCTTGCTGTATTCATTATCCTTCACTCCTTCAAAACTCAACAAGCTGGGGAACCTGAGCTAATGACACACTGAAACAACTGTCTGCCATTGTTGTGACACCAGTATATGCAGTGTGTCTTGATCATTGGGACAAGTTGGCCTTTGTTATTATCCTCATCTGAGGGATTGGCCGTGTTGAATCAGTGGCACAAATCTTGATTGGTCAGTTGTAGCTCAGGAATTACAAAAACAATTTGCTGATTAGTGAAATGATATCTTAACCTGCACATCCACTGTTACTCACACAATTTGAGTGGACTCATGAGAAAAATATCAATATCTCCAGTTTCTCACCATTTTTCTTGGGAATTTCTGTAAAATGATGTGAACAATGAATTGGCTCAATAGATGTGAGTACATCGGAAAAACATTTATTTCAGTAATTACAATCTATTTAATGGTTTACTAAAAGCCAACTGAATATGAAAGGCTAGCATCTACAGCAGTTGTGAATATCACGACCAAGAGCAGTCACACCATTCATTCATAGGATCTGTGGGGGGTTGCTTTTTGTGATTCCTTTCCTGTATTTTAATAAGGACCACGATCACCGAAGTCCTGTTAGTTTTATCTATCTATCCATCCATCCATCCATAAGTACGTTTAGGCTCTTTCATGGTGAGGCAACTATTGTGTTTCTGAAGCCTTCACTGGCCTTCATTGATGTCCCTATGAAAGCTTGCATGTGAATGGATGATGAGAGGTTTTTACCTTGTGGAAGCAGTGATTTGAATGCCTTTTAAATTAATCAGGATGTAATATTTGTAAGCAGTCACACATCGACACAAGTCTGTATTTTTGGTTTATACATGACAATGTAACATGCTTCTATAAATAAATACAGATTAGCTTTCAGCTGTTATGAGCTGTTTTGCTAACCTTAAACATGTTGGTTCAACGGAAGTATTGTCATTTTTGTGCATTCTGAAGTTTTCATTTTTGAGTTGGTACATATGGGCCTTAAACCACACTTTCTTGGTGACTTGAGATTATATATCTTGTCCAGCTGCCAATTGTGATTTGTTAATGTTTTTCTGGTCGATAGAAACAGTCTTTGCCAATTGTCTACCTGTCAGTAAATATATTAGTAATTCACTCTAAATCAGTGGTTCTTAACCTGGATTTGATCGAACCTTAGGGGTTCGGTGGAGGTCAAGACACACACCTGACTCATATAATTCGTGATGACATGCCCTGCTTGGCCATCACTGACTGCAGGTGATCACGCTACATAGCTTGGCCTACCTGTGCTTGAGGGATTTTGATGCGCTCAGTAGTCAACTAGTGACAGTTGTGATGGTACGTCGTGTGATTGCTTTCTGAATATTTTAATCCCTTCATACTAATTAAGTCGAGCAAAAAAAGGAAGTGGTCGGATGAATATTTGCAATATGGATTCACATGTATAACGGAACGTGATTGTCAATGTCCTAACTGCATCATTTGCAATGCCAAGTTGAGCAATTCTAGTCTAGCACCATGAATGTCAAACTATTATCTAGGACCTTAATAGATAAGCTTGACATTCCTGCTACAGAAATGATAAATGTTACTATTCTGTATTTAAATGGTAATGAAATCCTGAGAATGACATGATGTTTTTCTGCTCATTTGGCTATAAATGGGTAAGTTGAACTATGAAACATCTGGTATAAATTTTTATTGTTGAATATAGTTTTTTTCATTTTGAACAGACATTTTTATTTAGATTTCCATATAAATACTGGCATGTTGGAAGTAATGTCTTGAAAATTTGGCTCGAGGACATAGAAACGTACAAATTTATAAAATGTCTGTTGCCTCTCTTTATTAATGTTTTGTAAGGCTGAAAAACTGGTGATTAATGAAGGACTGTAATCAGAACTACTGTTTCTCTTGAAAATGTGCTTTCATTGGAAGCTCTGCAACATGGTAGTTGGCAATTGTAATGGATCTTTGTGATGTTTCCTATTCATTCCACCATCAAACACTGTGTGTCTTTGCAGTGGGAAGAAGATGAACGGGTCTCTGGACCACCCTGACCAACCAGATGTGGACGCCATCAAGATGTTTGTGGGCCAGATTCCTCGCTCCTGGTCTGAGGAACAGCTCCGGGATCTCTTCGAGCCTTTTGGGGCTGTCTATGAGATCAACGTTCTCCGCGACCGCAGCCAGAACCCCCCACAGAGCAAAGGTCTGCTTGAAGTCACACATATTAACATAATCATAAAACTGGTGATTTGTGACTATTGATAATCAAAAAATCCAACATGCTTTCTCTAAATCAACCCAGCCTGTTTGTGTGATGCACAAATACCTTTTAACATATTACACAGTTGACAGTGGTCAATGAACATCAACACTGTATAGACCAGTCTGTATGGGTTTAATTTTTCAAGTTTTTTTATATTGTTTTTTATATATATATATGTATATATATATATATGTAGTTGTCTTTTTAGTGATTCACTGTTAATATTTCACATGAATGAATATCCCTCTCCCTGCATATACATAGAAACACAGTTGTAAAGGTAAAAGTCTCTAGGGTGAGGAAGCAAGACAACAATAAGTGTTCTGAGTTTATTGGAATTTATTACAGAAACAATGCCTTGAATTTCAGTGAACAATGAGCAATAGTCAGCAACGGTTGAAATGATCAGCAGTTATCAGCAGTCATCTGCAACCAAACCAGAGCTCAATCCTCTCTATTCGGCCGAATAGGGTGCAGTCTCCTTACAGGCTGGACACCGATTGATATTATAGACAAGCTTTTATTGAGAGACAAGGAGACTAAGATCATGTACACATATTTGTCAACAGGTTAATAATTCCTTCTTAGATACACTTATATGTCATGTCAATAACACATAATCGATTTACTTCAAAACAGTCTGGATGATAAGACAGGTAAAGTACATGTTTGTCATACAACACAGGCAAAGTGCTTGTGCCATGACAAGGATAACCTGTTTTTCCCCCACAGTAAATAGGGAGAATGCTGTCACTCTTAATTATATGGCATTATAATTCTTGATTTGATGCATGAAAGAATTCATCGTTGTCAAAACTCTTAATATTCAACAAACAAAAATTATTTTCCACTTAACTATTTAACCTATATTAGAAAAACAGCTGCGATTTTTGTAACTTATGTGAAAAGGCATTGTCAGCTGAATTTACCCACAACAGTTCAGAGCAATTACTGCAAATTTTTTCGTCAAGCCTTCCTCTCAGCTGAGTCAGACATAACTTTGCAGGTCACTGAATGTAACACTGTTATTGATATAAATTAAGTTTAATTTTATCATTTCTTTTAAAGGCTCTTGCTTTTGCGATTCATGTTGGACATTTCCAATGAGACTGCTGTTTCAACAACAATTTTTAGCCTAATTAAGTGTGTAATTAGTTATTTGGTAGTTTACTTCAAACACAATTAAAAAGTTCAAAATCTTGTTTTCCAAGCCCCTACATATCATTAAATATGAAATAAGTCACATCTGGGGTTTCGAAATATAATGCTTATAACTTGCCTTTTTTCACATTAAATTGTGTGACGTGCTGACTTTTCCCTTATACAGGCTGCTGTTTTATAACATACTACACTCGTAAATCAGCCCTGGAAGCACAGAATGCTTTGCACAACATGAAGATCCTACCGGGGGTAGGTCAACTCACTGTCATCTTCTATTTTACATGTTACCTCTGCCAATTTGAATGGGCCTGGGCACTGACCCATTTAACACATTTTAAATTCTAAGATTAAAGTCTTCATCTCACCTTGATTAACCTCTTAGCAAACTGGCATCAGGTAGTCCGAAAATGAAGTGCCCATTTTGTTATGTGCGCAGTTGCCAAGCGTCTTCTTATATCTTTATGATATAAGATGACATATATCAAAACTATAATCTTCCCATATTAACTATGAGGAGATTATACTTTTGACAAGAAATAAGAGATGTATTTTGTTATAGTTCAGACAGTTTTCTAACCAGACGGAATGGATGTTGCTTTGTACCTTGTCCTTCAGTTCAACGTGGTTTTATTTGGATCTTTCAGACAAAGTTGGTGAAGCTATACATTATGCACAGGGTTTCGTTTTGTTAAGCTTTTCGAAGCTATTTTCTGCCTCTGAGCTTGTGACACTAGCTGTTAGACGCGGTCTATTTCCGGTGTGTTAGTGATGTGTCAGGATGAGAGAGCTTTTTTCATCTACACACACTCAACAGCAGTATTTCACTTTATGGACCCTTTACATTTTGCCTGCTTGAAGACTTTCTTATTAATCATAACTAAGCAAGGCATCATGGAACCTAGTATGAATTAAGTCCTGCGTTGATTTGACCACAATCAAGGAGCTGCAATCCACAGGAACCTCAACTCTGTGTTCCACTTGTTGATTCACACCGTCGTCTTTTTTGATTTATGTGTTGAATATTTGGATTTCTCAGTAAAAATGGGAACAATTGATCATTTTTTAATGGAACTATCAAATTTCCAGTTGTTTAAAAAAAGGGTGAGTAATTACTAGTTTAAATAATGTCCTATAGATTGCTGATTGACATGATACATCTCATCAAAATGTATCATGTCAGTTACTTTATTTTCAGAGGTAAGGAGTTACTAAAAACAATTACAAAAAAAAGTACAATTTTCCTTCTCTGAAAGCCATATTGCCATATTTTTCAAGGCTTTGAGTCATTCATGCTGAACTCCAACCTCAACATTAATAATATTTTGAACAAAAGTAGTTATGTCTGATGCATTTATTGTTCTTATATAGATGCACCACCCGATCCAGATGAAGCCTGCTGACAGTGAGAAGAATAATGGTAAGGAATCGTTTATACATGCTTTGTCTTTTTAGTTATAACAGCATACACTATTATGTTTATTTCATAAAAATGATAATATGCCTAATACGGATTCTTTTTTATTTCTTCTGTATTAACAATTTAAAGCAATTATTGCTATAGTTTTCTAATGGTGCCTCCACATGAGAGAGTAAAAAACAGGTGAAATTGTTCTAATTTTGGACCCAACATTTGGGGTTGTGTGAGGCGTTGTCTTGAATAGAGATATACAATGCAGTTCATAGACCATCTTGATACCTTACCTTGTTTGGTAATTGAATACCATCCATTCATCCTGCCCCGCTTATCCGGAGTTGGGGCATGGGGGCAGCAGCGCGAGCAGTGAGACCCAGACATCCCTCTCCCCCTTGCCACGTGGCCTGGCTCCTCTGGGGGGACCCCAAGGCGCTCCAAAGCCACCCTGGAGACATAGTCTCTCCAGTGTGTCCTGGGTCTTCCCTGTGGTCTCCTTCCAGATTGACATGCTGGGAATACTTCCCGCGGGAGGGTTCCAGGAGGCATCCTGACCAGATGCCTGAGCAACCTCATCTGGGTCTTCTCTATGCGGAGGAGCAGCAGCTCTACTCCAAGCTCTCCCCAGATGACCGAACTTCTCACCGTATCTCTAAAGGACAGTCTGGTCACTCAATGGAGGAAACTCATTTCGGCCGCTTGTATCCGCTTTGTTGTTTTTTCGGTCACTACCCACAGCTTGTGACCATAGGTAAGGGTCGGAACCAAGATTGACACGTAACTTGAGAGCTTCACCTTTTGGCTCAGCTCCCTCTTCACCACGACTGACCGGTACAGAGTTCACATCGCTGCAGACACCACCCCGATTCCACTCCATCCTTCCCTCACTCGTGAATAAGACCCTGAGATACTTTAACTCCTCCATTTGAGGCAGAACCTCTCCCTCGACTTGGAGTGGGCATTCCACCCGTTTCCGGTTGAGCACCGTGGTCTCGGATTTAGAGGCGCTGATCCTCATCCTGGCCACTTCATACTCAGTTGCAAACCGTTCCAGCGAGAGCTGGAGATCATGGCCTGATGAAGCCAACAAAACCACATCCTTTGCAAAAAGCAGAGACTGGATTCTGTAGCCACCAAACCAGATCACCTCGACACCCTGGCTGCGCCTAGAAATTCCGTCCATAAAAGTTATGAACAGAATCGGTGACATAGGGCAGCTCTGGTGCAGTCCAACTCTCCTCGGAAACGGGTCTGACTTACAACCGTCAATGTTGACCCAGCGCCAACACCGGGACCAAACAGCCCGAATGACGAGGTTCAGTACCCCATACTCCCGGAGCACCCACCACAGGATTGCCCGCAGGACACGGTCGAATGCCTTTTTCAGGTCCACAAATCACATGTTGACTGGGCAAACTCCCATGCCCACTCGAGGACCCTGCTGAGGGTATAGAGCTGGTCTGTTGTTCCATGACCAGTACAAAAACCACACTGCTCCTCCTGGATCCGAGGTTCAACGACTGAGCAGACCCTCTTCTCCAGCACCGCTGAATAGACCGTACCAGGGAAGCTGGGGAGTGTGATTTCCCCCTGTAGTTGGAGCACACCCTCTGATCCCCCTTTTTAAAAAGTGGGGACCACCCCGGTCTGCCAGTCCAGCGGCCCTCTCTGACATCCACACAATGCGGCCAAGGCAGCCAGGACAGCCCCCCAGCATCCAGAGCCTTGAGGAATCCAGGGTGGACCTCACCTACCCCCGGGGCCCCGGTACTGAAGAGGTTTTTGACTGCTTCAGCAACTTTGGCCTTGGAAATAGGTGTGTCCGCTCCAGATTCCCCCAGCTCTGCTTTCTCATTGGAAGGCATTTCAACAGGGTTGAGAAAGTTTTGGAAGTATTCCTGCAACTGCTCTACAACATCTCGAGTTGAGGTCAGCAGCGCCCTGCTCCGGCTATACACAGTGTTGATGGAGCACTGCTTCCCCCTCCTGAGCCGTCGGATGGTGGACCACAGTCTCCTCGACGCCCAACGGTCTTCCATTCCGGCTACCGCCCGGCTCAAACTGCGCCTGACCCCATTGGCCCTTCCTATCGATGGTGAACCCAGGGGAAGAGGGACCCTTGTCATTCCTTTGGGCTGTGGCCGGCCGAGGCCCATGGGCAAAGACCACCAGGCCACCAGGCCACCAGGCACTGGCCACTGAGCATCATCCCCGGGCCCGGCTCCAGGGGTGGCCCTGGTGACCTGGGTCCGGGCATGGGAATACTGGGTCCAATGTTTGTCTTCTTCATGGGAGGTCTTCCAAGCCACACTTTGTCTGGTCCCTCACCTGGGACCATTTGCCTTGGGTGACCCTTCCATAGGCATAAAACCCCTGACAACATAGCTGCCAGGATCACTGGGACACCTTTTTAAAACCTTATTAAGATTTAAAAGCCATCTTTGCACCAGCCTTTGTTTATCAGTCTATTTCCTCTAGGGCATCTGTTGAGTGACACTGTGTCCTGCCAAAATGCCTGTTGAGCCTGCGATTTAATCTAATGAATACAGTTTGAATGTTATGACTTGCTGTTGGAACTTCCTTTCACTCAGACAGGCCAACTTTCAGTGACTTTGAGAGACAATGTGGCATTTATTCATGTTTGATGTTGTAATGCTCACGTTGACACTCAGCAGATTTGTTAAATGTTGCGCTGACTACAGCAGTGGAGGACAGGAAGCTGTTCATCGGAATGATCTCCAAGAAGTGCAACGAGAACGACATAAGATTGATGTTCTCCCCGTACGGACAGATAGAGGAGTGCCGGATACTTCGAGGCCCTGATGGACTGAGCCGAGGTGAGACACACAAACACCAGACAGGTCAGTAATCAGTCTGAGCCTGTCTGGCACTTAGGGGGACTCTTGTCTGGTAGGATTACTTTGCAGCTGTTTTATGGCCCATGAGATCTAAGGTCTGTATTGGGCAAATTTATCCCTATTTATTAGTTAGATGGCAAAAGGTTGTAATAATATCCAGGTTTTAAAAAAACCTTTTGTAATCAATCTGTCTTAGATTCTGTCTAATCTGTGTGTATTCAAATGTATTCAAATAGAGTAATATTTAGTTTGACTGATGCTTTTGGAAGCTGTTGCCAGTATCAGTGAACGGATAAATTTGGTGCAAATTGTTGTACAAGGTTATTGCAATGACTGAAGTCATGGGCTGAAAACAATTTTACTAACCTCTTTTCTATTTGGGGTATTACTTCAGTGAATAGAGGATAAGAAAATTGCATCAGAAAATCTTTTTAAAAAACATATCTTTAATAATTATGGGCTATTAATAGAGCAAGGTCTCAAAAACAATTCTTCATGGCAGTCAAATAAAAGGTGAGCATTCTGTAGAAACGTTACACATGCAGGTATGAATCACTTCAGCATCTGTAATAATGAAAGCAATCAATGACCTGTAGTTTGTTTTTCATTTTAGGATGTGCATTTGTGACATTCACGGCCCGACAGATGGCCCAGTCAGCCATCAAGTCCATGCACCAGTCCCAGACCATGGAGGTGACCTTGATACTCACAAGAACACCTACACTACAACACTTGATAATGCCATAACTTACTGTACATTGTGTGGTTCTTGTTGTAGGGCTGCTCATCACCCATTGTGGTGAAGTTTGCTGACACTCAGAAGGACAAGGAGCAGAAGCGCATGGCCCTGCAACTGCAACAGCAGATGCAGCAGCTAAGTGCTGCCTCCATGTGGGGAAACCTGACAGGGCTCAGCAGCCTTGGGCCACAGTACCTAGCAGTGAGTTTGTCTTCATCAGAGGTCGCCTCTAACCCAGCAATTTATCCTCATTTTCCATCTTTCGTGCATGTAATTTCTCATCATCCATCCTGGAATTTCCACTGACTGTGGGATCATCTGTGTTCGGTGTAAATGTGTAGCTTTACTTACAGTTGCTGCAGCAATCAGCCTCTGCAGGGAACGCTCTCAACAACCTGCACCCAGTATCAGGTAGGACTATCCTTTTAAACTGCCTTCATTCATGAAAACTACCACTCAGGCCAATCAGTGTTCTAGTTCTGAATAAGACTGACAAAATCTTCAGGTCATTTTTTTTTTTTTTTTCATCTGGTTTTCTCATGAATTTCTTTTTAGGTTCTCTATGTTATTGAAGAACACTGATCTGTTATTTAGAAATATGGTATTGCATATATTATAGCTTTTGTCGATTATCCTTGTAGGGAGGATATATTTTTAGATATATTTTTATCTTAAAATGGCTTCTGATCAGTTTTTTTTTTAATTGGTTGGATGATAAATACTTCTCCATTTATTTTAATCATTATCTTTTTTCCCCTCCAAACTTAAATGCTGAAATGTGTAAATGTGTTTGTATATGCCAGGTCTTAATGCAATGCAGAATCTGGCCGCTTTAGCAGCAGCAACAGCCACACAGGCTTCAGCCACTGGCTCCAGTGCCATGACGACATCTAGCAGCCCGCTCAGTGCACTAACAAGCTCAGGTAATGGTTAGTCTAGGAAAATAAACTGTAAATGGGTGTAGAAATGAATTCCGTATAGAGTAGAACAAAGAGTCACTGAACAGTTTCATGAAAATTACTAGATTTTAAGCCACCTGTGATCTGGTATTCAAATTGTACAAAGATAAGAAAACTGACAAGAAAAGAATAGTTCAATCCGGTGCCTCTTAATTTGGGATATTTGAATTGTCTCAAAATTAAAAAGGAAAATGCAAGTGCAATGCATAGAGAGATTATGTCGGGATTTATTCACTACATCGCTCTTTATTTTCTCCAACAGGGGACATTTAAAAATTCCACCAGTGTGAAAGCATCAGATAACAGCGATTTGGTTTTATTACTTTACCATGACTAGTAAATGTTCTCCTGGCAGGCTCCTCCCCCACCTCCAGCAGCAATTCCTCTGTAAACCCCATTGCCTCTCTGGGGACCCTGCAGTCTCTGGCTGCTGGAACCGGAGCTGGTCTCAATATGGGTTCACTGGCAGGTACTGATCCCACAGTGCGTTTGTCCTTGTTGACAGCATGTTAGTAATTGTTAGTAATATATAGATTTTTTTTTTTTTTGAATTTCTGTATGGCTGGCTGCTACTTTCCAGGAGCACCTGTAGAATAATACAACAAAAGAATTGATAAGCTCAATATAAACACGTAATATATGACACAACTGTTGAGAGACAAAGCTAAAACAAAATAATTAAATGTAAACTTGTATACATGGAGTTTTCTATTACTGTGAGGAAATTGGACATGAATCATACACAAGGTGGTGAGGCTGCAACGGCCACAGAATCTCAGATCTGGGAAATTCATGTACAGTGTAAAAACAGAAGTCATGCCTGTCTTAAACATCACGTTTGTCTAAAAGAAAACATACTTGACTGACTCAATTTTGTTTGTCTTTCTGATTTTTCAGTTTGATTTGCTTTGCTTCTATTAAGTAATTCTTTACTTTGCTTTCATTTCGATATTTTCACTTTTGTGTTTTCATATTTTTTAGAACTTTTAAGAATATTTGTAGGTAATTTTTTCATTTGTGTTTGCCCGCCTTGATGCAGGGATGGCAGCACTAAATGGCAGTCTGGGCTCCGGGGGTCTGTCTAATGGTTCAGGAAGCACCATGGAGGCGCTGAGCCAGGCCTACTCAGGCATCCAGCAGTATGCTGCTGCTGCCCTGCCCAGCCTCTATAACCAGAGCCTTCTGTCCCAGCAGAGCATCTCTGCTGCAGGCAGCCAGAAGGAAGGTAGGCTTTGTGGGCACCAGTGAGAAAAGGGGATGTGTAGACAAAACAAATGACAGTTTCGCAGAACAAGTTCATTGACAATTTCCAGTTCATTTTTCTTCAAAAATAAATTCTGTGTGCTTATGGACCAATACAGCAGGATTAGTGTTTTATGATGAATGCTTTTAAATCCAGTCGGTCATGTTGTCAAGGGTTTGCGTCCTACTTTCAGTATGTGCTAAAGTTTTCACTTTCTTTTAAATCTGCTGCATCAGCTAGCAGCAATCACATAGCTGGTATGATGTCACAACCCTGATCCTCAGATCAACAGCTGATCGGTAATCCCTGTATAAAGACTCTTAAGAGCCCCATTCCACCAGCTTGATGTAATATTTTTGGTTTGTTGTTAAGTCCAATTTCATTTAGTGAAACAGACACATTGTTTTGCAGGTCCAGAAGGCGCCAACTTGTTCATTTACCACCTGCCTCAAGAATTTGGAGACCAGGACCTGCTCCAGATGTTTATGCCCTTTGGAAATGTGATCTCTGCTAAAGTCTTCATTGACAAGCAGACCAATCTTAGCAAGTGCTTCGGTGGGTTGCTTTGCTGAAGAATTGCTAGACAAAAATTTAAATTCATACAATTTAATGTCATGGTAGATTTATTGGGAAGGATATAGTCATAAAATAATGTGGTTCACACCACAAATGCGGTGTGAACACAACATTAATCCACATGGAGATACTTCTTGCCAACCACCATCAATCGATAATCAATACTGATTCAATTTTGATGAGCCCGGCCCGAAAGGAATCTAAAAAAACCTAGCCCTAAACCTCAAAGATGTGTAATGTATCTTTCTGGAAAGCCTTTGGGAGTGGTTTAGAGTCCACTGGCCACAAGCCAAGTCATGGACCGGTTCCTTTCTGTCAGTTCCTCTTGTATCAGAAAGCCTCTGAAGAGGTACAGTGTCTATCATAAGTATTCATCCCCTTGGATGTTTTACCCTTTTAGTGCTTAATAAGTCAATCATGGTCAATAAAATTTGGCTTTTTTAACACAAAAATTTATTGGAAAAAACTGTTTAATGTCAAAGTGAGAACAGATTTCTACAAAGTTATGTCAATTATATAAAAATATATAAAGAAATATAATTGTTTGCATAATTAATCACCCCCTTCCAGTCAGTATTTTGTAGATGCACCTTTGGATGCAATCACAGCAGTGAGTCTGTGTGGATAAGTCTCGATAAGTCTTGTACATCTGCCCACAGCAATTTTGCTCCATTCTTCCTTGCATAACCGCTCAAGCTCTGTTAGGTTGCGTGGATATTGGGCTTGAACAGCCCTTTTTAAGTCCAGCCACAAATTCTCTGTAGGATTGAGGTCTGGGCTTTGACTTCCAGGTCCAGCCGCTGAGAAACATCCCCACAGCATGATGCTACCACCACCATGCTTAACAATGGGGATGCTGTGTTTTTGGTGATGTGTAGTGTTCGGTTTCGGCCAAACATGACGTCTTGTCTGATGGCCAAAAAGCTTGATTTTGGTCTCATCAGACCAAAGAGTCTTCTTCCACTTGACCATGGAGTCTTCCAGGTGTTTTTTTGGCAAACTCTAGTTGAGATCTAAATGACTTTTCTTCAACAGTGGCTTTCTCATTACCACTCTCCCAGAAAGCTTTGACAGGTGAAGAACCCGGGCAGTGGTTACTATATGCAACTCTCCCATCTCAGCAGCTGAAGCTTGTAACTCCTTCAGAGTAGTTGTAGGGGTCTTGGTTGCTTCTCTCACTAGTCTCCTACTTGCACGGTCATGAGGGCGGCCTGATCTAAGCTGATTCACACAAGTGCCATATTCCTTCCATTTCTTGATAATGGATTTTACTGAACCCCGGGGGATAGTCAATGCCCTGGAATTTTTTTTGAGCCATCCCCTGAATTGTATATCTCAATCACCCTTTCCCTGAGTTGCTTGGAGTGTTCTTCTGTCTTCATGTATTAACTTAAAAAGGGGGTGATTAATTATGCAAACAATTATATTCCTTTATATATTTTTATTTCATTGATATCACTTTGTAGAAATCTGTTTTCACTTTGACATTAAAGAGTATTTTCCAATATTTTTTTATGTTAAAAAAGCCAAATTTTATTGACCATGATTGACTTATGAAAGCACTAAAAGGGTAAAACATCCAAGGGGGTGAATACTTATCATAGACACTGTTTGACAATATGCTCAGCTGTAACACAAGAGATGCAACACCTCTGTGGGCACCTTGTCAGGAGATTGATGGTTTAAAGGTTCTATGGAAGTTCAAAGATTGGAATTTCCAAATAATTTTTCGTTTTGTTTGTTTTTATAAATCACAGGTCACAGGAAGTTCAGTGAGAAGTGACTTCAAATAAGGGAGGTTTTACTGAGAAGGACTTCAGTGTTATTCCAGTGTTCAATTGTTCATTTGTTCATAACTGTTTTACAAATGCTGTTTGAACTTTTTCCCAAGGTTGATGGATCAGAATTTGTAAAAAGTGTCCATTCTGATTTCGAAATTGTCACCTCAAAATGTGGTTGATCGTTGATGCCAAGAGTTACAGGTTTTCAGAATAATGTGCATCAATTACATAATCCTGTTTATTGCCCATTATTTTAATTAGATCAGAATCAGAATACTTTATTGATCCCCCAGGGGGGAAATTGCTTTTCGTTGAAAGCATTAATACTACATAATACCTGTTTGTGTCTGCCTTGCAGGCTTTGTGAGCTATGACAACCCAGTGTCATCACAGGCAGCAATCCAGTCGATGAATGGTTTCCAAATTGGCATGAAGAGGCTGAAGGTGCAGCTGAAGCGCTCAAAAAATGACAGCAAGCCTTATTGAAGGTGCTCTGGCACCACACACTTAGTTAGGAAGGGTGTTGTTATGGTAAGTGGAGTAAGAATGACCAACTCAGACTGGTCCGCTCAGAATCGTGTCGTGCTTTACAGGATCAGTGGAACGCGTCCAGCCTCAGAGACATGTGACACTAGACTGGATTCTTCCTGTGTTCTGTTGTGATTGATGCACCCTGCTTCCCCTCAGTGAGCGAAACAGGCGTGTTTCATTTAAGTTGAAATGTTTGCTGTGGTAAATTTATACACATATAAGTTGATTGTAAGGATGTGTTGCACTTTGAAAGTTTGGTGCCGAAATTCATTTGTTTTCTCATTTATATATATTTATATATATATATATATATTTTTTAAACTTCTGGTTCACCTTGCCTTCACCAAACCAAGCATGAGAGTTTGCTATCCAATTTGACTAAAATTGTTAGTTTTCCACTTGTGTATCTGTCACATGTTGAAATGGAAACAGACTGCAGATTAGTTTCTATTATGGAATTACAGATTGTTGAGGAGGAGGAGCCTCAAAATGGGCGGGTTGGATTTGTCCTTGTCTCTGTAAAGAGTGTGATCAGTTTAGCTCCCTGTTTAATGCTGTGAAGTTATAGTTTTCAAAAGACATTTGACTATGGGCCCTATTTTTCCAATTTTTGGGGTGGTTTCAATAATGGAAAAAAATCAACCGATTGGGTCTGGTTCTGAGTGAGAACACCATAGACTGCTTCTGTTATAAGGCTCCTCAAGCGCTTTTGTCCACATTGAAAGTTGATTGATTTCCCTGACGTTTGCTTAGACATGAAAATGAGCTTTATATTTTTAAGTTTAAAAGTTGTCGCTGCAAAGTTGATACAATGAAGTCAATTTCCTTATTGTTTTCCATCATGTCCTGCATGATGAAAATCCTCTGGTTGCAGAGTTTTCCACCACCAGCCATTATCATATGATGTGACAGTCTATAAAGTATTTCATTTTGAAAATCCATTGCATGTCATATTTTGCAACCTTTTGAAACTTTCTTTGTGCATCATTTAATGTGCAAACTCAATTTTTGTTCAGGCAAAAGTAGGTTAGGTTTTTAAAGAAAAAAATCAGTATTTGACGCTTTTGCTGTTGCTCTGAGTGTTCTCGCACAGTACTGCACTATTCCAATGACCATTGTCTCCATTAATCTTGTAAACCCAAAAGATCGGAAAATAGGGTCCAAGTTTTGAATACAGGAATTATCCTTTAACCTCCTAAAGTGTACAACAAACCACAATACATCCTATTGAAGTATTATATGGTTTTGTTGAACCAAAGATTAGTGAAACATATTTTGACCACCTGTCCAGTGTTTTCCAAAAAGCCTATTTTGGTGGTTCTCCTCCTGAGACGCTGCACTTGGACCGACATGGTCCGGCTGACGGAGCTGCAAAGCCCGTCTGGAACTAGCAATACTGTGAAGTTTGACTATGAAACCAAACACCAAGGACTTATTCCTCTCCATATGTGTGTCCATTAACGTCCCGCAGCCAGAGTTATTATCAGCCAGTTAGCAGTGACTTTCTTGTCAACAGCCGGTCAGCAACTAGCCTGACTGTGTAGGGCTCCATCACTGTCTCATTAACTCTCTTCTGTGATCTGAGAATTCATATCAGTGTCAAATTGCTTCAGACAAACCTGTTAGTTGCTTATAATTTTGAAGAAATGTTTTTTTTAAATAAAACTAGGAAGTGAGGCAACTGTGGAGATGTATATTGAAAACTATTCTGCCTCTTCTATTTTTATATAGGTTTTATACTTCTCCTGTGTGTTGGGGAACTATTTATTGCCTAAATTATTTATCTGAATTGAGATTATTATAAGACAGATTTGTCCAACAATTCAAATGGAACTCCTGGTGTGTGTCCTCCCCTCTTCAGTGTTGGTCATGTGTTGGTGTGTCTGATGACATCATAGAAGCGCCTGTCTGTCACATATTTAAGCCGTTTCACACCAACCCCAAAGTATCACCAAAGTAACAACCTTTCAAGGATATTCATTATGGTTTCTTGGGAATCCACATATTCTGGAGCTCTGAAGGCCCTAAGCAATACACATTTTAATTACAATAAAATGTCATCTAAATGCTTGATTTTTGCCTGTTTTTTTTTTTTTTGTAATTCCTTAGCAAAGATTGAGGTCAAGTCTATTTTTCTAGGTAATTTCCTATACCTTAGATAATTTACAATTTGTCCGGTATTTTGGAAAGATATCGTGTGAATTTGCTGGGTAAAATCAGAAGCAAAATAACTGGTGGAAAAAAAGAAATTAAGATGCCAAAAACAAGATTTAGGAGGGACTTAAACAAAAACATGAACATATTACCATAGTTGATGTAGTGGACTCTAACCAAATCATGAAAGAGAATGAATGTATTTAAAAATTTTGCGAGAGATTGGACAACCTCTTGTGGCCTCAGAACCAAATGCTGTAATGTGGTTTGCACACAGTGGGTCAACTGGCTCTGGAAACGGGGAAATAATAGCTGAAAGAATGTCAGTTTTAGTGAATTTCCACAAGATGAATCTGTCTGATGAAATCCTTTGTTTACAACTGATGTCACCCTTTCAGGTCATTGCTCGCCACAGTCTGAGGAAATAAAAACAACACCATGACTTCATCAAAAAAACAATTTTTCACAATGGTGTGAAACGGCTTCTCATCTGAATACATTTCCTATTTATAAAAACACCCAGGGAGCACAGCTTGTACTGAAAGTATTTTATTATGGGCCTGCCACTCCCAGTGTCACTCTTTTCAGATGCTTTAATTGTCCTAGTTTTAAAACTAAATCTAAAGAGTTTGCAGCAGGACATACAGAGATAAATGAAGGTTTGCTGAGTATCTACAATGTACTTGAGATTAAAGAACTGCAAATGCACCATAGTATTGTGTGTCCTGGTAGACAGAAGACAATAGTATCACTGATGCACAATGAGTACCTGATAAAAGTCAAGGACTGATCAACAACTCATTTACTACACACTCGTAGCTTAAACACCGGGGACGTATGCCAGGGATATGTATTTTTCTGTGCTATTGCACACGTCCATTAATTAAAGGATATGTGTGTGTATATATATATATATATATATATATATATATATATATATATACACAACAGACTGCATTAGTGTCTGTTCAAGCCAATGCTGCTAGATTCACTTGGACACAACTATTACGTTTGATTTCCACATACTGGACCAATGAAAACATCCAGTTCATTGTGAACTTGTGAGAAATTCTATTGTTCTACAAGACATCGTGCACCACCCCTGAACATTATTGAACGGCCCCTGTTGGCCAGCATTCTGTAAAAAGTTGACAGGCAGAGTTGAAATTACCCTTTAGGAGTACAGTAATAAACTATTTCAGTTTAAATGTAAGTTTAGTGCAAGCCTCTTCAGGTAGACGTGCTTCTAATCCAAAACATTTGATTAGCACCTGTCCTCTTACTGTGGTAGTTGTTACACATTTAGGTCAACAGCTTTGTAAAGATGAAGTCTCTCGTCGCTATCAGAAAGAAACAATTCCTCAGTCAGTCTAGCCATTTATCAGGGACAACATGAGATTTCAAGACATTAAATACCTCCTATTATACCAGTCTCATCTTTTTAGTTCTTCACTGCCAAATAGAGGCTTGTGTTCCATCTTTCAGGGTAACGTTTAGCCAAGAACAATAAGTTCAGTTGCCCGCTAAATATACTTCCATTACAGATGCAGCAAGATTGTTAGATGTTTGATACGGAGGAAAAAATCTAACCAATAGACGCATAACAAATGTTTTCTCAACACTGAAACCCTTTTCGTGATGGGGAATTGACTGACGTTGGTATAAATATGTCATTCCCAGTTTTCGAGACTTTTTTAATCAAAGCAGGCTTATTTTTGCCCCTTCTGAAGTTGTCAGAGAAATGCTGAATCCACAGTAATTCTGTCCGAAGTGTTTTGACAAACACGCCATCTCTTCAAATGCATGAGTGGAGGACTTTTTTTTTTTTTTTTTTTTTAAGGATTCTTAGCACTTGCAGCAGTAAAACTGTATGTTTCAGCCCTGTGAGAACTGTTTTCATACGCTGAGGCTTTTACAAGCATAGTTCTAGGAAATTGTGGCACACCTGCTCCTGAGTGTTTTACTACAACCAAATCGTCATTGTATGTCTTTTCTCTCCCGTCTGTTCCACAGTCCTTTTAACCCCGGTTTGTCTCCCTTTTGTGTTTTTCTTTGTTATTTCTAGATCTCTTCCTGTTTGCCCTAGCATGTTGATGTGGCGTCACAGTTCATCGCCCAGTCCTTGTACCTCTGCGCTTCTCTGATGCTTCCACTTTCACCTTGTGTTTGATCACCAGGAGGTTTTGTTTTGTTGTTTCCCATTAGTCGTTATACTGCCAACAGGGGCACTAGAAAGACTGCCACGTTAGAATTATTACAAGCAAAAAGAGACTCTATTTTTATAGAACTGACTGACGTTTAGTAACTGCTAGATTTTTTGCAAAGTCAGTTAAACTTTGTTTTTATCTCTTGTGTTGTAGTGCAGTCCTCCCAGTGCCCCGTCCTCTGGTTTTGTTGTGGTTTTGCGTGAACGCAGCTCATCTGTCTCTAGACAATGTTGTGTTTGAGGGCTGACGTGTGTGTCCGGAAAAAGAAAAGAAAAAAAAATCATTTTTGAGCAAATGAGTGATCATGTTTTGTTGGACATGTGTAATTTAATCCTAGGCTAGCGTAGGTTCATCCTTGGGAGTTCTTATTCTAATTTGACTGCTGGTAACATTTCAATAATCAGTTTGTTAATTTCAGCCACACGCATACGATGCTGTGTTTGCTTTTTTTGTGTGTGGAGAATCATCCAGGAAATCCACAGAACATGCTTGTTTTGTCACAGTATTTTTAGTATGCATGTTTTTTTTTTTATATATATCTGCACTGAACTTCTTGGCAAAATGTGATATAGTTTGTATTAAGTTAAAAATCACAAATAAACCGGTGCCAAATGTTTTGCTCAGTTGGTATTTTCCCCTTCACTGGTTCTTCTTGGACATGTTGACTGTTGTGAAAAATAAAATATTCTGCATTGCGTCTTGAGGACTAGAACTGCAATCGATTTGAATGCATTGAATTAAAACATTGAGGATTAACTATTTCTGTAAATATACTGTAGGTTAACATGTTATGTGCAGAAGTCTTTATCATCTAGGCTAAATGTGTCATTGTTACACAAACTAATGACTTAGAAAACAAAAACATTACTAGACCAAATATTCGGAAAAAATACCTGTCAACTAATACTTTTGGTATTAGTATTAAATTTAGGTTAATTTGAGGTCTAAAAAGATATAGTAATCAAAACCGATATTTATGATTAGTTAGTTTTGTACTTTATCAATTCATGATTTCTTGGCATTATGTTTTGTACTTCATATTGTATTTTTCAAGCCAGTGTCACAAATGAAGTTCACAACAGGAGATGGATGGTTACTAATGCTGTTACTAAATAACTTTCTTTAATAGTAGAACAACAGAAACAAGTGAAACAAACAAACTCAAAAATTTGTTTTTTAATCTCAAAAAATAATCTATTCACATATTCTGATTTATCTTCCAATTTCTTTTGTATTTATCGTACACAACCGCTGCACACAACTTTTAAAAGTAACTAACCAGACATTTTGATAAACAGTGTTATTCACAGAAAAATGCTAGTGATCTTGTAAAGGTTTGATTGAACATCGAGCCTGCAAAGCAGAGATGAAGACTCACCAATGGCTGCACTGGGTTAATCTCAGCAAGTGAGGACGATAGAACTTCACCAACATCCTTCTGCAAACACTGGTATCAGTCATAGTGGAACAAACCGAGACTCATGGCTGTCAATTGCAGATTGTAATTAAAACCTAAGGGATATAACCGCATTTAAAACGTTTTTCTTTTTGCAATGCAGCCACAGCAGTCATGCAATCAGATGCAAATAACTGCTTCATTATTACAGAGAAGTAATTGACTCGGAATATTAGGTCTCAAAAAAGTGATATATATATATATATATATATATATATATATATATATATACAGGGGTTATAAAAAAACACCATATTATTACACATAGGCTTTTCAGGAATTATTCAAATACCAAAAAATACACATAAAAGAGTAAAGGTTGTTGCGCTTCTTTTTGTCTCGGGGGCGTATTGCCTCGTAGTGGGCTTATGTAGAAATGCATGTATTTGTTTCAAATCATAACCTATTGCAACGGGGAGGGGGCTTCTGATCAATTATTATCTTCCTTAAGAAGAAAGGACTACTCCGTGGAAAATTAAGACGCCCAGGAATATGTAATTTTACATGAAGGCATCCGTAAATCAAAAATGATTATCTTCTTAGAAGAAAAAAAAACTATATACACAACAGGCTCTCGTAGCCTTTCTCCAACACATATAATAATATGATCATTTCTAGATATAAAATAATAGGCGTGAATGTTCTGAAATTTTGTGATGTTTTGTTTCGCTGATTTTTTTTCTGCTTTTTTCTTTATTACAGTAATATTACTTATTTCGCTTGTGCCTCTGGTTTTGACATTTCTCCCTGCACTCCCTGCCTCGCATTGTCAATTTGGTTGTGCTCAATAAAGTTGTGAAAAAAAACGCGTTTCCTCGATCGTCCGGCTATTTCCGGGTCAATTCTAATCTGAACGAGGAGAGTCAGTGCTGTCATTTAATGGGTCTAAACATTTGGGACTAAAACGGCAACCTCTGGGATTAAAAGAAGATTCGAGAATCCACTCCGTTCCAGGGGTAACATGGCGACCACCGTCAGTACGCAACGGGGGCAGGTACGAACAGTTCGGTCGCTGTGTGTTGTTGTTATTGTCGGCAGGCGGAACTAAGTTAGTAACCTCTGCCCTGTCAAAAGCAGCACTGTTTTTAACCCGAGACGTTACGTCACAATTTACAAGAACCTATATAATTAACGTATACTTACGAGTTATATAACCACATCCATATATATATATATATAGTACGTAAACTAGCATGACGTGCGAAGTCATTCGGCGCAAACCATCTCCCTAATCGAAAGAGGAAACTAGCCATTCTCTGTTTGCAAGACGCTACAGGAGATTGCGAGTTATGGACACATCTGAGCAAAAGAGAGATTTTGGAGGGAACGTGTTCGTGTTTCGGTCAGACACGGCTGCGTGTCCGTTATATCACGGAGTTGTCACGAACATCGTGTAATTTTTCGACTCAGTGCGCAGTTATGTTGCGTTACGTCCTCCAGCTTGAAGCTGCAACGCCCAACATGGAAAATCTGATTATTCCTTATAGAACGCAGACCAGTGAACCTTAATCGACCTCTAGGTTTAACTGTAAAGTGACAAATTATGGAGTAATATTTGTCTATTTTTATCTTCTAAATGTTGTTCATTTTGTTGGCAAATTCTTATTAACCGTTAGGAGCTTTTTTTTTAACTACTTTCCTAGTTTAATCATTTCCCAACAGTTAAACTGCTCATTTATTTATTCGTTAATTTACCTACTCATCCACTTCCCCTGGCCCACGTAAATAACGATTTTATTGAATTCTTAGTAATTTGTGTAAAAATTGATCATCGGGTCGTTTCCTCTTTTTTTACACCATTCAAAGCGTATAGTAAAATAATCGCGCGGCTACGTGCAAGCGCACTCAAACGCACACGTCGTAGTGTAGATTTGATTTTTTTTTAACTTATCCTTAGCTACTATCCTATATCTTTTGACGTTGTTTTCAATGTTTACGGCCATTTTCAAGCAGTCTTTCATTAGGCACATGCGTTACATTTATTACAAATCCCTACACAATGATGTGTTAATAATTTGGTGATTTGTAGCTTTTGAATTATTGATATTTACAGTATTGCTTAAGAAATGAGTGCCTATGGAGCATGTCCTATTAAATGTGCACTTTTAATGCCCACAATAAATTGTTTTACATTGCAACATTTGCAATGAAGCAAGCCTCAACAGACCTTAAATGATACATGTTCATTTATAGAAATAAAAACATTGTTATGAGTTTAATATTTGGACCTTTGTCAAGTGCCTCTAAGAAATTCATAAAGAAATTAATAAATATACTGTGACTTTCTTGTAATTGTTTAGGACATTGCAAACTCAAAACATTTAGTTTTATTTTGTAAATGCTGAAGCCATGCTATTTTTTAATAAATCATGTTTACTATGCGCTTTTTAACAGTGAACTGTTCACATTAAAAGCTAAGATTAATCAGACAGCTAATGCCAGCAGCTTTTGCTCCTGTGGAATCGCCCTGTCACACTTCAGTCAGTGCGTTGGATTGTAGATCACGTGCACATGACAATCATAACAGGCCCACTGGATCATTGTGAAGGCGTGACCTTAATCACATGACTCCCTCAAGATTTTCAGAAGTGGATGTAAATACATGTGTCATGTGTGGGCCCTAGCGATGTGTTTGATAGAGTTCTCTTGATTTTCAAATTGTATGATGATAAAAGATATTTGAGAAGCATCTCACCCACGTACAGAATATGAAAAACCAGTGAGAGAAGAATAAAGTTCGAGATACTTCTGAGTATTTTAAGCAGGCAATACAATTGAGGCAACATATCCTTCAAACTCTCAGTTTAAAGATTTGAGAGAAACTCATCACATCTCTGCAGCTCAAGCTCAAGTATTGTTAGAGGATACATATCTCTACAAACTAGATCATCTAAATGATCAGATCTTATTCTTTTCCTTTTGCTGTTTCCCTTCAGGGTTGCCACAGCGAATCAGCCTTCACCATCTAACCCTATTCACTGTGTTCTCTCACATGAACTAAATCCACATCCTCTCTCACTATGTCCATAAATCTTCTCTTCCTCTAGACCTGCCTGGCAGCTCCAATTCCAGCATCCGTCTATCAATATAGTCACCATTCCTCCCCCTGTACATGACCGAACAATCTCAGTTTGGCCTCTCTGACTTTCTCTCCAAAACATCTAAGATGCGCTGTCCCTCTGATAGACTTATTCCTGATCCTATCCATTTTGGTCACTCCCAAAGAGAACCTCAACATCTTCATCTCTCCAAACTCTAGCTCTGCCTCTTGTCTTTTCATCATTGTCACTGTTACTAGTCCACACAGCATCGCTGGTCTCATCACTGTCTTGTACACCTTTCCTTTCACTGTGGCCGATCGTCTTCTATCGCATATTACCCATAGCACTTTTCTCCACCTATTCCAACCTGCTTGAACCCGTCTCTTCACCTCTTTTCCACGCTCTCCATTGCTCTGGACTATTGACCCAAAGTTCCTGAAATCCTCAAACTTCTCAATCTCTGTTCCTCCTTGCCTCAAGGTTCCACCCGGGTTCCTCTTATTCACACACATATACTCTGTCTTGCTGCAACTAACCTTCATTCCAGCACATACCTCCACCACTCTACATTTTCCTCAACCTGTTCCCTGCTCTCACTACAGATCACAATGTCATCTGCAAACATCATGGTCCATGGAGATTCCTGTCTAACCTCATCTGTCAGCCTGTCCATCACCACTGCAAACAAGAAGGGGCTCAGACCTGATCCCAGATGGAGTCCCACCTCCACCTTGAACTTCTCTGTTACCCCTACCGCACACTGCACCACTGCCTCACAGCTAGCATACATGTCCAGTCCAACATCTTTCCAGATTTCCTCATACAATACCAGAGCTCCTCTCTTGGCACCGTGTCAATGCAGCTCCCTCTGGCCTTCTCTGTACTTCTCAGTTAGCATTCTCAAAGCAAATACTGCATCTGTGTACTCTTTCTCGGCATGTTGTTCACAAACGCTGACTTCTGCTCTCAGTCTAGTTTCCACTACTCTTTCTCATAACCTCTTTGTATGGCTCATCAACTTTTTCCCTCTATAGTTGTCGCAATTTTGCACATACCTTTATTCTTAAAAATGGGCACCATCACACTTCGTCTCCATTCTTCAGTTATCTTCTCACTCTCTAAGATCCTATTGAATAATTGGGTCAGAAACTCTAACGCCGCCTCTCCCAGACACTTCTGCACCTGCGCAGGTATATCATCAGGACCAACTGCCTTTCCACTCTTCATCCTCTTCAATGCCTTCCTCATTTCACCTTCACTCATCTCCACTACTTTGTGGTCTACAATAGTCACCTCTTCTACCTTTGCCTCTTTCATTTTCCACATTCATCAGCTCTCAAAAGTACTCTTTTCATCTTCCCATCACTCTTTTAGCATCTGTCAATACATTTCACTCTCTATCCTTAATCATCTGAACCTGTACATCCTTTCCATCTTTATCTCTCTGTTTCGCCAACCTGTACAGATCATTTTCTCCCTCCTTACTGTCCAACCGAGCATACAAGCCCTTTGTTTTGCCTCTGCTACCTTTTTCTTTACCTTATGTTGTATCTCCTTGCACTCCTGTCTGCTCTCTTCAGTCCTCTCAGTGTCCCACTTCTTTGTAACTGCTTTCTCTTTATATTTTCCTGCACTTCCTCATTCCACCACTATGTAGCGTAGTAATGAACAACACTCTGTCTGATAGATTTCCTGTACAATCAGGTGTCCATCATGGCAGTGTAATATCTCCTCTATAATTCCTATTTATGATTGACTTGATATTGAGGCCAGCAACAGCTGATAAGCCAAGAGGAATACAGTGGACCCAAACGGCACAACTGGAAGACCTTGAGTTTGCAGATGATTTGGCCCTGTGTTGCAAAATCAATATGACCTACAGGACAAGACTGAGAGACATGACAGATCAACCAAACAGATGGGCCTATAGATCAATTCCACCAAGACTAATGTCACGTTCAGCCCATATTATCAACCTTCCGAAACCAGCTGCGATCACATACAACATCAACAGCTTTAGGAAGTGGATAACATTGTCTACCTTTGTAGCATCAAAAGCTAAGACCGGCATGACAGCAAATACATTAGAGGCAGACAGTCCAAAGTCCAGAAAGCCTGATGTCCTCAAAATGAATCACTATCGCTTTCCACGAATACCTCTCCACTGGAAACTACAAGGGAAGAGCAGACCTGAAGGCCCAAGAATAACATGCCGTAGGACTGTTACCTGACAGCTAAAGGTTATTCATGGCCACAGGTTCAAAGGATGGCAGATGACCAGGAGAGGTGTAGAAGTAACATTGTAGCCTCATATGACAGGGATCTATAGAGGATAAAGCGATACTTGCCAGGAATCTTTCGAGGATATTTTATACACAATATATATACTGCTCAAAAAAATAAAGGGAAAACTTGAACAACACAATGTAACTCCAAGGCAATCACACTTCTGTGAAATCATAGTGTCCACTCAGGAAGCAACACAGATTCATTTTGACTTGTTTTAAGGACATTACATCAAAGTTGGATCAGTCTGGAGTTTGTTTTTACACTTTAATTTTGAGTGTGATTCCTAATCAGACCTCCATGGGTTGATACAATTGATTTCCATTGATCATTTTTGTGTGATTGTCAGCACATTCAACTGTGTAAAGAGCAAAGTATTTCATTAGAATATTTCATTCATTTAGATCTAGGATGTGTTTTTTAAGTGTTCCCTTTTTTTTTTTGAGCAGTGTATATATATATATATATATACACACACACACACACACACACAGTGGGGAGAACAAGTATTAGATATGTGTAATAAAAAGTAAATTAACCACTTAAAAATCATACAATGTGTTTTTGTGGATTTTTATTTTAGATTCCGTTGCTCACAGTTGAAGAGTACCTATGATAAAAATGACAGACCTCTATATGCAAAAATCAGCAGTGTATCAAATACTTGTTCTCCCCACTGCATGTGTGTACGCTTATATCTATACATACACACACCGATCTGTGTGTATGTGTGTGTTTGTCCTTGTCCAGGTGTACATTGGGGAGCTTCCGCAGGACTTCCTGAGGATCACACCAACTCAGCAACAACAGCAAGTTCAAATGGATGCGCAGGCTGCGCGGCAACTTCAGTACGGAGGCTCCATTGGGACTGTGGGCCGCCTCAGCATCACTGTGGTCCAGGTGATAACAAACCACAGTCCATTTAATAACAAACTTTGGTCCAGCTCATCACAAATTGTGGTCCAGGTAGTAACATACCATAATCCGTGTGATAACAGACCGAAATGCAGGTAATAACAAACTATGGTCCAGGTAACTTTTTTCGTTGAGAAGGAAGTTATGAGATTAAAAAGGTAATTTATTGTTTTGTTTGTTAATGTTTTGGAATTTTTGAATATGAAAAACATTTACATGAAAGTAATCAGAAGTAAGAAAAAAACAATAAAAAGGGATTGAAAAGAGGCTATATCCAATCCATTTTGGAAACGTGAAGATCATGGTACGGGTGCCCCTTGACTTGGGGTGATGGACAGCTGTCATCACTGCGAATGATTCTTTGTCGTAGTTCATTCTGTCCTCACCAAAGTGGAAACTGAGCCGCCCTTGTTTGTGGCTCTGCAGGCCAAGCTGGCCAAGAACTACGGAATGACCCGAATGGATCCGTACTGCCGTATCCGCCTGGGCTACGCAGTGTACGAGACACCCACCGCCCACAACGGAGCCAAAAACCCCCGCTGGAACAAGGTTATCCAGTGTACAGTCCCACCCGGTGTGGACTCCTTCTACCTGGAGATCTTTGATGAGGTGAGAAGTGTAGGATCCTGTCCCGTTCTACCTCGACACTATGTGTGGCTGCATCCTGCATGCTCGTTGATGAAACAATAGGAGAAGATATCCAGATTTCAATCAGTATTTAATTCAGCAGTCAAAATAAAATACACAAAGCTCAGACCTCAAACATTCTCCTATTTCCCTCGTGGAACATTCTGACATATATCACCATTGGCATCGTGCACTATTTGAGGCAGTGACTTGGGTGTTTAATATTTCAGTGTATTGATCTGTGTATTGCCCCTTGCAGAGGGCCTTTTCTATGGATGACAGAATAGCCTGGACCCACGTGAAAATCCCTGAGGGTCTGAGGGAGGGCAGTGTGGCGGATGAGTGGTTCAGCCTCAGCGGCCGGCAGGGAGACGACAAGGAGGGGATGATCAACCTGGTCATTTCCTTTGCCGTGAGTCTCTTCCTCTTGCTTTTTTCAATCTCTAAGTGCTGGCGAGATCATAGGGAGACGGACAAGGCAAGGATTGTCTAGAGCGCCGCCATCATCGCGCACATACTCACTGATAAATCCTATCCTCGCAACTGGACTTGTTTGATTTCATTGCTCAAAAAGCTCTCGCAAATATTTGATTCACAAATTCTTTGTTAATGTTCAGCTAATTTTAGGTCATGTCTACCACTTTTATTTATGTATTTATTTATCTATTCATTTATTTGTGTGATTTTCAAGTGATTTATTACAGATACCTAAATATCTTCTGGATTTTTCTTTGTTGTTATTCTATAAGTTTCTGTTTTTTAGCTTTTGTAATGATTTAAAATATATTTTAGAAGCCAGATGACTGCTGGGGGAAGCTTCTTTATGTCTTCTGTTTCTCTCACATGTTTGGAGAGTTTCTATTCACTTGAGATAAGCTCATATTTGACCTGTGTATTTATGTATACATAACATATACATATACAGTATTAGCATAGTACTGTAACTCTTGTCTGAATCCCTCTGTATATTTGTGTCAGTCTATTCCAGCTGGGATGATGACAACGCAGCCCTTCGTCCTGATGCCCTCAGTGTATCAGCCAGGTGTGGGATATGTGCCCATTGCAGGTTTGACACACACACACACACACACACACATTTTCCCTGTTTCTCATGTCCGCCTTATCTTTTTCTATCCATTCATTATCTAACGCTTTTCCTGCAGTTATGGTAGCAGGGATGCTAGAGCCTATGCCCAGCTGTTGGGTCAAAGAGGCTGGGTACACCCAAGACCGGTTCCCAGCCGGTCGCAGGACCACATATAAAAATCCTCCTGTTATTTCATGTTGATTTGAAGGCCATGTTTTTCTGTCAGGTTATTTGATAATTTTCATAACAACTTGTGTTATTTTGTATGAGGATGCCTTACCCCATTTAGTTTTGGTGGAATTTCTGGCACATTTTCTGACAGCTATTACAGAGCAACTGACTGACTTGTATGGTATGTATCCATAAGTTGTCTATATCTTTGGTCACTTGTGTCTGTGTGTCACTAGGCACCCCTGCAGTCTATAATCAGGGCATGGTGCCCATGGCAGTGCCGGCCACCATGCCGGCAGTTGGGGGGCCGGGGCCAGTCCAGTGCAGCGAGGAGGACCTGAAGGCACTGCAGGATATGTTCCCGAACCTGGACAAGGAGGTGGTTCGCACCGTGCTGGATGCCCAGCAGGGCAACAAGGACGCTGCCATCAACTCCTTGCTTCAGATGGCTGAGGAGCTCTAACCCCACACACACACACACACACACACACACACACACACACACACACACACACACACACACACACACACACACACACACACACACACACACACACGTCACATGTTGACATATGCCCCATATAGTCCTAACACTCAGCTGCCCATCAGTATGGATCCACATAAACCAGTGGCGCCACCTGCTGGACATCGAGGCCTACTTGGTAAAGATAAAGTGTTTTCTTTTGAAGTAAATAGCCATATGTAGGCTGCATGCTTTATCCCAAGAAAGCCAGCATTATTTTTATTTTTGCTCCTGATCGCTACTTCCACAAAACACCAGCGCCACCGATCTGACCTGAAAACACTCCAGCGAATTTCATGGGAATGTAAAGAATTACTTGATTTACGAACAATAACTGATCAATTGAGAATAGTTAAAATTATTTACCGACAAAAAACTCCAAAAAATGACAAAAATGGGTTCAATTTATCTGTTTTGATGTATATATGGTCAAATAAGTGGTGTTGGATCTGTTAAAGAAAAACAACCCTTAAACCAAAATATCATTGAAACTCCCTTCAGTTCTCACGCTGAAAATGCCTCCAATCGTGTTTTAAAGCCACCATTGCCATAGATGTACTGGACGTGGCCCAATTGTCCAGCTGATCGCGTGACGTTCTGACATACCTAGTGGAAAACGAGGGTGACGCAATTTCCATCCCTCTGAGATCAGAGCAGTTTGAAGAGACCAAAACATTCGCATCCAAATGTTGTCAGAGATGTTATTATCCTGCAGATCCGCCTGGATTCAGATTAGCTCAATTGAGAGAACCCTGGTGGTCGGGACAAACCGGTAGAAAAGGTGCCGTTGTAGCCGACAGCCTCCACTTGATGTCTGACTTCAGCTACAGCCAGTGTCATCCATGTTTTTACCATGTTCCGTGTGTGGAATCTGTGACGCAGCATGTAAAATACAGTATATAAATGAATGAAATTTTCTTCTGTGCCACTGAGTATTTCTTATATCTTTAAACGCCAGAAATTAGTATTCTTCAGTGTCATAGCAAGAAGGTCCCCTGTTTATTTCCCACATGGGGCCTTTCTGCACATTCTGCCTGTGACTTTGTGGGTTTCCTCCGGTTTCATCCTTAGTCACCCTAAATTGCCCGAATGTGTGAATGAGAGTGAATTGTTGGACGTCTCCATATGTGACTTTGTGGTCGACCAGTGACCAGGTTCCAGCATCCCCCTTCCCTAGACCATCCCTGACCGTAGAATAAGCTATACAGAGAATAAATTAATACAAAATACAGTGAATGCGTAATAAAAGATATTTTCGCACCACCAAGTTAATTATCATACATAATGTTTTGGTTAAAAAAATCTCCATTCCTCTTCTTTTTAAATCTCATTCATTTGTCCTCAGATTTGCTTGTAACCATGTTTGTCATGTGGAAAATTAAATTTGTGAAACATTTTATCAAGCTAAATAGTCAATAATCCAATTGACAGAGGTGAACTAAATAATTAAGGAATTGATGAATGAACAGTTTTTTGCCAAATTAGAACTTATTTTTTATTGTATTTTGAGTGTGAAATTAATGCAGATAAATGTGAAATGAGACCCCTTCCCCTCATATCATTGTATATGATGTATAAGATGAAACGGAACTTAACAAAAGTACGTTTACTACAAAATCTTAGAAAAACTAATTCAGAAGATTCATAGAACCTGTATTTTTGACTTGAAATCATTGCAATGTTTAATGTATGCGTGTGGAATGTGGATGGGGGTCAAGTGACAGGGAAATGACAATAAAAAGGTTGAAGCAGATTAATGTTGCAAAAAAGACCTTTAATAATAATTCATGAAAATTGATCAGGCGGAAGGAGTCACCGGTTCAGAAAAAAAAGCCAAGGTCATCCAGTGAACTTCTGGGTTTCCCAAGGGGCGGGGTTTACTTAAGTTTACAGTCAGAGGGTGAGCATTCACACATCTCTGCCTGCACCACGTTCTGGCGTCGCTCTGATCCGTCGGGGCAGATCAGCTTCACCTCTTTCTGGCTCGTCTTTACCGCCTTGCAACAGCTGCACTCATTTACCAGGGAATTGTCAGCGGCAGAATACCTGTAGAAACACCATCAATGGTTCCTTTAACTGATCTTCAACCTCCAAGCCCCAAACAAACAGTTACACTGTAAATTTGGAAATCACAGTATTGATGTGAACCTTTTTTTCATGTGATTAAAACAACAAAGGGCTGATATTCAGGTGGTAGACGTTTCATGAAACTTGTCGTTGACTTAAGGTTCATTCTTCCAAGTGTCCCCGGGTAATACTTGACTGTATTGCTTATATTTGTGTCATATTGTACATTCAACTAAAGGATATTTTACAGGGGGACTCACTTGGAGGAGCTTCCACATTGTCCGCTGCAGGATGTAATTTTTATAGGCTGACTGCTTTTACATCCATTTGCATCGATCACCTGCTCCTCAGTTGTCATCTCACAGATGTTTTTCCGCTTGCCTAAAAAACACATACCACACAGTAAGACTTCAATTTCAGCAGCATGATATTTTCTTAGCATCAAATCTCAAAGGTTTGTGACTTGGGAACTCACAGGACTTGCAGCAGCCATCAGCGTCGGTTGTCTCGGTTCCCTGAGGAAGGAGATGTGACAAGTTGAGCAACAGACATGCAGGTCTGGAGACCACCTGACAACACTGACCACTGATGTATGATTTAACAGCTCCTTGTTGACTTTCTAAGCAATTTCTTTCTGCTTTGGCTGTAGGATTTCAGAAACCAACATATGAAAACAGTTTGTGCAGTAAGCATGAATGTGTGAAAAACAAGAAATGCATTTTCAAGTACAAAAAGAACTTCCCTTAATTGTAGTGCAGGAGCTTATTAATTCTGAGAGCCACTCACAGGTTCACAGTCTTTAGGGTCAAAGGCGGGGCACGACTTCTCGATTTTCTCGGTAACGTGGGCCCCCTCGATCAGGTTGCAAGCATATTTCACGCACTTGTCTTGGGGTGATGCAAATGTGGTGTTGACCTGCAGGAGATTGTCCGTCACACAACTCATGCAGTACATCTTTGTCCCTGAGCCAAAATAATTTCTGAATACCTTATTATTAAATGCGACTTCAATGAATTCATATTTGAGTTGGTGTTTTAGGGGTGGTCTTTCACTTTGGGTGAAACACTGCTTTGACATGGGGGCTTTTCTAATGGAAGCTTTTATTGACTCCTGATGTTGCTGCAATACTGACCTCCACAGCATGTGTCACACCGTCATCTGTGGTAACGACGCATTTTTTCTGGACACACTTCCCGCAGCACGACCCCTCCTCAGTCTCGTATTCGTAACCCTGCAAACACAGACGCAGTCAATGCAGGTCTAGGCAACGCTGTGAATTGACTGGAGGACGTGTTTGAACCATATTCTGTCCCAGTGGTTGATTAGAGCAACTTCAAAATAGCAGAAGCAGTTTGACCTTGACTGAATGAAAAGCGAGCATGTTTGAGGAGGTGTTTGCTCTTCCAGGATTGGTGCGGCTGCTACTGCAACTTTTAATAAATGTGTGATTTGGAGGTGAGCCTAAGCTCATCAAACCATGGCTCTATGATGTCACAGGAGAAAAAGGTTGGTGACATATCTGAGTGTGTCGCATTTGCTCGGGTCTCACTGTTTGGCATTTTGTGTCGCAGACAATGGGGCTGCACTTAAGTTGGTGCAGCCCAGTGCTGGGGTCCACGATCGCGTCACACAGACACTTTTGACAGGGCCCAGGTTCCATAGTTCCTGAGGGTCCAAATGGGGACACTGTGATTCCAGACTGTCCTGATGAGGTCACTATGGTTCCAGGCTGTCCTGATTGAGGCGATGTGGCTCTATATTGCCGCCGAGGTGCCGGTGGGGTAAGGACAAGGTCTCCAGGCTGTCGGACAAAAATAGATGCAAATAAAATTACCTGATTTGACTTGATCACAGGGGATTGGTAGCTACTAAATGAAGATCATTTGGTGTACCTTAGATAGATATAAACTAATTTGAAATTGAAAAAACACAGAAAAAACTGATTTTGAATGAGACGCGTGAATTAATTATTTCAAGACCGTAAAGGATTAAGAGGAAGAAACAACTCTTTTACCTACACTTAAATGAGACAATACTTTCTCTAAACTCCAAGAGTTTCCTAAATTTTATGAATCAGGCTTAAAAATGGTCAGCGCTGTCATTTAAACCAAAACAGAAAAACACAGAGGAAAAAAACATTGTAATTCCTTGAAAAAAATAAAGAATGCGTTGTTTGGACTTTGCACAGGTTAACTTGAACTAAATGACTACTTTTTTCCCCCCAAATATCTTTACTGAGTCTCCAACAATTGAAACTATAATAATAAATGTATAATAAATACGAGACGATTTGTCATATGGTCAGGCAGGGGGTGTGTTGCCAGCTCTCTGGACTCACCTGGTACTCGGTGTTATTATAAACACAAACACCTTTAGGTTCTGAACAGACAAAGAGACATAAAACAAATGATTAGACAGGAATATTTGTAGACTCATTGCATTTTAAAAATGTCTTTTGCATATGTTTATTTCTATATGTAATACAAGTTACATCTAAACAAGCCCGTGTAATTACATAAACAGACACATTTATATAAAATTGATATATAATGCATTTTACTTCATTACATAAATATTATCCATAAATATATTTATTACATACATAATTATAAATTACAAACATTAAACATTATATACAACATTTCCTCTGGGATCAATAGTGTTTCTGATTCAGATATATCTTTTATGAAATAAACAAACAAATAAATAAATATCCCTTTGAGAAGGGATCAATAGTAATTACACTTTTAATATTTAGCATGATTTATTTTATGTTACTAAAAAAGATTTATTATTTAATATTTACCTACTTATCTGGTCCTTGTTATGATTTCAGTTTTTTTTCTGGTTTTCGTTCAGATTCTTTTTAAAATGTCACTCATACAAGCTTGCATACGAAAATGATCCCAGAGGAATTAAACAGGCATTTTTGTGTCGCTGCGATGGTGTGACAGTGGCCCAGCACACCAGTTCTCAAGCTAATATTAAGTAAATTGTTTGGACAAGTGTTTGGATTTGCACTCACCACACTTGCTACTCTGGCAGCAGATCCCTGAAGTGACATTGAGTTTGAAGCCCAGTTGGCAGGAGGGAGGTACAGGACACAGGTCACCTTTACATTCTGTCGGGAAAGAATTGGAGATTATCAGCATGAAATTTACTAACAGCTAACTTTATGTACTTCCTCTTGCTCTTTTTGAAAGGGTTTCCTTTTTTATTTTCAAACAATATTCCATGACTATCTACAGGTTCTTTTTATAAATTTACAAGTGATAATTCGCCAATCTATTCTCTCAAGAAAATTCTCCAGAGCTACCTGTCTACTGTCTACCTAAGCAATGAATGAACAACCTCAACTAACCACATGTCATGCAGCAGCTATCGCTCCTGTTGACCAGCTGCTGTCCGATGCCACTGCAGTTAAGCGGTGGACACTCAAGAGGCTCACAGACAGCGTTCATGCTCTCTTCGTCGCACACACATGAGTAGCAACCACTTGTCCACTTCTCACCCGGCTTTTGACAAGGGCACAAGTCAAGTACAATGTTAATATAATGTAAAGATATAGATCATACATGTATTTCATACAGACAGCTCACAGTAAACACTTGGTTTTCACACGCATACAAACACAAATCACAGTTTAAAAGGACAGGTCTCATAATAACAGACAAATACAGCTTCCATAAAAACACATCACATCACACCACATCACATAAAAAGCACACGCATCAAATAATTCGCACACGTTAGGTTCACACACACATATACAATTCACATATGCATCAAACCTGTTTGCCTTTTCCATCTGGTCCGACACAATCTGGAATGCAAACAGAAACAAGTGTTTAAACCTTTACAGTAGAGGCATTCATGTTTCAACTTTAGCTGCTCCCAAGCGAGTCCAGAATTATTCAGTTGTCTCACGGAAAATAAGGAAGTCTATTCTATCTTGTTTGTTTACACGTTTTCACCATATTTATAGTGCGTGAATACACAGCATCAAAGAGGGTTTGTCGGAAAATGTCTTACCACAGGAGGTCACACAAGTGCTGGAGATGGTGTTGAACAGGGTGGTATCTGGAGGACAGAAGCAGCCCTCCTTGGTGCTGTTTGTCTGAAACTTCTTATTGTATCTTAAAACACAGGGAAAATATCAACAATGTAATTAATTTCCTTCATTTCCTTTCCCATATATCCCAAACACAGTGTATATATATATATATATATATATATATATATATATATACTTCTTCTTTCAGCTTTTCGCTTCAAGGATCGCCAAAGCGAATCAACTTTCTCCATCTAACCCTATTTCCTGTATCCTCCTCTCTCACACCAACTACCTTCGTATCCTCTCTCTATACATCCATAAATCTTCTCTATGGTTTTCCTCGAGACCTCTTGCCTGGCAGCTCCAATCTCAGCATCCGTCTGCCAGAATATTCTCTGTTCCTCCTTTGTACATGACCGTACCCATCTCAGTCTGGCCTCTCTGACCCCAAGTACCTGAAATCCTCCAGCTTCTTTATCTCCACTCCCTGTAGCCTCGCCGTTCCACCCGAGTTCCTCTCATTCACACACATATATTCTGTCTCTGGTTACTAAATTTCATTCCCCTCCTTTCCAGAGCATACCTCCACTTCTCTACATTTTCCTCAACCTGTTCCCTGCTCTCACTACAGATCACAATGTCATCTGCAAATATCATAGTCCATGGAGATTCCTGTCTAATCTCATCTGTCAGCCTGTCCATCACCACTGCGAACAAGAAGGGGCTCAAAACTGATCCCTGATGGAGTCCCACCTCCACCTTGAACTTCTCTGTTATCCCTCCAGCACACCGAACCACTGTCTCACAGCTAGCATACATGTCCTGCACCAGTTTAACATACTTCTCTGCCACTCCAGACTTCCTCATACAATACCAGAGCTCCTCTCCCCCCTGTCATATGCTTTTTCTACGACTACAAAAACACAACGCAGCTCCCTCTGGCCTTCTCTATACTCACCTATTAGCAGAGGTGAACACAGGTGAAACACAGGTGAAAAGAATGACAGATAGATAGAGCTATATGATGTCGGACACTACTCAAGTTGATGTTCTTCATTACCTGTCGCTGCAGGTTTTCTCCACAGCTGGACCACAGGCCATGTACACTTTGTCACTTGGACACTCAAGTCCTGACAGAGAAAAAGGTCTTTATCTTGCAGAACACAGAGAAACTTCACACAAATTGCACAAGTCCAGCTCTCATCACAGAATGACAGATCTTACCACACAACCCATTGGTGTGTTTCCTCCAGTCAACACACACTCCAGCACTGGCACAGTCAGAGGCATAGGCTTCCAGGCTGGAGCAGCTGTTGTTGCTGCCCTCGCAAACATCTGATACACAGGATTTCTCATACTGCGATGGGGGGACAGCACTGTGACACGAGGCAAATACTCTGCGGGAGGAAAGAAAAGTGCGTGACAAATTATCAAAAAGTTATTGACATACATATGTGATAAAGATGTTTGAAGGACTTTTGAATTAAATTATCTCAGCCAAATGTTCAAAACTACGGTTGATCCAACTTATATATACCTGCAGTGATTTAAAACTGAATTAGGCTGAGGCTACATATTACAAAACATATCTAACATTACTTCACTGACTTTTGAAACAGCATATATTTCCTGGATTTTTTTTCATTCTTCCTTTTTTTATCTAATAAATAGTCATGGCATTGTCCCCATATTTCTGAAAGTAATCCTGTGAATGTAATGATGAATGAGCAGGGCTTCAGGAGAAAAACTAACTGTTTTACAAGAAAAATAATGTTGAGGAAAATATTATTAAATATTGGTCATGTAATACTATTTTGATAATAAAATATTTTGTGTCCAACATTAACATAATTGTTTTATAAAGAATGAATTGCTCAATTGCTCCTAAAGTTACTTCTCATGGCAACATAAAAAAAACTAACACAACACATAAACATTTTCATTTAGAATAAAAAGTATAAATGGGTTCAAGAACATGAAAAACTATGGTCCCTGTGTTAGAAAGTAAATACAATGTAGGCATCACAATGTACTTTAAGGCAATATTAACAACTTGCATATAAAAATATATGAATGCATATGTATATGAATGTATCATAGTATATAAACTCCCACGACATCAGCTAAATGTTTTGCTTATTACAAACAAACTGCAGTATCTAGGTTCACCTGCTGCTAATGAGGTCACAGATAGCTGCTGTACAAGGCTTTTCTGTTCCAGTCGTGGGTGCGAAAGTACTACTGGAAACGGGTGTGGTGGGTGGGGATGTTGTGGGCTCGATGCATTCTGTATCAGGGACAAGCCACTCTTTGGCCACAGCAGTACATTTTTCCACCTGGCCATTGGGAGCACGGCAGTCGTTGTCCATGGAGTTGTCACATGTGCCTGGGAAAAGGAAGGATATTAGGTCATTGTTTGTCTTTGGTACAATTCAAACCCCTGAACCGCTGCAGGTTTTTAACCACAAAATCTGCTTAGTAATTAGGTTCAATGACAGCTGAAAAGATATGGTTTCACACTTCCTCACAAAAATGTAGTCCTTTAAAAAGAAAATAATAAAAACACAGCAACAAAGGCCCAACCCTAAAACTTGATTCTGTTTGTCATCATACATTAAAATGCTTTGGACACATTTCAAGAAAGTGATATTGTTAAAATTTCTGTGAACTTTGACTTCTATATTTAGGCAAAGCTTCAGCTCCTTTTTTTAACATCATCTCAAGGGAGACAGGTTACATATAACCTCTTTTCAGAGTATTTACCTCTTTTCTTTGGGTGTTATCAAAAGCAATAACTGCACAATAGGAATTTACAGCATTGGTGTAGGTAAATAAATAAAGAAAGCACTTTATTGTCACATTCAGTTATACATACAGTGCAACATAAGTTAAATTTGACCACTGCATTTACCCCATCATGGATGAATCATGAGCAGTAGGCAGCCACTTAGCAGTGCCAATGGGAACCGTTAGGGGTTCAGTGACTTGCTAAACCACACATGAACAGGCTAGGAAGAGTATGGGAATAAAACCAGGAATGTTTAATTCCAAGATAACTGCTCCAACCCCCTGAGCTACACTGCCCATAAAATAGTTGTGATCACAAGTATCTTTCTGGGTGTGAAATACTACCTGGTTCTTGCTTTGCTAACTCTATTGAAAACAATGTATGATATTTGTTATTTGTACTAGCTATGACAACCAGTAAACAGTCACGTTTTGATAGGGAGCGTTCTGACATTGCTTTCTGACTTTTTACTTTTTGTCTTTTCTGTTAAAAAATATATTTCAAAAATCAAAATATTCTCCATCTGATAATACTTTACTGTCAGCACAACATTTTATACAACTCAATTTCTAAATTTTGTAGGGCATTTCCAAAAAGGAAAGAGGGTGAATCCCATTTTTTCCCTTTCCAAATGAAGCAAGACAAGTGAATTCTCCTTGTCTTTATTGCGTGATTTAGCTACCAGTCAAAATTCATTTTATCTGCTCCTGTTTCTGACCACTTAGACATCTTTGAATAACCCTCTAAAAATTCTGCTATGTATTCTGGCTTGCTACATTAGATGTCTCTTGGCAAACAAAAATTGAGGATTTTTACATGTTCTAGTCACTCACCACACTGTCCCTCAGTGTTTCCATTGAAGAGGGAATAAGGCAAGTCAATGGCGATTGACTTCCCATAAATCACAACTGCGTTGATCTTTGGTATCTCCAAAGTAATCGTCAGATCTGTGCTGGTGAGTTGCAACACAGCATTACTATAGGCAGGATAGATGCGTTTGCCATTAAGGAACACCTGCAAGACAAGAGACGCACTGTGTCAAAGAAGAACCAGCAGAAGAAAAACATAAGTATTAATTAAGTATTGATTATTCATTGGTGTAAGTGGTCTCTGGGTGTACTTTAGGACATTTACAAAATTAATCCGGAAAAAAAAATCGGTCTCACAGAATCATCTGAACACACTCCACAAAATACGGAAGTACTGACACTGACATTTGCTAAAACCATAGCACCCATCCTCCCCTGTTATAGGGTTTGCTTTTGACTTTTCAAAGAGGTAGGAAATGTTTTCTGCATTGACACTGTTTGTTTATGAACGTTTAATAACATTGAAAATAATATTACTCCTATTTCTACAAAGAACAAATGTAGTCCTTTACTCAGATTGACAGTGGGTTTGTGCAATTATCTGAACAGCAGTATTTAGTTTGGGCCAGCTGTAAACTGGTTAATAGAAAGTTAAAATTCACTGAGAGACCAGCACTTATCTGATGTCAAGGCAGTAACATCAGGCGAACACAAAAACTACAATTTATGAGAATAAACTTACCATTTTACAATTATTAAGTTACAGGGAGAATCTTGGGAAAAAACAACAGTAAATCTCTAACAACCAGCCTATTTTTTAGAAAACAAGAATGAAATAAAATGCTCTTTTAATGTCATACTGTCTTCTTGTAATTGAAAAAACATCACCAAATGTGGCCATAATATTATCTTGTACAGAGCACCACCGCACTCATGACGAGGTTTTTAAAAATGTGCACACATAAAAAAATATTTAGAACAAACAGACATCATGAATTTTTGCTCACCACATTAATAGTTTTTCCTGAAATCTTTCTCTGAGTCAGTAACACTGTGTCAGACCCATATATAACAGTGAGAGCCTGGCCAGAGAATGTGCTGTCTGATGGATCACTGTCTTTGTTATTCAAAATTATGGTCAATTTATGATTTGGATTAATCTCTTTGACAAGGTAGTAAGAGCACTCCTTTTTAAAACTGTAAGATTTTCCATCAAATGTCTTATAGTGCGATCCACCCCAGTGGACACATCGACCTGTGGAGATAAAAAAGGCAGTCAGAAAACCAGCATCACCACCTTTTCCACGCTTAACTATGAGATGCAATGAGATTAATACTTGAGGAATAGAACTTTGTATTATTGTGACTTTTTTCTTGTATTATTTTGAGAGAGAATATTTCCTTACTAACACATATTGCATTAATTATGTATGATAGATAAATAGATAAAAAGAAAATTGTGTCGAAATATTACAGTTCAAACTTACATTGACATTCGGGTTGGAAGCAGCATCCATCACTGTCAGAGACATTGACAGCAGTGCGTCCATTGACACAGATCAGTGGCTTTTGTGTGGGACATGAAATCATTGTTTCGCTCACTGTACCATTGATACAGGTAGCCATAGTACAGTTGTTAACCTTCCAGGAATCTCCATTCTGAATGGTATTCAAAAGGAACAGGTTACCATTAGTTGGTGACACAATGTTGTGTTTCAGAAATGGCATCACATTTAAACTCTCGTTAAGTTTGCTCCTTCTTAGATGGCACCAGAAATCATTGCAATGCCAAAGAAAAATGTATCTTCAGTTGGATATTATATTTAGCTTGACATGAATGTGCAAATTAGGATCTGACAAATCATCATAAATCTAACATTTTGTGGACTTTTAAATTGTGATACTCATAAATTAATAAACTATAAATGATATATAATAGCCAAACTATTTCAACTGCTGCATGTCCCTGCATCACACTGATGCAAGTACAAATGCGGCTGGCATTTAATATCCAATGTTGTAAATTGCAAGCTATAGTAGCTACGAATAAATATTGTAGAATATACGCACCTGTGAAAAAATTGAAAAATAAGAAATAGTTTGTGATTTTTACCTGCTTTGGTGGAGACAAGTCATTGCAGTGCACTATAGGTGGAGATGTGGATGTTGAAGTCTGAATTGCTGAAGTGGGTGGAGCTGAGCTTGATATTGAAGGCTTTGATGTACTGAAACTTGTGGCTGTAATTGCGCTTGGTGATGGTGTGGTGGAACATTGACTGCCACGAAACTCCAATTTGCAAGAGGCGTTACAATAGTAAACATAACACCAGTCCAAACCATCAGTAACATTGTAAATAGTGTCCCCTGAAAACATAAGGGTGTAAATTAAATTTAGTGCACACAATGACATAAGTAGTAAAAGATACAAAGAAAAAATGTTTAAGCAACAAACTTATATAAGGACACGATGGCATCAAATATTGCACAATAAATGATGAAAATAGTGAAACATGGAAACTATTCACCTGGATGATATGAGGTTCCATTGACAAAGCAAATACAGGTAGTTGTTTGAACAACTGCAGATGTTAGAGTGGTAGCTGGAATTTTCTGAGATACTGGTTCTAAAACTGTGGTGCCTGTACTGAATGTTGACACCAACTCTGGTGTAGTACTCCGATACAAAGGTTTTGAAATGATGGTTGTTGTTGTTATTGATTCTGTAAAAACGCTCTCAGGGGTTGTTGATTTAACTCTAGGTGTAGATGTGAAAAATGGTTCTTCAGGGACCTTTGAAGTGACTCCCCCAATTGAAGCGGTTGCTTCAATTACGGCTGTGGTAGACTTTGTTACAGGACCACTGATAATTTCTTCACCAGCTTTGGTCTGCCCAGCTGTTACTCCTGTTCCTTCAGAAGCAAATGGTCCTACTGTTGTTAGTGCAAGTCCTCCCATGGCAGTTGCTTCCACTCCAGTGCTCTTGGTAGAGACTGAAGGTCTTGATGTAACAAACGTAGCTTCAGGGATCTTTCCTGTGACCCCTGAAATGGCAGCGCCTGTTTCAACTACAGCTGTGGTAGACTTTGTTACAGGACCACTGATAATTTCTTCACCAGCTTTGGTCTGCCCAGCTGTTACTCCTGTTCCTTCAGGAGCAAATGGTCCGACTGTTGTTAGTGCAAGTCCTCCCAGGGCAGTTGCTTCCACTCCAGTGCTCTTGGTAGAGACTGAAGGTCTTGATGTAACAAACGTAGCTTCAGGGATCTTTCCTGTGACCCCTGAAATGGCAGCGCCTGTTTCAACTACAGCTGTGGTAGACTTTGTTACAGGACCACTGATAATTTCTTCACCAGCTTTGGTCTGCCCAGCTGTTACTCCTGTTCCTTCAGGAGCAAATGGTCCGACTGTTGTTAGTGCAAGTCCTCCCAGGGCAGTTGCTTCCACTCCAGTGGTCTTGGTAGAGACTGAAGGTCTTGATGTAACAAACGTAGCTTCAGGGATCTTTCCTGTGACCCCTGAAATGGCAGCGCCTGTTTCAACTACAGCTGTGGTAGACTTTGTTACAGGACCACTGATAATTTCTTCACCAGCTTTGGTCTGCCCAGCTGTTACTCCCGTTCCTTCAGGAGCAAATGGTCCGACTGTTGTTAGTGCAAGTCCTCCCAGGGCAGTTGCTTCCACTCCAGTGGTCTTGGTAGAGACTGAAGGTCTTGATGTAACAAACGTAGCTTCAGGGATCTTTCCTGTGACCCCTGAAATGGCAGCGCCTGTTTCAACTACAGCTGTGGTAGACTTTGTTACAGGACCACTGATAATTTCTTCACCAGCTTTGGTCTGCCCAGCTGTTACTCCTGTTCCTTCAGGAGCAAATGGTCCGACTGTTGTTAGTGCAAGTCCTCCTAGGGCAGTTGCTTCCACTCCAGTGGTCTTGGTAGAGACTGAAGGTCTCGATGTAACAAACAAAGCTTCAGGGATCTTTCCTGTGACCCCTGGAATGGCAGCGCCTGTTCCAACTACAGCTGTGGTAGACTTTGTTACAGGACCACTGATAATTTCTTCACCAGCTTTGGTCTGCCCAGCTGTTACTCCTGTTCCTTCAGGAGCAAATGGTCCGACTGTTGTTAGTGCAAGTCCTCCCAGGGCAGTTGCTTCCACTCCAGTGCTCTTGGTAGAGACTGAAGGCCTTGATGTAACGAACGAAGCTTCAGGGATCTTTCCTGTGACCCCTGAAATGGCAGCGCCTGTTTCAACTACAGCTGTGGTAGACTTTGTTACAGGACCACTGATAATTTCTTCACCAGCTTTGGTCTGCCCAGCTGTTACTCCCGTTCCTTTAGGAGCAAATGGTCCGACTGTTGTTAGTGCAAGTCCTCCCAGGGCAGTTGCTTCCACTCCAGTGGTCTTGGTAGAGACTGAAGGTCTTGATGTAACAAACGTAGCTTCAGGGATCTTTCCTGTGACCCCTGAAATGGCAGCGCCTGTTTCAACTACAGCTGTGGTAGACTTTGTTACAGGACCACTGATAATTTCTTCACCAGCTTTGGTCTGCCCAGCTGTTACTCCCGTTCCTTCAGGAGCAAATGGTCCGACTGTTGTTAGTGCAAGTCCTCCCAGGGCAGTTGCTTCCACTCCAGTGGTCTTGGTAGAGACTGAAGGTCTCGATGTAACAAACAAAGCTTCAGGGATCTTTCCTGTGACCCCTGGAATGGCAGCGCCTGTTCCAACTACAGCTGTGGTAGACTTTGTTACAGGACCACTGATAATTTCTTCACCAGCTTTGGTCTGCCCAGCTGTTACTCCTGTTCCTTCAGGAGCAAATGGTCCGACTGTTGTTAGTGCAAGTCCTCCCAGGGCAGTTGCTTCCACTCCAGTGCTCTTGGTAGAGACTGAAGGCCTTGATGTAACGAACGAAGCTTCAGGGATCTTTCCTGTGACCCCTGAAATGGCAGCGCCTGTTTCAACTACAGCTGTGGTAGACTTTGTTACAGGACCACTGATAATTTCTTCACCAGCTTTGGTCTGCCCAGCTGTTACTCCCGTTCCTTCAGGAGCAAATGGTCCGACTGTTGTTAGTGCAAGTCCTCCCAGGGCAGTTGCTTCCACTCCAGTGGTCTTGGTAGAGACTGAAGGTCTTGATGTAACAAACGTAGCTTCAGGGATCTTTCCTGTGACCCCTGAAATGGCAGCGCCTGTTTCAACTACAGCTGTGGTAGACTTTGTTACAGGACCACTGATAATTTCTTCACCAGCTTTGGTCTGCCCAGCTGTTACTCCCGTTCCTTCAGGAGCAAATGGTCCGACTGTTGTTAGTGCAAGTCCTCCCAGGGCAGTTGCTTCCACTCCAGTGGTCTTGGTAGAGACTGAAGGTCTCGATGTAACAAACGTAGCTTCAGGGATCTTTCCTGTGACCCCTGAAATGGCAGCGCCTGTTTCAACTACAGCTGTGGTAGACTTTGTTACAGGACCACTGATAATTTCTTCACCAGCTTTGGTCTGCCCAGCTGTTACTCCCGTTCCTTCAGGAGCAAATGGTCCGACTGTTGTTAGTGCAAGTCCTCCCAGGGCAGTTGCTTCCACTCCAGTGGTCTTGGTAGAGACTGAAGGTCTCGATGTAACAAACAAAGCTTCAGGGATCTTTCCTGTGACCCCTGGAATGGCAGCGCCTGTTCCAACTACAGCTGTGGTAGACTTTGTTACAGGACCACTGATAATTTCTTCACCAGCTTTGGTCTGCCCAGCTGTTACTCCTGTTCCTTCAGGAGCAAATGGTCCGACTGTTGTTAGTGCAAGTCCTCCCAGGGCAGTTGCTTCCACTCCAGTGCTCTTGGTAGAGACTGAAGGCCTTGATGTAACGAACGAAGCTTCAGGGATCTTTCCTGTGACCCCTGAAATGGCAGCGCCTGTTTCAACTACAGCTGTGGTAGACTTTGTTACAGGACCACTGATAATTTCTTCACCAGCTTTGGTCTGCCCAGCTGTTACTCCCGTTCCTTCAGGAGCAAATGGTCCGACTGTTGTTAGTGCAAGTCCTCCCAGGGCAGTTGCTTCCACTCCAGTGGTCTTGGTAGAGACTGAAGGTCTTGATGTAACAAACGTAGCTTCAGGGATCTTTCCTGTGACCCCTGAAATGGTAGCGCCTGTTTCAACTACAGCTGTGGTAGACTTTGTTACAGGACCACTGATAATTTCTTCACCAGCTTTGGTCTGCCCAGCTGTTACTCCCGTTCCTTCAGGAGCAAATGGTCCGACTGTTGTTAGTGCAAGTCCTCCCAGGGCAGTTGCTTCCACTCCAGTGGTCTTGGTAGAGACTGAAGGTCTTGATGTAACAAACGTAGCTTCAGGGATCTTTCCTGTGACCCCTGAAATGGCAGCGCCTGTTTCAACTACAGCTGTGGTAGACTTTGTTACAGGACCACTGATAATTTCTTCACCAGCTTTGGTCTGCCCAGCTGTTACTCCCGTTCCTTCAGGAGCAAATGGTCCGACTGTTGTTAGTGCAAGTCCTCCCAGGGCAGTTGCTTCCACTCCAGTGGTCTTGGTAGAGACTGAAGGTCTTGATGTAACAAACGTAGCTTCAGGGATCTTTCCTGTGACCCCTGAAATGGCAGCGCCTGTTTCAACTACAGCTGTGGTAGACTTTGTTACAGGACCACTGATAATTTCTTCACCAGCTTTGGTCTGCCCAGCTGTTACTCCTGTTCCTTCAGGAGCAAATGGTCCGACTGTTGTTAGTGCAAGTCCTCCTAGGGCAGTTGCTTCCACTCCAGTGGTCTTGGTAGAGACTGAAGGTCTCGATGTAACAAACAAAGCTTCAGGGATCTTTCCTGTGACCCCTGGAATGGCAGCGCCTGTTCCAACTACAGCTGTGGTAGACTTTGTTACAGGACCACTGATAATTTCTTCACCAGCTTTGGTCTGCCCAGCTGTTACTCCTGTTCCTTCAGGAGCAAATGGTCCGACTGTTGTTAGTGCAAGTCCTCCCAGGGCAGTTGCTTCCACTCCAGTGCTCTTGGTAGAGACTGAAGGCCTTGATGTAACAAACGTAGCTTCAGGGATCTTTCCTGTGACCCCTGAAATGGCAGCGCCTGTTTCAACTACAGCTGTGGTAGACTTTGTTACAGGACCACTGATAATTTCTTCACCAGCTTTGGTCTGCCCAGCTGTTACTCCCGTTCCTTCAGGAGCAAATGGTCCGACTGTTGTTAGTGCAAGTCCTCCCAGGGCAGTTGCTTCCACTCCAGTGGTCTTGGTAGAGACTGAAGGTCTTGATGTAACAAACGTAGCTTCAGGGATCTTTCCTGTGACCCCTGAAATGGCAGCGCCTGTTTCAACTACAGCTGTGGTAGACTTTGTTACAGGACCACTGATAATTTCTTCACCAGCTTTGGTCTGCCCAGCTGTTACTCCCGTTCCTTCAGGAGCAAATGGTCCGACTGTTGTTAGTGCAAGTCCTCCCAGGGCAGTTGCTTCCACTCCAGTGCTCTTGGTAGAGACTGAAGGCCTTGATGTAACAAACGTAGCTTCAGGGATCTTTCCTGTGACCCCTGAAATGGCAGCGCCTGTTTCAACTACAGCTGTGGTAGACTTTGTTACAGGACCACTGATAATTTCTTCACCAGCTTTGGTCTGCCCAGCTGTTACTCCCGTTCCTTTAGGAGCAAATGGTCCGACTGTTGTTAGTGCAAGTCCTCCCAGGGCAGTTGCTTCCACTCCAGTGGTCTTGGTAGAGACTGAAGGTCTTGATGTAACAAACGTAGCTTCAGGGATCTTTCCTGTGACCCCTGAAATGGCAGCGCCTGTTTCAACTACAGCTGTGGTAGACTTTGTTACAGGACCACTGATAATTTCTTCACCAGCTTTGGTCTGCCCAGCTGTTACTCCCGTTCCTTCAGGAGCAAATGGTCCGACTGTTGTTAGTGCAAGTCCTCCCAGGGCAGTTGCTTCCACTCCAGTGGTCTTGGTAGAGACTGAAGGTCTTGATGTAACAAACGTAGCTTCAGGGATCTTTCCTGTGACCCCTGAAATGGCAGCGCCTGTTTCAACTACAGCTGTGGTAGACTTTGTTACAGGACCACTGATAATTTCTTCACCAGCTTTGGTCTGCCCAGCTGTTACTCCCGTTCCTTCAGGAGCAAATGGTCCGACTGTTGTTAGTGCAAGTCCTCCCAGGGCAGTTGCTTCCACTCCAGTGGTCTTGGTAGAGACTGAAGGTCTTGATGTAACAAACGTAGCTTCAGGGATCTTTCCTGTGACCCCTGAAATGGCAGCGCCTGTTTCAACTACAGCTGTGGTAGACTTTGTTACAGGACCACTGATAATTTCTTCACCAGCTTTGGTCTGCCCAGCTGTTACTCCTGTTCCTTCAGGAGCAAATGGTCCGACTGTTGTTAGTGCAAGTCCTCCTAGGGCAGTTGCTTCCACTCCAGTGGTCTTGGTAGAGACTGAAGGTCTCGATGTAACAAACAAAGCTTCAGGGATCTTTCCTGTGACCCCTGGAATGGCAGCGCCTGTTCCAACTACAGCTGTGGTAGACTTTGTTACAGGACCACTGATAATTTCTTCACCAGCTTTGGTCTGCCCAGCTGTTACTCCTGTTCCTTCAGGAGCAAATGGTCCGACTGTTGTTAGTGCAAGTCCTCCCAGGGCAGTTGCTTCCACTCCAGTGCTCTTGGTAGAGACTGAAGGCCTTGATGTAACGAACGAAGCTTCAGGGATCTTTCCTGTGACCCCTGAAATGGCAGCGCCTGTTTCAACTACAGCTGTGGTAGACTTTGTTACAGGACCACTGATAATTTCTTCACCAGCTTTGGTCTGCCCAGCTGTTACTCCCGTTCCTTCAGGAGCAAATGGTCCGACTGTTGTTAGTGCAAGTCCTCCCAGGGCAGTTGCTTCCACTCCAGTGGTCTTGGTAGAGACTGAAGGTCTTGATGTAACAAACGTAGCTTCAGGGATCTTTCCTGTGACCCCTGAAATGGCAGCGCCTGTTTCAACTACAGCTGTGGTAGACTTTGTTACAGGACCACTGATAATTTCTTCACCAGCTTTGGTCTGCCCAGCTGTTACTCCCGTTCCTTCAGGAGCAAATGGTCCGACTGTTGTTAGTGCAAGTCCTCCCAGGGCAGTTGCTTCCACTCCAGTGGTCTTGGTAGAGACTGAAGGTCTTGATGTAACAAACGTAGCTTCAGGGATCTTTCCTGTGACCCCTGAAATGGCAGCGCCTGTTTCAACTACAGCTGTGGTAGACTTTGTTACAGGACCACTGATAATTTCTTCACCAGCTTTGGTCTGCCCAGCTGTTACTCCCGTTCCTTCAGGAGCAAATGGTCCGACTGTTGTTAGTGCAAGTCCTCCCAGGGCAGTTGCTTCCACTCCAGTGGTCTTGGTAGAGACTGAAGGTCTTGATGTAACAAACGTAGCTTCAGGGATCTTTCCTGTGACCCCTGAAATGGCAGCGCCTGTTTCAACTACAGCTGTGGTAGACTTTGTTACAGGACCACTGATAATTTCTTCACCAGCTTTGGTCTGCCCAGCTGTTACTCCTGTTCCTTCAGGAGCAAATGGTCCGACTGTTGTTAGTGCAAGTCCTCCTAGGGCAGTTGCTTCCACTCCAGTGGTCTTGGTAGAGACTGAAGGTCTCGATGTAACAAACAAAGCTTCAGGGATCTTTCCTGTGACCCCTGGAATGGCAGCGCCTGTTCCAAATACAGCTGTGGTAGACTTTGTTACAGGACCACTGATAATTTCTTCACCAGCTTTGGTCTGCCCAGCTGTTACTCCTGTTCCTTCAGGAGCAAATGGTCCGACTGTTGTTAGTGCAAGTCCTCCCAGGGCAGTTGCTTCCACTCCAGTGCTCTTGGTAGAGACTGAAGGCCTTGATGTAACGAACGAAGCTTCAGGGATCTTTCCTGTGACCCCTGAAATGGCAGCGCCTGTTTCAACTACAGCTGTGGTAGACTTTGTTACAGGACCACTGATAATTTCTTCACCAGCTTTGGTCTGCCCAGCTGTTACTCCCGTTCCTTCAGGAGCAAATGGTCCGACTGTTGTTAGTGCAAGTCCTCCCAGGGCAGTTGCTTCCACTCCAGTGGTCTTGGTAGAGACTGAAGGTCTTGATGTAACAAACGTAGCTTCAGGGATCTTTCCTGTGACCCCTGAAATGGCAGCGCCTGTTTCAACTACAGCTGTGGTAGACTTTGTTACAGGACCACTGATAATTTCTTCACCAGCTTTGGTCTGCCCAGCTGTTACTCCCGTTCCTTCAGGAGCAAATGGTCCGACTGTTGTTAGTGCAAGTCCTCCCAGGGCAGTTGCTTCCACTCCAGTGGTCTTGGTAGAGACTGAAGGTCTTGATGTAACAAACGTAGCTTCAGGGATCTTTCCTGTGACCCCTGAAATGGCAGCGCCTGTTTCAACTACAGCTGTGGTAGACTTTGTTACAGGACCACTGATAATTTCTTCACCAGCTTTGGTCTGCCCAGCTGTTACTCCTGTTCCTTCAGGAGCAAATGGTCCGACTGTTGTTAGTGCAAGTCCTCCCAGGGCAGTTGCTTCCACTCCAGTGGTCTTGGTAGAGACTGAAGGTCTCGATGTAACAAACAAGGCTTCAGGGATCTTTGCTGTGACCCCTGGAATGGCAGCGCCTGTTCCAACTACAGCTGTGGTAGACTTTGTTACAGGACCACTGATAATTTCTTCACCAGCTTTGGTCTGCCCAGCTGTTACTCCTGTTCCTTCAGGAGCAAATGGTCCGACTGTTGTTAGTGCAAGTCCTCCCAGGGCAGTTGCTTCCACTCCAGTGCTCTTGGTAGAGACTGAAGGTCTTGATGTAACAAACGTAGCTTCAGGGATCTTTCCTGTGACCCCTGAAATGGCAGCGCCTGTTTCAACTACAGCTGTGGTAGACTTTGTTACAGGACCACTGATAATTTCTTCACCAGCTTTGGTCTGCCCAGCTGTTACTCCCGTTCCTTCAGGAGCAAATGGTCCGACTGTTGTTAGTGCAAGTCCTCCCAGGGCAGTTGCTTCCACTCCAGTGGTCTTGGTAGAGACTGAAGGTCTTGATGTAACAAACGTAGCTTCAGGGATCTTTCCTGTGACCCCTGAAATGGCAGCGCCTGTTTCAACTACAGCTGTGGTAGACTTTGTTACAGGACCACTGATAATTTCTTCACCAGCTTTGGTCTGCCCAGCTGTTACTCCCGTTCCTTCAGGAGCAAATGGTCCGACTGTTGTTAGTGCAAGTCCTCCCAGGGCAGTTGCTTCCACTCCAGTGGTCTTGGTAGAGACTGAAGGTCTTGATGTAACAAACGTAGCTTCAGGGATCTTTCCTGTGACCCCTGAAATGGCAGCGCCTGTTTCAACTACAGCTGTGGTAGACTTTGTTACAGGACCACTGATAATTTCTTCACCAGCTTTGGTCTGCCCAGCTGTTACTCCCGTTCCTTCAGGAGCAAATGGTCCGACTGTTGTTAGTGCAAGTCCTCCCAGGGCAGTTGCTTCCACTCCAGTGGTCTTGGTAGAGACTGAAGGTCTTGATGTAACAAACGTAGCTTCAGGGATCTTTCCTGTGACCCCTGAAATGGCAGCGCCTGTTTCAACTACAGCTGTGGTAGACTTTGTTACAGGACCACTGATAATTTCTTCACCAGCTTTGGTCTGCCCAGCGGTTACTCCCGTTCCTTCAGGAGCAAATGGTCCGACTGTTGTTAGTGCAAGTCCTCCCAGGGCAGTTGCTTCCACTCCAGTGGTCTTGGTAGAGACTGAAGGTCTTGATGTAACAAACGTAGCTTCAGGGATCTTTCCTGTGACCCCTGAAATGGCAGCGCCTGTTTCAACTACAGCTGTGGTAGACTTTGTTACAGGACCACTGATAATTTCTTCACCAGCTTTGGTCTGCCCAGCTGTTACTCCCGTTCCTTCAGGAGCAAATGGTCCGACTGTTGTTAGTGCAAGTCCTCCCAGGGCAGTTGCTTCCACTCCAGTGGTCTTGGTAGAGACTGAAGGTCTTGATGTAACAAACGTAGCTTCAGGGATCTTTCCTGTGACCCCTGAAATGGCAGCGCCTGTTTCAACTACAGCTGTGGTAGACTTTGTTACAGGACCACTGATAATTTCTTCACCAGCTTTGGTCTGCCCAGCTGTTACTCCCGTTCCTTCAGGAGCAAATGGTCCGACTGTTGTTAGTGCAAGTCCTCCCAGGGCAGTTGCTTCCACTCCAGTGGTCTTGGTAGAGACTGAAGGTCTTGATGTAACAAACGTAGCTTCAGGGATCTTTCCTGTGACCCCTGAAATGGCAGCGCCTGTTTCAACTACAGCTGTGGTAGACTTTGTTACAGGACCACTGATAATTTCTTCACCAGCTTTGGTCTGCCCAGCTGTTACTCCCGTTCCTTTAGGAGCAAATGGTCCGACTGTTGTTAGTGCAAGTCCTCCCAGGGCAGTTGCTTCCACTCCAGTGGTCTTGGTAGAGACTGAAGGTCTTGATGTAACAAACGTAGCTTCAGGGATCTTTCCTGTGACCCCTGAAATGGCAGCGCCTGTTTCAACTACAGCTGTGGTAGACTTTGTTACAGGACCACTGATAATTTCTTCACCAGCTTTGGTCTGCCCAGCTGTTACTCCCGTTCCTTCAGGAGCAAATGGTCCGACTGTTGTTAGTGCAAGTCCTCCCAGGGCAGTTGCTTCCACTCCAGTGGTCTTGGTAGAGACTGAAGGTCTTGATGTAACAAACGTAGCTTCAGGGATCTTTCCTGTGACCCCTGAAATGGCAGCGCCTGTTTCAACTACAGCTGTGGTAGACTTTGTTACAGGACCACTGATAATTTCTTCACCAGCTTTGGTCTGTCCAGCTGTTACTCCCGTTCCTTCAGGAGCAAATGGTCCGACTGTTGTTAGTGCAAGTCCTCCCAGGGCAGTTGCTTCCACTCCAGTGGTCTTGGTAGAGACTGAAGGTCTTGATGTAACAAACGTAGCTTCAGGGATCTTTCCTGTGACCCCTGAAATGGCAGCGCCTGTTTCAACTACAGCTGTGGTAGACTTTGTTACAGGACCACTGATAATTTCTTCACCAGCTTTGGTCTGCCCAGCTGTTACTCCCGTTCCTTCAGGAGCAAATGGTCCGACTGTTGTTAGTGCAAGTCCTCCCAGGGCAGTTGCTTCCACTCCAGTGCTCTTGGTAGAGACTGAAGGCCTTGATGTAACGAACGAAGCTTCAGGGATCTTTCCTGTGACCCCTGAAATGGCAGCGCCTGTTTCAACTACAGCTGTGGTAGACTTTGTTACAGGACCACTGATAATTTCTTCACCAGCTTTGGTCTGCCCAGCTGTTACTCCCGTTCCTTCAGGAGCAAATGGTCCGACTGTTGTTAGTGCAAGTCCTCCCAGGGCAGTTGCTTCCACTCCAGTGGTCTTGGTAGAGACTGAAGGTCTTGATGTAACAAACGTAGCTTCAGGGATCTTTCCTGTGACCCCTGAAATGGCAGCGCCTGTTTCAACTACAGCTGTGGTAGACTTTGTTACAGGACCACTGATAATTTCTTCACCAGCTTTGGTCTGCCCAGCTGTTACTCCCGTTCCTTCAGGAGCAAATGGTCCGACTGTTGTTAGTGCAAGTCCTCCCAGGGCAGTTGCTTCCACTCCAGTGGTCTTGGTAGAGACTGAAGGTCTTGATGTAACAAACGTAGCTTCAGGGATCTTTCCTGTGACCCCTGAAATGGCAGCGCCTGTTTCAACTACAGCTGTGGTAGACTTTGTTACAGGACCACTGATAATTTCTTCACCAGCTTTGGTCTGCCCAGCTGTTACTCCCGTTCCTTCAGGAGCAAATGGTCCGACTGTTGTTAGTGCAAGTCCTCCCAGGGCAGTTGCTTCCACTCCAGTGGTCTTGGTAGAGACTGAAGGTCTTGATGTAACAAACGTAGCTTCAGGGATCTTTCCTGTGACCCCTGAAATGGCAGCGCCTGTTTCAACTACAGCTGTGGTAGACTTTGTTACAGGACCACTGATAATTTCTTCACCAGCTTTGGTCTGCCCAGCTGTTACTCCCGTTCCTTCAGGAGCAAATGGTCCGACTGTTGTTAGTGCAAGTCCTCCCAGGGCAGTTGCTTCCACTCCAGTGCTCTTGGTAGAGACTGAAGGCCTTGATGTAACGAACGAAGCTTCAGGGATCTTTCCTGTGACCCCTGAAATGGCAGCGCCTGTTTCAACTACAGCTGTGGTAGACTTTGTTACAGGACCACTGATAATTTCTTCACCAGCTTTGGTCTGCCCAGCTGTTACTCCCGTTCCTTCAGGAGCAAATGGTCCGACTGTTGTTAGTGCAAGTCCTCCCAGGGCAGTTGCTTCCACTCCAGTGGTCTTGGTAGAGACTGAAGGTCTTGATGTAACAAACGTAGCTTCAGGGATCTTTCCTGTGACCCCTGAAATGGCAGCGCCTGTTTCAACTACAGCTGTGGTAGACTTTGTTACAGGACCACTGATAATTTCTTCACCAGCTTTGGTCTGCCCAGCTGTTACTCCCGTTCCTTCAGGAGCAAATGGTCCGACTGTTGTTAGTGCAAGTCCTCCCAGGGCAGTTGCTTCCACTCCAGTGGTCTTGGTAGAGACTGAAGGTCTTGATGTAACAAACGTAGCTTCAGGGATCTTTCCTGTGACCCCTGAAATGGCAGCGCCTGTTTCAACTACAGCTGTGGTAGACTTTGTTACAGGACCACTGATAATTTCTTCACCAGCTTTGGTCTGCCCAGCTGTTACTCCCGTTCCTTCAGGAGCAAATGGTCCGACTGTTGTTAGTGCAAGTCCTCCCAGGGCAGTTGCTTCCACTCCAGTGGTCTTGGTAGAGACTGAAGGTCTTGATGTAACAAACGTAGCTTCAGGGATCTTTCCTGTGACCCCTGAAATGGCAGCGCCTGTTTCAACTACAGCTGTGGTAGACTTTGTTACAGGACCACTGATAATTTCTTCACCAGCTTTGGTCTGCCCAGCTGTTACTCCTGTTCCTTCAGGAGCAAATGGTCCGACTGTTAGTGCAAGTCCTCCTAGGGCAGTTGCTTCCACTCCAGTGGTCTTGGTAGAGACTGAAGGTCTTGATGTAACAAACAAAGCTTCAGGGATCTTTGCTGTGACCCCTGGAATGGCAGCGCCTGTTCCAACTACAGCTGTGGTAGACTTTGTTACAGGACCACTGATAATTTCTTCACCAGCTTTGGTCTGCCCAGCTGTTACTCCTGTTCCTTCAGGAGCAAATGGTCCGACTGTTGTTAGTGCAAGTCCTCCCAGGGCAGTTGCTTCCACTCCAGTGGTCTTGGTAGAGACTGAAGGTCTTGATGTAACAAACGTAGCTTCAGGGATCTTTCCTGTGACCCCTGAAATGGCAGCGCCTGTTTCAACTACAGCTGTGGTAGACTTTGTTACAGGACCACTGATAATTTCTTCACCAGCTTTGGTCTGCCCAGCTGTTACTCCCGTTCCTTCAGGAGCAAATGGTCCGACTGTTGTTAGTGCAAGTCCTCCCAGGGCAGTTGCTTCCACTCCAGTGGTCTTGGTAGAGACTGAAGGTCTTGATGTAACAAACGTAGCTTCAGGGATCTTTCCTGTGACCCCTGAAATGGCAGCGCCTGTTTCAACTACAGCTGTGGTAGACTTTGTTACAGGACCACTGATAATTTCTTCACCAGCTTTGGTCTGCCCAGCTGTTACTCCCGTTCCTTCAGGAGCAAATGGTCCGACTGTTGTTAGTGCAAGTCCTCCCAGGGCAGTTGCTTCCACTCCAGTGGTCTTGGTAGAGACTGAAGGTCTTGATGTAACAAACGTAGCTTCAGGGATCTTTCCTGTGACCCCTGAAATGGCAGCGCCTGTTTCAACTACAGCTGTGGTAGACTTTGTTACAGGACCACTGATAATTTCTTCACCAGCTTTGGTCTGCCCAGCTGTTACTCCTGTTCCTTCAGGAGCAAATGGTCCGACTGTTGTTAGTGCAAGTCCTCCTAGGGCAGTTGCTTCCACTCCAGTGGTCTTGGTAGAGACTGAAGGTCTTGATGTAACAAACGTAGCTTCAGGGATCTTTCCTGTGACCCCTGAAATGGCAGCGCCTGTTTCAACTACAGCTGTGGTAGACTTTGTTACAGGACCACTGATAATTTCTTCACCAGCTTTGGTCTGCCCAGCTGTTACTCCTGTTCCTTCAGGAGCAAATGGTCCGACTGTTGTTAGTGCAAGTCCTCCCAGGGCAGTTGCTTCCACTCCAGTGGTCTTGGTAGAGACTGAAGGTCTTGATGTAACAAACGTAGCTTCAGGGATCTTTCCTGTGACCCCTGAAATGGCAGCACCTGTTTCAACTACAGCTGTGGTAGACTTTGTTACAGGACCACTGATAATTTCTTCACCAGCTTTGGTCTGCCCAGCTGTTACTCCCGTTCCTTCAGGAGCAAATGGTCCGACTGTTGTTAGTGCAAGTCCTCCCAGGGCAGTTGCTTCCACTCCAGTTGTCTTGGTAGAGACTGAAGGTCTTGATGTAACAAACGTAGCTTCAGGGATCTTTCCTGTGACCCCTGGAATGGCAGCGCCTGTTCCAACTACAGCCGTGGTAGACTTTGTTACAGGACCACTGATAATTTCTTCACCAGCTTTGGTCTGCCCAGCTGTTACTCCCGTTCCTTCAGGAGCAAATGGTCCGACTGTTGTCAGTGCAAGTCCTCCTAGGGCAGTTGCTTCCACTCCAGTGGTCTTGGTAGAGACTGAAGGTCTCGATGTAACAAACAAAGCTTCAGGGATCTTTGCTGTGACCCCTGGAATGGCAGCGCCTGTTCCAACTACAGCTGTGGTTGACTTTGTTACAGGACCACTGATAATTTCTTCACCAGCTTTGGTCTGCCCAGCTGTTACTCCTGTTCCTTCAGGAGCAAATGGTCCGACTGTTGTTAGTGCAAGTCCTCCCAGGGCAGTTGCTTCCACTCCAGTTGTCTTGGTAGAGACTGAAGGCCTTGATGTAACGAACGAAGCTTCAGGGATCTTTCCTGTGACCCCTGAAATGGCAGCGCCTGTTTCAACTACTGCTGTCGTAGACTTTGTTACAGGACCACTGATAATTACTTCACCAGCTTTGGTCTGCCCAGCTGTTACTCCCGTTCCTTCAGGAGCAAATGGTCCGACTGTTGTTAGTGCAAGTCCTCCCAGGGCAGTTGCTTCCACTCCAGTGGTCTTGGTAGAGACTGAAGGCCTTGATGTAACGAACGAAGCTTCAGGGATCTTTCCTGTGACCCCTGAAATGGCAGCGCCTGTTTCAACTACTGCTGTCGTAGACTTTGTTACAGGACCACTGATAATTACTTCACCAGCTTTGGTCTGCCCAGCTGTTACTCCTGTTCCTTCAGGAGCAAATGGTCCGACTGTTGTTAGTGCAAGTCCTCCCATGGCAGTTGCTTCCACTCCAGTGGTCTTGGTAGAGACTGAAGGTCTTGATGTAACAAACGTAGCGCCAGGGATCTTTCCTGTGACCCCTGAAATGGCAGCGCCTGTTTCAACTACAGCTGTGGTAGACTTTGTTACAGGACCACTGATAATTTCTTCACCAGCTTTGGTCTGCCCAGGTGTTACTCCTGTTCCTTCAGGAGCAAATGGTCCGACTGTTGTTAGTGCAAGTCCTCCCAGGGCAGTTGCTTCCACTCCAGTGGTCTTGGTAGAGACTGAAGGTCTCGATGTAACAAACAAAGCTTCAGGGATCTTTGCTGTGACCCCTGGAATGGCAGCGCCTGTTCCAACTACAGCCGTGGTAGACTTTGTTACAGGACCACTGATAATTTCTTCACCAGCTTTGGTCTGCCCAGGTGTTACTCCTGTTCCTTCAGGAGCAAATGGTCCGACTGTTGTTAGTGCAAGTCCTCCCAGGGCAGTTGCTTCCACTCCAGTGGTCTTGGTAGAGACTGAAGGTCTTGATGTAACAAACGTACCTTCAGGGATCTTTCCTGTGACCCCTGAAATGGCAGCGCCTGTTTCAACTACAGCTGTGGTAGACTTTGTTACAGGACCACTGATAATTTCTTCACCAGCTTTGGTCTGCCCAGCTGTTACTCCTGTTCCTTCAGGAGCAAATGGTCCGACTGTTGTCAGTGCAAGTCCTCCCAGGGCAGTTGCTTCCACTCCAGTGGTCTTGGTAGAGACTGAAGGTCTTGATGTAACAAACAAAGCTTCAGGGATCTTTGCTGTGACCCCTGGAATGGCAGCGCCTGTTCCAACTACAGCCGTGGTAGACTTTGTTACAGGACCACTGATAATTTCTTCACCAGCTTTGGTCTGCCCAGGTGTTACTCCTGTTCCTTCAGGAGCAAATGGTCCGACTGTTGTTAGTGCAAGTCCTCCCAGGGCAGTTGCTTCCACTCCAGTGGTCTTGGTAGAGACTGAAGGTCTTGATGTAACAAACGTAGCGCCAGGGATCTTTCCTGTGACCCCTGAAATGGCAGCGCCTGTTTCAACTACAGCTGTGGTAGACTTTGTTACAGGACCACTGATAATTTCTTCACCAGCTTTGGTCCTCCCAGCTGTTACTCCCGTTCCTTCAGGAGCAAATGGTCCGACTGTTGTTAGTGCAAGTCCTCCCAGGGCAGTTGCTTCCACTCCAGTGCTCTTGGTAGAGACTGAAGGTCTTGATGTAACGAACGAAGCTTCAGGGATCTTTCCTGTGACCCCTGAAATGGCAGCGCCTGTTTCAACTACTGCTGTCGTAGACTTTGTTACAGGACCACTGATAATTTCTTCACCAGCTTTGGTCTGCCCAGCTGTTACTCCTGTTCCTTCAGGAGCAAATGGTCCGACTGTTGTTAGTGCAAGTCCTCCCAGGGCAGTTGCTTCCACTCCAGTGGTCTTGGTAGAGACTGAAGGTCTTGATGTAACAAACGTAGCTTCAGGGATCTTTCCTGTGACCCCTGAAATGGCAGCGCCTGTTTCAACTACAGCTGTGGTAGACTTTGTTACAGGACCACTGATAATTTCTTCACCAGCTTTGGTCTGCCCAGGTGTTACTCCTGTTCCTTCAGGAGCAAATGGTCCGACTGTTGTTAGTGCAAGTCCTCCCAGGGCAGTTGCTTCCACTCCAGTGGTCTTGGTAGAGACTGAAGGTCTCGATGTAACAAACAAAGCTTCAGGGATCTTTGCTGTGACCCCTGGAATGGCAGCGCCTGTTCCAACTACAGCCGTGGTAGACTTTGTTACAGGACCACTGATAATTTCTTCACCAGCTTTGGTCTGCCCAGGTGTTACTCCTGTTCCTTCAGGAGCAAATGGTCCGACTGTTGTTAGTGCAAGTCCTCCCAGGGCAGTTGCTTCCACTCCAGTGGTCTTGGTAGAGACTGAAGGTCTTGATGTAACAAACGTACCTTCAGGGATCTTTCCTGTGACCCCTGAAATGGCAGCGCCTGTTTCAACTACAGCTGTGGTAGACTTTGTTACAGGACCACTGATAATTTCTTCACCAGCTTTGGTCTGCCCAGCTGTTACTCCTGTTCCTTCAGGAGCAAATGGTCCGACTGTTGTCAGTGCAAGTCCTCCCAGGGCAGTTGCTTCCACTCCAGTGGTCTTGGTAGAGACTGAAGGTCTCGATGTAACAAACAAAGCTTCAGGGATCTTTGCTGTGACCCCTGGAATGGCAGCGCCTGTTCCAACTACAGCCGTGGTAGACTTTGTTACAGGACCACTGATAATTTCTTCACCAGCTTTGGTCTGCCCAGGTGTTACTCCTGTTCCTTCAGGAGCAAATGGTCCGACTGTTGTTAGTGCAAGTCCTCCCAGGGCAGTTGCTTCCACTCCAGTGGTCTTGGTAGAGACTGAAGGTCTTGATGTAACAAACGTAGCGCCAGGGATCTTTCCTGTGACCCCTGAAATGGCAGCGCCTGTTTCAACTACAGCTGTGGTAGACTTTGTTACAGGACCACTGATAATTTCTTCACCAGCTTTGGTCTGCCCAGCTGTTACTCCCGTTCCTTCAGGAGCAAATGGTCCGACTGTTGTTAGTGCAAGTCCTCCCAGGGCAGTTGCTTCCACTCCAGTGGTCTTGGTAGAGACTGAAGGTCTTGATGTAACAAACGTAGCTTCAGGGATCTTTCCTGTGACCCCTGAAATGGCAGCGCCTGTTTCAACTACAGCTGTGGTAGACTTTGTTACAGGACCACTGATAATTTCTTCACCAGCTTTGGTCTGCCCAGCTGTTACTCCTGTTCCTTCAGGAGCAAATGGTCCGACTGTTGTTAGTGCAAGTCCTCCCAGGGCAGTTGCTTCCACTCCAGTGGTCTTGGTAGAGACTGAAGGTCTTGATGTAACAAATGTAGCTTCAGGGATCTTTCCTGTGACCCCTGAAATGGCAGCGCCTGTTTCAACTACAGCTGTGGTAGACTTTGTTACAGGACCACTGATAATTTCTTCACCAGCTTTGGTCTGCCCAGCTGTTACTCCCGTTCCTTCAGGAGCAAATGGTCCGACTGTTGTTAGTGCAAGTCCTCCCAGGGCAGTTGCTTCCACTCCAGTGGTCTTGGTAGAGACTGAAGGTCTTGATGTAACAAACGTAGCTTCAGGGATCTTTCCTGTGACCCCTGAAATGGCAGCGCCTGTTTCAACTACAGCTGTGGTAGACTTTGTTACAGGACCACTGATAATTTCTTCACCAGCTTTGGTCTGCCCAGCTGTTACTCCTGTTCCTTCAGGAGCAAATGGTCCGACTGTTGTTAGTGCAAGTCCTCCCAGGGCAGTTGCTTCCACTCCAGTGGTCTTGGTAGAGACTGAAGGTCTTGATGTAACAAATGTAGCTTCAGGGATCTTTCCTGTGACCCCTGAAATGGCAGCGCCTGTTTCAACTACAGCTGTGGTAGACTTTGTTACAGGACCACTGATAATTTCTTCACCAGCTTTGGTCTGCCCAGCTGTTACTCCCGTTCCTTCAGGAGCAAATGGTCCGACTGTTGTTAGTGCAAGTCCTCCCAGGGCAGTTGCTTCCACTCCAGTGGTCTTGGTAGAGATTGAAGGTCTTGATGTAACAAACGTAGCTTCAGGGATCTTTCCTGTGACCCCTGAAATGGCAGCGCCTGTTTCAACTACAGCTGTGGTAGACTTTGTTACAGGACCACTGATAATTTCTTCACCAGCTTTGGTCTGCCCAGCTGTTACTCCCGTTCCTTCAGGAGCAAATGGTCCGACTGTTGTTAGTGCAAGTCCTCCCAGGGCAGTTGCTTCCACTCCAGTGGTCTTGGTAGAGACTGAAGGTCTTGATGTAACAAACGTAGCTTCAGGGATCTTTCCTGTGACCCCTGAAATGGCAGCGCCTGTTTCAACTACAGCTGTGGTAGACTTTGTTACAGGACCACTGATAATTTCTTCACCAGCTTTGGTCTGCCCAGCTGTTACTCCTGTTCCTTCAGGAGCAAATGGTCCGACTGTTGTTAGTGCAAGTCCTCCCAGGGCAGTTGCTTCCACTCCAGTGGTCTTGGTAGAGACTGAAGGTCTTGATGTAACAAACGTAGCGCCAGGGATCTTTCCTGTGACCCCTGAAATGGCAGCGCCTGTTTCAACTACAGCTGTGGTAGACTTTGTTACAGGACCACTGATAATTTCTTCACCAGCTTTGGTCTGCCCAGCTGTTACTCCCGTTCCTTCAGGAGCAAATGGTCCGACTGTTGTTAGTGCAAGTCCTCCCAGGGCAGTTGCTTCCACTCCAGTGGTCTTGGTAGAGACTGAAGGTCTTGATGTAACAAACAAAGCTTCAGGGATCTTTGCTGTGACCCCTGGAATGGCAGCGCCTGTTCCAACTACAGCCGTGGTAGACTTTGTTACAGGACCACTGATAATTTCTTCACCAGCTTTGGTCTGCCCAGGTGTTACTCCTGTTCCTTCAGGAGCAAATGGTCCGACTGTTGTTAGTGCAAGTCCTCCCAGGGCAGTTGCTTCCACTCCAGTGGTCTTGGTAGAGACTGAAGGTCTTGATGTAACAAACGTAGCTTCAGGGATCTTTCCTGTGACCCCTGAAATGGCAGCGCCTGTTTCAACTACAGCTGTGGTAGACTTTGTTACAGGACCACTGATAATTTCTTCACCAGCTTTGGTCTGCCCAGCTGTTACTCCTGTTCCTTCAGGAGCAAATGGTCCGACTGTTGTTAGTGCAAGTCCTCCCAGGGCAGTTGCTTCCACTCCAGTGCTCTTGGTAGAGACTGAAGGCCTTGATGTAACAAACGTAGCTTCAGGGATCTTTCCTGTGACCCCTGAAATGGCAGCGCCTGTTTCAACTACAGCTGTGGTAGACTTTGTTACAGGACCACTGATAATTTCTTCACCAGCTTTGGTCTGCCCAGCTGTTACTCCTGTTCCTTCAGGAGCAAATGGTCCGACTGTTGTCAGTGCAAGTCCTCCCAGGGCAGTTGCTTCCACTCCAGTGGTCTTGGTAGAGACTGAAGGTCTTGATGTAACAAACGTAGCTTCAGGGATCTGTCCTGTGACCCCTGAAATGGCAGCGCCTGTTTCAACTACAGCTGTGGTGGACTTTGTTACAGGACCACTGATAATTTCTTCACCAGCTTTGGTCTGCCCAGGTGTTACTCCTGTTCCTTCAGGAGCAAATGGTCCGACTGTTGTTAGTGCAAGTCCTCCCATGGCAGTTGCTTCCACTCCAGTGGTCTTGGTAGAGAATGAAGGTCTTGATGTAACAAACGTGGCTTCAGGGATCTTTGCTGTGACCCCTGAAATGGCAGTGCCTGTTTCAACTACAGCTGTGGTAGACTTTGTTACAGGACCACTGATAATCTCTTGAGTCGCTTTGGTCTGCACAGCTGTTACTCCTGTTCCTTCAGAAGCAAATGGTCCTACTGTTGTTAGTGCAATTCCTCCCATGGTAGTTGCTTCCATTCCAGTGGTCTTGGTAGAGACTGAAGGTTTTGATGTAACAAATGGTGCCTCAGGGCTGGTAACGGGGCTGGATGTTTCAACTATTGCCGAGGTAGACATTGACACTGTGCCCATTGAAGTTGTTATTTCTTGACTTGTGGTCTCCGGTATGCTTGTAGATATTGAGGGAATAACTGTGCATAAAAAAAATATATATATTTAAGTTTTTCAAGTATAGTCTCATAAATTACTGAGATTCTCAAGATCAAAAACATTGTCAAAAGAAATTTTTTTTCCAAATCCTTCAGAGTATGCCTTGGAAAATTCTTGATTAACAATAAGCAATATAAAGGATCAATTGTTTTACAAAAATATTGAATAACTCATCCGGTTTTAATTTAATACATCACAAGGCAATAGTTTTAGCGGTATATTCTTACCTGAAGGTGATATTGTGCTGAATGTGAACGGGACTGTGGTAGGTGCAAGGGTGGTAGTTGTGAGGCATGGCTGTATTTCCCTGGATATAGTGCCATACGGCCCACACTCAGCCTTAATACAGTGTCCCAGCCCATCGCTTGTGCTGTAAATTGTTTCCCCATATTTGTAGGTCTTCCCCTGAACTGAGCACTTACATACTGCAACAGCAAAATGTCATAAGGTGTTTATAAATGTATGTAAATTAGTTTTTCATCATCGTTTTTCCACAAATACTGTTATGTTAATGGAACTTTTATGTTAATGGAACTTTTATGTACTTACATGTCACATTGGTGCTGCATTGGATGCCAGAGACTGTGCAGATGCTTTAAAAGAAAATTAAATTGTGTTTATGCATTTTGATTTGGGTGATTTTGGTGTCATCACTCACAAATTTAAACATAAAATAATGCTCTTTACTGATAACCGACATTCAGAAAGTCTTACTATTGTATATGAATTGTTCATATTTGTTTAACAAACAATCACCATTATTGGGGTTCACAAATAATTCTGGTTATTAATATTAATTAAATTGTTCCATTTTCAAATGGAATGTGTGTGAAAATAGGCCACGGGAAACGGTTTTAATATTTAATTTTAAACAATTAAATATTGTATCAGAAACTATCTGACTTGTGAGATTCTGACTTATAGATAGATAGATATCAGGGGACTGATTCTTAGATGTGTTACCACTTATATCCCCAGTTGCCAAAATGTCTATGGAACTGTGAGTTTTAAGACTGGAAATATAAAAATAGCCTGGGTCTTAACTTAATCAATTGGCGATCAAACTATGTTGCAGGTGCAATTTAAAGCCTATGAAAAATGTGTTTCCTTCTATGTGTCTTTGCTACCAAGTGTTCAGTATGACTGCTTCTGTGCTTGACTGAAATAGCCAGAACGGTATTCACTGGTGGGAATAACTCTTTCACGGCATATACAACTTTCCAAGGTTGACAGTTGTAAGGTTGAACCACTTCTACCTACCAAAAATCACAATTGACAGCTGGAACAATGTCTCCAATGCTGTAATGGTAGCCTTTTATATCATAGCAGCCGCACTGTTCCCAGGATACACACTTCATGGTGTCTTCATTGAAGTATGGTTGAGATGGGAAACACTTGGGATAGCACCCTGCAACACATCATAACAAATCAAGATCAAAACAAAACTTGCACAAGGAACACAAGGCTAGCACCTGTCCCATCAAAAACCATTTGACTTCAAAAATCAATATTCTAATGTTGACAACTTTGTTCTCCTGATATCAAGGTCCCGCTCCCCAGGGAACACATAATAAAGAAAAGTTAAGCTCCTTTTTATGATATTCGGCTTCAAATTAGCTACCGACTGTGCTTAATCTTTACTCATTTGCTTTTTATAAATTTTGTTGAATGGAAATGTCTTCATCAAAGACAACAATATGTATATTTTGATGTTGCAGACATTTGTTTTTTTCAAGGAAGGTGAAGATGACAACATTTAAATGCTGCACAGTTGTTACTGGGGTGAGAACTAGAAGTAATTGATAAAACACACTGTTTATGTGATTTTATTTAATAAATAACCCAGTAGAATTTTAGTGAAAGATGAACTGGAGGCTTTGAAACACAAATCTGTAAAGATATGGTTGAAAAGGATACTGGCAGACTAGCTGTTCTGTTTAAACTGATGTATTCTGCACAAAGATCAACATAGCAACAGCATCACGCTGGCTTATGGTACCCTCCACAGCTGTGATGAGGTCTGAGCATTGTCCCGACGGGTTCCTGCAGGTCTTCATGCAGTTTGCTCCACAAGGCTTGTAATGCCACGTGCAGCCATCAGGGGTATTATAGTAGTCACAGTAAATAGCTGCAAGAGACAGCACACATTAAGTCCTGCAGAAAAGCAATGCATTTTAAAATTGAATGGTAAAATCATATACTGTATTTTCAGGAAGTTCAGCTTTTGATGGAACTTAAACTCACGGCACAGCTTTGGTGTTCTCCAATTAACACATGCTCCAGCTTCAGAACAAGCTTTGGCGTAAGCAGCCAAAACCGTGCAGACACACTCACAGTTACCCCCAGTATCACAAGCACAGGAATCTCTAACACAGGCATCGAAGTATGGACCTGGATCGACCTGAAACCAAAAAAAAAGCACATGTAGACTACATGTGCCTTTCTTGTAGCAAGTTGGTAAGCTATTGACCCCCATTTGAGGTGCATTTGTTCAAAAGAGAAACTCATATCTAGAGGTAATTTGATTTGATGAGATTTTTTTTCATTAATCAAAGAGTAGAAGTCATCTGTGGTAACCCAAATCTTTTTTTTTCCATAATCTTCATGACCTTTTGATTGCTTTCTAATCCAAGCAGCATGGGATACGAGATAGAAATGTATTTAAAAAAATGAAGGAGCCAGGACATTGAAATAATTGAAAAGAATATTGTTGAATGTATTTTCTAAGTCATCAAAATAAGAAAGAGAAACAAGCATCGACACAAACCCCGACATTCTTGACTCGCTACTGAATTTTCAAAAATGAAAATACAATTTCCCCTGGTTTTCTTGAAAATAGTTTCCCTTTTGATTTTGCCAATAGTTATTGAATTTACTTGTTTTTTTAATTTGCAACACAAATTTATACTAAAACATAAAATTTTCTTTGTATGTCGTACGTTCTCTGTCTATGTCTCTTTTTTGGAAAATGCCTGCCAATGTCTAATCTATTTTTATTTAATCAGTTTTACCTTTATAACATACTTATTTTGTTAATTTTTCTACACTATCCAAGTGCAGTTGCTTGATTTCAGTTAAAACATGGGAAAACGGCTTTCAACAAAGTCTGAAATTCCTTCTCAAAAAAACATCAGAAAAAAAGTTAAGCACAGCAGGACAATCAACATAGTATCATGTATCAAACATTACTATTGTTAAAGGACAAGTACTTGCAATTCCTGTCTTCATCCATGTTTTCATGTTTACCTGAGAGTGACAGCTCTGGAAGGTGGAACCAATGATGGTACTGCACTGTTTCTGGGACCAGGTTGTCCGATAGCGGTTGGAGGCACAGGGTTCACTGACCAGCTCGGCATTAGGGCAACCTGGCGACACCTTCCAGCTGTTTCCAAACTTAAGAACATCTGCCACTGTCTCTTGTGAGCGTGTGGTGAAGTCATTCCTAATGTTGCCATCGTAGTTTCCACACAGGCCACAGACTTTACCCTAAGGGGGAAATTCATTTTAGTTTACCGTCCAACAAAACGACAGGAGGTAAGACAGCAGACTTGGGTTTGTCTCCGAACCTTTTTAGTCTTATCATTCTGTATGAAATGCCTGAGTGGGAAAAAAAGTGTCATGCATGAGTGCATGAAACTTTCAACCCTTTCACATTTGGGGCTGGTATGTTTGATCTTTTTCAGAAAAATGATTGCTATTGATTTATGCAGAGATGGTTGTTTACTTTGGTTAATTGAATTTCATTGTGAAATGATGGTATCTGAATTGGATATAATGAAGATAAAACATTAAATATTTTAGGTGGGTAATAGCAGGGACTCATTCTCCTGGCCATTATGACATAAGTCATAAGTAAATGTTACAAATTAAGAAAAAGGCAAAAAAGAATGCGAGCAATTTCAATTTTGCAACAAAATTGCCATGAAAACTAGGAAATAACCCCTAAACAATTTTATTACGGTTTTTGAATTTGGAACAGGAAAAAATATGAAAAGATTTACAAAATATGTACCTTTACTGTTTTTTTTTTTTTAAATCTACAAGACAAAGGAAATTGAAATCAAAAAATAGTAATCAACAAAACTACAATTTCTTCCTTTTAACATTAGCATCATTTGATAGAAAACACTTCCAGGGGACTGAAGGTGATGAGTGTTTTACCTTGAGCTCTGGCCTGACTTTGATGAAAAGACTTGTCTTTTTGTCCCACATGACGACAATTCCCGGCATCACAGTCAACACCATATAAACTCCCTTCTTTTCTACTTGACTGGGAAGCACCTGACTGCTGCCCTTTGACACTTTGAAGGTTTCATCATTCAGTGTGAATTCATTATCCTGGGGATACCAACATATCAACAGGGGAACTTGTATTACTGCATAATTTAATGAAGTGGAAAATGTAGTTGTTTAAACTGAATGCAAACACATCTGTAATTAATAGCCAGTGATAAAGTGTGGTTGCTGCGTTTAAGATAATTTACAAGGTAACGGTGATGGCGACAAAAAAAACATTAATAAAGTACCATATTTTTCGGATTATAATTCCTAGTTTTTTTTTCATAAATTTGTCGATTTATACTCTGAAGCGATTTATATGAAATTATTGAGCTCTCTTGCTTTGAAGTGTGTCTGTCTGTGAAAAAAGATGCTACCTGCTACTTCTGTACCTTTGAAAATTGATCGTTTAAACATTCGCGGTAACTTATTAAAACAACTGAGAAGGGCTGAACCAAAATGACACTGAAAAGAAAATCATATTCTGCAGTTAACAAGCTGGAAGTAGTAAAATATGCAGCCGAAAACGACAATCGGGCAGCAGAAAGAAAGTTTGAAGTACTGAGAAATTTGTAAGCGACTGGCGAAAAGCGGAGGTTACCCTTACTGAAATGAAGAAAATTAAAACAGCTAATCAGGGGCTAAAAGCTAGCTGGCCACGGCAAGAGGGACGAGTTCACACATGGGTGCTTGAAAAACGTGCTGGCCGGAAAAGCTTATCAACTGTACAGTTGGGTCTTCACACTCATGAAATCGCCAAGGAAATAAATATAAATGACTTTGCGGGAGGACCTTCCTGGTGTTACCGCTTCATGCAACGCAAATCGCCTCTCTATCAGGGCAAGGACACCATCCTGTCCGGATTCAGAAAGCAACTACAACTGACGATGACTTAGTCGTAAGCGACGTAGAAGAGGAAGCGGCGCATTATATGTATTTTTTCGTTCTTCATTATGGATGGTGAGATTTATAATCCGGAGCGATGTATAATCCGAAAAATACGGTACTTCTAAATTTTAATATGCATTTTTAATGGGGGGGGGGGGGGGGGGGGGGGGCAGATTTGACTATTCTGTATTTCTGAATGTTTCTTTTCTTGGCATTAATTACATGAAAATCATAAATTATTGTGAATAATTTAAGTTGAACCCACAATATGTACGAAAAAATGCAGCTTACTTGTAAAATTGAAATTATAAAAACAGTATGATAAAATTACTGAAAAACTGATTTAAGCACCACAAACAAAATAAAAAAGTATAATTCGAACTTTCATTCCATCCCCTAATGGAATCTGCAGCAGCTTCTAAACTTCAGCATCAGTCAGCTTCCATAATGAACATTCATGCTGAGTTTGTCCTTATCTCCCTGTGTTTGAGATCATGCATGCTCAGTGGTTTTTTTTTTACCCCCACGAAGATTTTGATGGCCTTGGAGCAGGTGGTTCCTTTCGTTCCACATCGAAAATTCTCAGTGATGATTCTGAAGGTGCCTCTTCCCTTACCAGGTTCACAGAAGTCCTGAGAGAAGCAACACAAGGACACACAGCCTTCATTGTAAAAGACTTGAATAAAATGGTCATACTATTATTCATATTTACAGGCTACATTAAGTTTTGCCTGCACTGCCGACTCTTGAGACAAGATCTCAAAGAAGATGTACTTAGTTTGAATTTCACTGGATGAGAAGTTTTAAAGTAATTAAGGTAAGCGTGTTATGAGTAAATGTTGCTAGACCTTGGATCTGGGTTGCTAGATAATAATATAGACCAGAAATCTATTAATTATCATTGCTAGTTTTAGTCAACCAAACACAGAACCTTTAGTTATTTATGACATTTGTTTTTTGTCCTGTCTTTCTTTCATACCTTGTTTGTTTTTATATTTGTCTATCAGTTCTTTGTTGCAAAGCAATTTGAAAGATTTCCTACAAATAAGGATACATGGAATTCATGGACAAATCCAAATGATGGTCACATTCTGCCCTGCTGTCTTTGGTATTCATTGTACCCATTTTGACAATGCAATCAAATCCAACAGGTTTCTGATGAGGCTGAGACTTGATCTACCTGGAGGAGGGTGTAGTCACATTGTCCACTGAAGTCAAACCTCCTGTCATCGAAGGTGATGTAGTGACCATCGCCAAACATACTACACACTCCATCACATTCATTGGTGGTACACGTAAACTTCCTTCCGCTGCATTGGCTGCGAGACACACACACATACATCTTTTAAATTATGAAAACCATGCTGAGCAAGATCAAAATCTCACTTTGCTCTTGAGGACTCTAGACTGTAATCTGTATAACTGTGTTTTTCGGACTATAAGTCACAGTTTTTTTCATGGTTTGGCTGGTCCTGCGACCTATACTCAGGTGCGACTTATACATTTACAGTAATTTCACATGTTTGTTATTTTCACACAGCGGCGAGAGTCTGTGTGAAAATGCAAAATTTAAACGTCAACATATAAAGACAACTGAGAAAGACGGAACACAAATGTCCCCAAAGAAAAATCATATTCTGCAGAATACAAACTGTGAGTAGTGAAATATGAATCCGAAAATGCTAATAGAGCAGCAGAAAGAAAGAAAGTTTGGAAAGAGCGAGATACTAGTGAGGGACTGGCCAAAAGCGGAGGAAACTCTAACTGCAATGAAGAAACCAAATAAAGTGAATCGCGAGTTAAAAGCTAGAGGAAAAAGTTCACAAATGGGTGGTTGAACAATGTGCTGCTGGGAGAGGCTTGTCCGTGGTGCAGTTACATCTCCACACCCAGGTAGTTGCCAAGGCGATGAATATAAACAACTTTGCGAGAGGACCTTCTTGGCCTGACTGCTTCATGCTACGCAACCACTTCTCTATCAGAGCACGAACAACTATGTCCCAAAAACATCCAGGCAGAAGAGGAAGGGGCCAGCTGCCTACCTCAGGAGTTGGCTGATTTGCTCAAAAGTGAGACAGAGGATGAAAAATTCGACAGATTTAGGGATTTAGAGTGAGATCCAGAGTTTGGTAAACTTTTATGATTTGTTGTTTATGTTATAGTTATCCAAATAGTTATCCCCCCCCCCCCCAAAAAAAATGCAACTTATAGTCCAGTGCGATTTATATATGTTTTTTTCTTCTTCATTATGAATTTTTTTGCTGGTGTGACTTATATTCAGGAGTGACTGCTTCTTTGTCATTACTTATCACTTTCCTACAAGAACATAAAAATAATCTGAATGAGCTAAAAAAATGAGCTAAAAAAAAAGGCAACAAACAATTGTAAATCTTATGTTGCCATCTTAAATGTCATTTCAATTTGTTGTGATTGGAGCCTTTGACAAGAAATTATCAAGCTTGACTGATTTTGCTGATGAAACTTCTGATCAAATATTATTTGATTATTGTAGAAACAACATTATTTAGGTGACAGTAGGAGGTTCTTTTGGTCATAGGCCTGCAAGCAGATGGTTAATCCAGCCTTCAGTCATGCAGTCAAAATACTAGCGGGCTTCGGAAAAGAGCCTAAAACTAGTAGGTTTCTATGCTACTATACTAACCCGGAACTAAACACTAATTCTGTGTATAAGTGTCAGTAATGGGAGTTTTTGGACATACCAGGTGTTGCAGCCAACTTTTAGGGTTTCTTTCTGCTGATAAACCTGTCCATTGTGGAAACAGGGACAATCTCTCTCTTCAGTACAGTTCCCGACTCCATCCCATACCAGGCCGTCAGGGCACACACATCCCGAAATACAGCCATCGCTTTCCTGCACGCAACCAGAGAGGGGGTGAGTATGTATTGCATGTATCTGAGAATGTGTAATGTGAAAGTGAGAGGGAGACCGTGAACTCACACAGGCCATGTCCAGTGTTCTGCAGGTCCTTAGACACTCAGTTCCCACAGTGCCAGGTGAAGCGCTTGAACAGTTCAGGTAAACCATTGGGTAGGGGCAGAATGGGAGGGCTGAGAACAAAGAACATGTCACATCAACAGCCGTAATATTTATTCTTCATGACACTTCATGAAAAGCATTATAAATCAAAAAGTTTTAAACTCTGCAGAGGTAAGTCCCCTTTCAAATAATGTGTAGAGTAAGGCTAAGTCTCAACCTCTTATTTTACCTCTCATCTAGTAATGCTTCAATTAAGCTCTTATGTCATATTAAGCACAGTTTTATTTGCACTTTCAAGCCGCCCAGTATGCTGCAAAAAGGTCTACAATTTCTTCAAAGTACCAAACTGTCTCTTCTCTTTATTAAAGAAAAAATGATGTCATGAGTGATTAAAATGACTTATTTTTATATTTGATAAAACATTTAAAGATTAAGGCGAACAGATTCTATGATTTCACTTCCTCCAATGTGAATATTCTTTGTTGCTCTGCAAGACCATACTGAATATCTTTGGGTCTGGCTTTAACATGTTAAAATGTTTATTTGAATCATGTTCTTTGGTGCCACAGTCCCTCAGTTGCACCACCACCATCTGGTGGTTGTTTGATGGTGATGCTTTTTCTGATGGTGCGTCAGACTCAAATACTTGAAAAAGGTATATCCTTAGGTGTAAATATCTGATTGTGGGTAAAACAACTACTGTTCAAAGAAATCCATCTTTGAACCACATTTTGAAAACTTTGAATGCTTGTCATTTAAGTCACAATGTGGCCTAAAGATTTCCAGCAATTAGAATTAGAAACATTATTCATCCTTCTGACAAGGCACCGTAATAACTAGCATATTACAAGTGGTAGTATTCCTTCACAGTGTAAATGTAAGTATACAATAGGGTGATTTGGCATTTGTAGTGTGAAACTTACATGTGAGTGGTGTTTTTCCCAGGCAGTCAAGAGTTCCTTTTCTGCAGATACTGTGTGAGGGAACAAGGAAAAGTTACATCCATTAACTACATGGTGGCTTGTGTTTTACCTTGTATGGAAACAAAGAAGTACTCAGGTGATTCTGGTGAAAGCAGCAACACCAGTGCACATCAGTGATTCATTCAGTAATTTAAAGTACCTTAATAAACAAGGCAGTTCGGGAACCAACTCGAATGAAAATACGCAGATGTCTGTTTGTCTGTTAAATTACAATTTCATTTGTTTTATAAGCTTTTTTAAAATAAGATTTGCAGTCTGTTTTGATCCCTAGATCATTACTCTAAAAGTAACATTCAAAGGAAATCAAGGAAATTGGCATTAACTATGTATTTCTTCAACTTGATACAAGTGTTACAACCTCAAAGAATTGCATTAATGTGATTTTTGCCTTAAATAATAATAAAGAAATCAATTCATCGGAATTAGCAATACCTGTACACTGCAGCCATCATGAAACTCTTTTGAATCGTTTTATTATCATTACATAAAAAAGATCCTCATTTACCTTCTAGCGCTACAGTTTATAGAGTATCTTGTCTAAGTGCATAGTAATGTCTTAAAAAGTCATTACTGTTGAATTTCTTTGATGTACATGCTTTTTAATCTGTTTGCCCTATCTGTAAAACTGCAGTCAGTTCCATAATTACTGTAACAAGGCAGACACGCTCAACAATCTTGACTAAGCAAAACAAACAAGAAAGAAAGTAAGTTTATGGCGTGATCTTTCACTTTAAACCCGTGTATTTACCATGTTCTTCCGTCCATGCTGATGGTCTGACCAACAGAAATAATGCTGTCTTTTTTGTAGCAGGGACAATCTTCCTTGTTGACGCACTGGCCAAGATCATTCATGTACGTTCCCTCCAAGCAACCGCAGCCATCCACCGCTGTGTGGCTGACCAGGCAGGAGAAGTCCCTCTGGCTTAGGGAACGGCAGCTTCGGCTGCAGCTGGTCATGTTGTATCCATACACAGTTGCGTCTGGACATGATGAGCTGAATTTGCCTAGTTGAACAAAGAAGAGTATGGATAAAATGTCTCTGCAGTAGTGTCTCTTTGCAGGTGAGACAGCTGGATTCTTCTGGATTGATAAACACTTGTCATTGACATGATCAATACTCACTGCAGATGGTGTCCCTCCAGCTAGAGAACTTGATTCCCACAGCCGAGCAGGCGTAGACGTAAGAAGAGATTGCAGCACACATGCACTCCTCACTGTTCTCACAATTACAACTGTCATACATGCAGCTCTGTTAGGAGACACAGTTGGCGTGTTATTGCGGTTACAGTCACATTTTGATTTTCCATCTTTTTAGTCAATGCGAGTGGTCTTACATCTTTATATGTGGTGGGGCTAATGACAGAGTGACAAGCAGCAAATTCTTCGTTGGGATCAGTGAGTTTGCTACACCAGAATCTGGCATAACTCTCTGGGAAAAAAAGAGAAATTGCATGATTGCAGTGTGATTTAAAATATGATTTCAAGTATTTGTTTAGAGTTTATCTCTACCTTTCTTGTAGCTTTGAACACATGGGTGTCCGAAACGTGTTTTGACCTCAGGGCAAGTGCCTCTGGTTTTCCAAGAGCTGGCAAAAGCTGCTGGTGTACCCTCCACCAGTCCGCTGATACCCATGAAGTCATCACTCATAATGTTGTTAAAATTACCACACAAACCTATTGGACATAAAATTAGATTCAAAAATTCTGAACTACAGCTGAGCTACAGTTCAAATTATTGAGTAAATAATTGGTAATATAATATCCAACCAGAGGTAGCTCCTTGAAGTGTAGGGTCAGCTGAGAGGAAGACCTGCATCAAGGGGGAAAGCTGGACCATCAGTTGGATGCCCACTTTTGTGTGTACATAGATGTAGAAGGATGATGGCTTGAAGATCTTCAGCTCCGCTGCAGCAATCAGAGAAAGAACAATAGGGTTCAGCAGCTTTATCACAGTCACAAAAAAAAAAATAAGGTAAAGTTTGGCAGGCTACTAAACCACAGAGTACTGTAATGTTCAGCGACATGTGGTAAGATAGGGTGATGTTTGCTGAGGTAGAATAAGTGTAGGCTTAATGAAGAAGCAATTATCTCAAACTGCGGGTTTGTTTTGTCGCGATGCTTGCTATACCTATGCGGTAACTCACATGTGAACAGAGGAAGACTGGATGTAACACGATTCACAGAGATGACCCCCGTTGAGAGAATTTTAACAACCTGTCATGTTGAAAAAAAATTGTTAAGATCATGGCAAATGTTACTCCCAACAACATTTTGGATGATTTTTTTTTAAACTCAGTTGGCTCCAGAATATATATATATGAGAATATAAGTGACGATAAAGAAAAAACACACACAAAAAAAAACTCAAAACAGGTACAGCTAAAAACTGCAGAAAGATTAGGGCCAGTTGATGGCAATGAAGTGTCTTACCGAAAGCTTGTTGTTTAATGACAGAGTCACAGCCCTGAGGCAGGTCCTCGTTTCTACTAAAGAACATTTCTCCAGATCCACCAGCACATTGAACAGGCCCTCAGAATGCTGAAATAAACAATAGGACATGATTTAAATTGTGACAAATGACTGCAAAATGGGTTATTTGGTATTTCTCAGTAGTAATATTGACCAATCCTTTTCTGTGGGTTGCTGATATAAGGAGGCAAATAGGAAAACACTGCATCAGACCTCTTTTTTTAAATTGAGGTCACAAGAAACAGTCCAGCCCTTGTCTCTCACCTTAAAATGCAACAAGTTGCTGCTCTGACCTTTAAGTGAAATTATATAGCTGTACGATTGTTTGCTCAGGCAATCTGACAGGTCACATAGATATTAAAAATCAAACTGTTGTGACCAAAAACTAACGATGCTGTTATGTGCTGCTGCCTCTGGCAAACAACTCTTCACTGACTTCACTGACCTGAGTTTTATCCCTATTGATATGGGTTGCTGTTGCTATTTAGTAAAAAATGTTTTCTGTAGGCTTAGATGGGTTTCCATCAGGTTTTATTATATTTTATCAGATTTATTATATTTAACAACATTAGAGTGCTACATCTAAGAACTGTGTGATGTTAATGTGACATGTTCCCTTCCTGTGACAGTCATAACTAATTATCCATATTGCGGTCTATTTTTACAGTGTGTGAATGGATTTTGTGCGTTCAAATTCAAATTATTTTATGAGCTGCTGATGTTTATATTATCTTAGTGGAACTTTGTAAATCACACCATCTCATGTAGTATTTCTTTGACCACAAAGAGAAAACACACAATGCTTGATTGTCAAAACTGGGAACTGGAAATATTGCATCTGAGCCCCTCAGACCAAGGCGTATTATCAATCCTACAGATGAATGTGTTTGTTACCTTTGAAAAAACATAGGAGCAATCTCCGTGGAAGGAGTAGAATTTCTCATCAAAGGTGTTGACGTGGGTTCCCCCTAAAACAGAGCAGGTTCCTGGACAGTTTTCTTCCTTGCACCTCCACTGGCCTTTCTCACAAACACTGTCAGGACACACACACACACACACACACACACACACACACACACACACACACAGAAGCATTATTGTATGAAGCAAAAAATTGTAAATGTAAAGTCGTGTGTAGATATAATGAGGTCACTCTTGTTGGATTATATCTGGTACCGCTAGGCAGCACTGCTACACCAAGTTTGGCAGGAAGTCAAGTTTATAGAAAAAATATGGCCACTTTAGCAGGACTAGTGCGAAAAGAACATAAAGCTTTTTTGTTCACGGGTATGTACAGTCTGAATGAGTAAATATGAAGTCCTTTTGCCGGTTTGTAGTCAAATAATCATCTACTTGTTTTTTGGTAGAAATTATTGGTCGCAACCAAGTGTTTTGAAGCTACAGCTAAGTCTTCTATGAAGCTAGCGAGTGTCATCTTCAATGCTAACACCAAACGATGTTAATGTGTTGTAATGTGGTGACTGCGGAGACTTCATATTTCTGTCTTAATATTTGTGTAACACACACACAAACTTATATGTATATATATGATAAGTTTCCTGGATATATATATCCTCAAATGATTTTGTGTAACACAGACACAAACTTATGTGTATGCATATGATAAGTTTCCTGGAGTGAGAAGCTAAAGCAGCAGTAATTCAGTTACAGCATAGGAATTGTGTAAATGTTTGTGACCAGAATGTGGTTTTAGTGCAATGACATGATCAAAAAATAGAACTCCTTTTAGGAGAGTGCATATTCTATTTTATGCCACTAATTGTTGGTGGATGGTTGGTGGATCATTGAACATGAAGAATTTTTAATCTGAATCCATTTTACATGAGACTTTCGAATAAGTATGCCACTTTTGCTGGACGCTCACAAAAAAAAAGAAAAAACTATTCCTTCTCGCTCTGCTGCCAGAGCAAAAACTGCTTCAAGTATTTCATTTACATTGCCAAAGACCAGCCAGTTTGAGTGGACAGTCTTAATGGAAGAATCATGCGGTCCCTGATTTAATATCTTCCAACCAATCTTCCAACCTTCCAAGCTTGTAAATAGATCACATCTAGTACTTTTCCTTTTTTTAAGATTTTGTTCAAACTAAAAGCTGATTGAAAAAATGATGATGAGTCCAAAATCGCAGAATTGATCATGTCATTGTTATCCTATTTCCAGTAGAACTTTCTCATCCACTTTCTGTACAAAAATGTACCAAAAATAGCATGTATTAGGAACTAAAGATTCAAGAAAAAACATCTAATGGCTAACAAGCAATAGCAACAAGGTTGGTTTTAACGTGTACCAATTGGTTTGCGAATTCAGTCACATTTAAATGTATCTTTGCCAGTTAATTCTTATTGTGAGAATTTTAACTGATACCCAAATACACTCCTCTGTCTTACCAGGATCTGCACTTGTAGGTGTACGTTTCTCCTGTCTGGTAGACTTTGTTGTTGTGGAGGCACGGACACTGCTCCGGTACAACACAGCCACTGTTACCAATGTCGTCAATCACCATACCTGAGAAGGCCACAGATGAGGATTTCCAGTGTCTGTAGTGCGTTTTACAGCAGAAACGGAGGATGACAGATACCTCGGGGGCAACTGCAGCCATCTCTGCAGTGGCTGTCGCAGGTCTGCTGAGCCTGAGGGTTGGAGCAGCTGTCCGGACATGCGCTGCTACACTCCAAGAACTCCATATTGTACGGACAGTCCTTGTCTGTGGGCATAGAGGATGATGAGGTTTCTACTCTACATGAAGCAAACCAGACTTTGACTCATCTTTTGCATCCTCACAGCAAAAGGTGTCATTTCTCCATTGCTGAGGGAGGCCGCCAGCTTGGACACACTGTCTTGAGTACTCTGAGAGGGTTTTGCAGAAGCTGAAGTCGATGTCATCGTCAGAACTGCATATGTCAATCATGCAGGTTTTACTGAAGGATGGCATGTCCAAAAGGTCTTGACAGTCACTGAATGGAGCGCTAGAGAAGATTTGGTCACAGATGTTCTGGGGAGAGAGAAGTTTGACCACTATGAGTAGTGAGTATGCTAAATGCTGGGAATGTCAGCTTGTAGGCTTGCTGTTTCCACTGGTATGGGGATTGAAGGTTAAAGGTTATTGACAGCTTGGAATTACAAGCTGGTTTTATTCTGCATTTGAGACATTGTAGGTGATCTCATTGATGTCATTGTCATTAATTTGATTCTACCTGTTATGTTGCTGATGTTGTAGTTTTAATCCATTTTGTGTATTTATTGTTTTCTATTCATTTAATTATGCTTGTTTTTTGGAAGCTGTTTTGCAACATGACTATAAAAGTGTTTTAGGGTTATAAAGAATGAGGCATTTACCGGCTTCCCACAGTCATCAACAATTTTGATGTCCACCTCCCTGCAGATCTCTGTTGGCCCCGACTCCTTGTGGCTTTCAGCATAGGTGAACACGGAGATTGGCTCTCCTGCACACATAACGGTCATCAAGCCCAGTGAAGAAAGCAAGGCTCAACAAGTTTCTTCGGTACTGTTCTGAAATGTTACTGTTTTCTTTCACTGGACATGTTATCCTCTACAACTGACTATTGTTTGAGTTTTGTGTCCGATGACCAAAGCCTCGCATCTTCCTCCCTTTAACGAAATACTGACAAACTACAATTAATTGAAGTATTTACATTTTATAATCAACATGCATGTCAACATTTTCTTTGCAGATGATATCATAAGTCATTCTTTTAAATAATTACCTGGATAAGTTGAAATTTTATTGCACACTTTTTGAATTTTAAAATAAATTCCAAATTTGTGTACAATGCTCAAAAGAGCCAGTAGGGGTGTTAGTGTAGCAATGCAGTATCCCTACAGAAAAGAATCTTACCATCCTGTATCAACTCATTAGGGATATGGTCAAAGTTGCCACAAAGTCCACAGGTTTTCTTTCTGTACTTGGTGTCCAATTCAATCTATAAACCAATAACAACATGCAGTAGTTATTGGCAGACAATTTTTTGATATTTGTTTAAAACATCTACAACATGAGATGTAGTTTATATGGAGGACATATTTGTGTGTGTGTGTGTGTGTGTGTATCATACATCCAAGGAGTCGTCCAGATTCCAGAAGACACTGATTGCCAGCTTGGACTCCAAACTAATGCCAAATTCTGTCCGCTTGATGGACATCCCAAAGTTCACCAAGGGCAGCACAATCCTGCAGAAGAGAGGAAGCAAGAGGAAGAGACATTTATTGACCAAACGTGGAGGATCAGCAGACTGATGGCAACATACAATGAGTAACTGCTTAGGGTGATGGGATGAATGAAGATAGAGATGAAGTCAGGGCCGGGGTCATGCGACCCCCAGGGGCTTCCAAAACTGCTTCAGCTGCCCCATACTGTATTTTAATAGTTATAATGTATCTAAGAATTTGTTAGTTTCTATACACATCATCGAAATGAAAAAAATGTTAAAGTATGACTATCTGATTTTTGAGTGGTTGTTCTTGATCACTTCAAATGTGTATCAACGGTTTACTGGCACTGAGTCTTACGTCTGTCCGTTAACCATCACTGCATCGTTGGTGAGCTCAACCACTGAGCCGTCAAGGCTCAGAGTGATGATGTCGATCTTCGGAACACCATCGACCAACTTGCGCCTCATCTGGATGTTGTAGTCATCGTAGCTGTCACACTGCGAGACCAGGATGTGGTTACAGGTGGACGGGAGGTGAAAGAATTCACCATCGAAGGTTTTCCAGTGGAAGTTTCCCCATGTTGTGCACACTTGACTGATCTGAGATCCATTTACTGCAACAACACAGTAAAACAGTGTAAATTAAGATGCATTGCTGAGCGGAATTTTCTCTTGCCAGCTGCAAACGTACCTGAATCCAAAATAGGAGAGTCATCAGGAGGGGAGACGGTGGCTGAAAGAGAAGGTTTATTCCGATTAACTTCTTTCCTGCCAAACTTTGAGGAAAATATTGATGTGAGACCAAAAAGATCTCAAGCACAATTAATATCTGATTAATGTGTCAATCCTACAGATGCCCTAAGCAGACATCTCTTGATATATTTTTCTTGTTGTTTTCTAAAGGCAATGAGTTAGTTCCTTTATGAGCTCAAGGTTACAAACATTATTGTGTTTATTTAAATAATGTTATTCTGCCTATCATTCTGCTTTGTTTTCTCAAGATCACAGGACAGTCTTCTCGCCATCATGAGAAAACAAGGAAAAAGGACGTTTGAAGGGAATGGCAAAAAAACAAAACCAAAAATGTTGTGCTTTATTTATTAAAGCAAAATGGAGAAACCATACTGACTCAATACACCAATGCATTTTTTCCTCATGATTAAGGTTTTTAAACATTTTTTTTATTTGGTTACTATCATTTCAGGGTAATATCTTATAATATCTGTATCTGTATCTGTTATAGATATCTGTAATATCTGTAACATTTAAATCGAATAGATTTTTTTTCTCCCCGTTTAATTTACATCTCCAAGTTTAGGCTTCATTGCATTTTCTTTTCTATTTTTTCTACAATCTCATTCCTTTCTTTCTACTTTTGACTAATTTATTTACATTTTTTAATTAAGGTTTTCAGGTATTGCATAGTAGTTCTCAGGTTGTTTTCTTGTCTCAAGTTAGCAATAAATAAATTAAATCTCAAAACATCAATATTGCAGTGTATAAAAAAAATTAGGCTAACATTTTCCCTTTCTAATACTAGGTATGGAAAATCTTTCATCAAGTTTCGGTCACCCACCAATCTGAGCGGCGGCTGGATGCAGCAGTATCAGGAAGATGAGTCCCAGCATGGGATCCAGTCCCATCATCCCCATGGTGGAAGTGTACCCCTAACCTGGATGACAATTCCTTTTTATTAGTTTAATTGGGGGCGGAGCTTAAGAGGCAGGGGTGTGTGTGTGTGTGTCTGTGTGTGTGTGTGTGTGTGTGTGTGTGTGTGTGTGTGTGTGTGTGTGTGTGCGTGAGAAAGTTTTATTTGCTCTGTCAATACATTGTGGATCTGTCATTGTGACCTATGATGCTCCAAGAACAACTGAAGCAACTCCAAAATTGTTAGCAGGGATGGAAAATGCCAAATGATAATAAAAGATACTTTATTATAATTTGTTTAATATAAATATTGACATTGCCCTCATTCCACAATTGATTTGAGCTGGCAATGTGGTTTTTGATGCCATGCCTACGAGCTGATCGCTGGTGACCTTTGACTCCTCAAAAGTTACAGCACCACAATCATTATCCACCCACATATAGAAACACATGGACTCAGAATAAGTTAAACTAATAGAGTCCAATCCACAAACAACAGGGTGACATCGTGAGTCTGAGACAGAGTATTCAGAAGTTACGATGTCAGACCGATCTGTTTCAGGTTAGCATTGACTTCGGATGCTTTATCTAGAGCAATATTATTCAAGTCCATCTGAGAATTTGTTATGGGTCAAGAACATTCGGTAATGAGAAGCAACGTGAAGAAGTGGCATTAAGTAAATGTTTTCAGGATGGGCATGTTGATGTTTATCAACATTAGTTTCCATATTAGCTGACATTGAATCGCTTTAAGTTGACAGGGTCTGCAAGCTAGTAAGTGTTTAAACTACTGAGAACAACAAGATAGGGATCTTGAGTTTGCTTGACGCCTGCTGTGGTTCAGCAGTGCTCTTCACTGATAGGGTTAGAAGAAGAGGTTAAAAGGGCGTTGCAAGGACGCTCTCTCCCAAGCAAAGCATCACGGATTGAAACTGGAGGGCTGCAGTAACAGGTGTCACAGTACAGCAACTGGGGGCCAAGCATGGTGCCCCACAGGCACAGGCCTCCGTATACTGCTCTGCAACAAGGAAAGGGAGAAAGGTTGGGGGCCAAGAAGGCATTGATTCCAATTGAGGAAATATGTTCAGCGTCCTCCACGGAAAGGATCAACAGGCACATGACCCTCTGCTTCTCCCAGGAGAACATCGTGTATCCGGCTAAAAGCGTTTCATCAGGACAGGAGGGCTCACCTTTACCCTCTTCTCATCTGGAGAATTCAGTTGATGGCGTTGAGAGACCAGTTGATCAATTCCATTTTGGATCTGATTAAGCCTTAAGCCTTCCCAAATAAAGTATGTGTGCAATCCAAATACCCCAGACTATCCCTTTGAGTTGGTTGTAAGGTTACACTTTGTCAGTATTTTAATTAGGTGCCATGGCTTCAAATTTTAGAACCTTATTTTCAGGTGCAAGATGAAAAACATGTATTTACATATAAAGTAGATTAACGGCGAATGTTGGGTCAGAAAAATGCATGCAGTGCTATGCAGAGCTGCACAAAGCTGGGATTAATTGTGTGTCAGTCTATTTACATTCAATGATTTTTGAATTTAATTTTTTTTTCATAATTTTAACACTCAGTTAAAAGTAGTAGTTCATGCATTCAATGCTAAACATCCTCCTAGTGTCTGTTAATGTATGTGCACACACACACAAACACAATCACAAATATGACTTGATGTGATGCACACAACTGTGATTCTATGAACCCCTTGGATGCTGGTGGGGCTCATGAATCTGGAGAAGAACATGGCTTTTTGATTGATTGATTAATCACTGCATGTGCCTGCAGAGGCCTGGCAAGCTTCTGAAACCTGGGCTGAACTCTGAAGAAGCAATTACCCTGTGGTTTCCACTGCTTCCCTCAACCTGACTAGGCAAAGTTCTTTTTCACTTTGAACAAGTGTCAGGTGATTCACAACACAGACCCAGGCCGGGCTTTGGGGGGCGCCAAAACTCACCCTACACTGACCTCATACTGTCCAATATTTTCCTACTTTTAAATATAATGAGGCACGCTCCATGAACAACAGACTGTTAAAACAGTGATTTATAATTTGTGTTTTTCAGATTGTTCTCAAGTTTTAAAGTAACAACTAAATATCATCAATAGATGCGAATGGGAGAGTAAATGGTTGAATGTGTCTAAATGTGGCCTTTGTGATTGACAGCTGACCCATCCAGGGTAAACATCCCTCTCCTATCCCCAGTATGTGAGCCGGGATTGGCTCAACTACTCCTACAACCCCATAAAATTATAACAAAAGTATTTTCTATTATATTTCTAGGAGCTGGTTAATCCGCAGCTCTTCCAGAGCAGTCACTGGGCTGTTCCAAGGTCAGGTGAGGACTGATGAACTTCATTTGGGAGCTATGAACACAATGTCAGAGCTAATATCAAGAAAGACAAACGCAATGAATTTGTGACTGACAGCTCTGGGACTCAAACACCAAATGTGTTGTTAAGAGGAGGGAGGAAGATGAGGATGTGGGCCCTGACTCAGCTCCTGGTTTAGGATCTGGATCCTGTGCTCAATCTTTCTTAAATCTTACACATGCTTGTAAATATTTATAACTATGTTTTTGAAATAAGAAAGTGTAACTAAAGGATGAACAAGAGAGTAAACGAAAAAGTTTGATTGACAGCTTGAAGCTTGTGTTTGGTTAAGTGCCTCTATAACAAAGGCTGTATGAAATCAAACAACGTTAGATTTACTGTCCCATACAATGCGTATAAGACACCAGAAACTGCTTTATTACTAAGATTATTATCTTTCTCTTTGTGGAACTAAATAGTCATTCCTTGGATTTTTATTTTTTGGCACAATTTCCCTAATTGATTTTTAATCAGAAAAAAACCTTGATTTTCAGATTTGGAGTCTATATTGAAAAACATTTTGCTTCGGAAATGCAAAAATAGGACAAACATGAAAATATCCTAATTAAATAAAATGTTTTTTTTTTTCATTTTATATTTTTTTGTTTTTTGTACCAATTTCCTGATGATTTGCTCTTTCATAAAAAAAATCCTTGATTTTCAGGCTTGGGGACTATTGAACAGATTCTACTTCAGAAATGCAAAAACATGACAAACAATAAAATCGAAATGAATAACAGCTATTTTGCGGATGCAATTAATCTTGATGTAACGAAACTTTGTGTATGAGCTTCTTCTGAACTTCCTCTCTTCCAGTATCATTAGTACCAATCAAAACATCTTCTGTCCTGTCAGACTTTTCTTTGCACCTTTATTTTATTATTATAGTCACTGTAATTTGCCTCTGTGACACAGCACATCTGATTAATGTTTAATAAACATCCTGTTGGCAGCCTGGGGAACAGGGGAGCTGTAAGAGGAACCGCCTTGCTCAAAGGCACAGTGTCACTTGGTCTCTGTTTGCTGGAGGTCTGGGCTGTGAAGGGAGACCTTTTATCTGGTGGGCAAACACTGGGCTGGGAGGTAAATTTCCACCAGGATGTGGACATTCAGAAGCCAAGGTTTCTCACACAAATGTAATTAAGAGGCTTCAAGTCGACAAACACTGCCATTGTATTGGCTTTCACAATCAACACACAAATATTTCAACACAAAGGTTGGTGTGGGCCACGGAAAGACCCACAACTCATGCACCCTCAGCATTGACCAACTTTTCATCCATCAGAATTTTGTATTTACAACTATAGAAAACTGAGGGTCATATTGTTATATTACGTGCACAAGGTTTTAACTTGTTATAAGTTACCATGTATATACAAGATAAACAATACAAATGCTGCTACAACTAGATAACAGCTTGTAAGGGGAAGATGTTTGCGCTCAGACTTGATGCGGATGTTATTACTAGGTCATTTTCTTTTGTTTCCCTCTTGCCAATAAGTAATTGTTCATTTTGAGCTTTGCATTTCAGTTTTTGTGGGAATTTTATGGGGTGTAACATATTTTTTTGAAAACATCTATTTTGTCATCTTTCAGTCATGTTATGTTTAAATTTCAGGTCATTTTTCGTTTTTTTTTCCCAGTCAATTTTTGGTAACCAATTTTAGACAAAATTGTGATAAAATGTTGCTAATTTAATTATATTAATAATTACAATTCTTATATTATCACAATACTATCAATAATTATCATAATGATGATTAAAGTTATTATTATTGTTGTTTCCTTTTAAGAAGAAATAATTAATTGAAGTTTTGCTTCTTTTTATCTATACTTTTCCCTATTTCCAGATCAGGGCAGAGGAAATCAAGATAGGAACGGAGACATTGATATCTGAGTAACTATGGAAAAAATATTTAATGCTTTTTATATTGATCCATGTCATGTTGTCAAAAGTTAACTTAATTTCAATATTCTTTATTATTGGTTACAAACACATTAATGTAGAGGGAAATAAAACAGACAAACAGGTAGTTTTCCTGCAATTTTGTACTTTATTTATGCTATGTGTGCGATTATCTAAACTACAGTTGTTTGGTTTGAAAGGAGGAATTAGAGAACAGCCTAAACTCTCCGCCGTCGGCGGGGCTGAGCGGCACGAGCCCTGTCCTCCATCTTTCCTTGCGGCAGCACAGAGCAGTCGCTCTTTGTGCAGCTGCAGGTGTTGATGTACGTGTAGGTGAAAGTGAGCTCTGTGTTGTCCGGGCAGAAGAGCTGCACCTGCCGCTGAGATGTGGCTACTTCCTGGCAGCAGGAGCAGGTGTGTTCCAGTGACTGCAGCTTCGTGGAGTAACTGAGGAATTGAAGAAAAGTTTTTTCCCAAAGAGCCACAACATTTTCTGTCTGAGAATTATCTAAAATAAGCCATCATCTCAAGGTAAGATTAGGACTCATGGTCTTATAAAAGTAATCATATTCTAAAGTATATATTTAGCTTTGTTTATTATTGAAATTTCCTCTTCTCTGGTCACAATTTCTCATCATTATTATCTTTAATTTTTCTCTCTCATTTTTGCAGATTTCTTTTTTTTTCTCTTTTCAAACCATTGCCACGGTAACGACTACTCACTAGGAGAAAGTTCCACAGGTACCAGTGCAGGATGTGATGTTGACCTGCTCCTTGGAGTGACAACCCTCACTCTCAATATAGGTGGGCTGGGAGGAGACGTTGCAGTGGTTGTGCAACACACCTGGAGGGCAGACAAACTTTCATGCATCGCTTAGAAACACATTGATGTTCATCCAGTCATCCTGGAGGATAGAATCATTTTACCTCAGGGATTGAAATAAGATTAAAAAAAAAACCTACTAATTAATTAATAAACAAGCTGATGTCCTAATGTTTGCAGGAGGTCTCCAATTATGAACATGAATTTAGTTTGGGATTCACAAGTGATAAAAAAAAAGAGGAAAAATTTGCCATCTTGTAGCTGATTGGATATTGTGATGATTCTAGTGCAGTTAATATTCACTTGCTAAATTGAGCAGGCTGCTTAAGTAGTGTTGACACTGTATTTGAATATTGCCTCAAAGACACTTTTATATTAATACTTGATGTTTAATATTGGTGAAAATTTACAGTAACATGGAAAGTTCTCATATCTGTGTGGAATTTTACACATTCATTGCATGCAGTTTGCATGAACATTGGGAAAAAGTTTCCCAACTAATATTTCAACTCCTGAAATATGCTGTTTTTTGTTGTTCCATGAACATCTATTTCATCATGCTTTTGGTAAAACTCCATCTTGTTATTTTTCATATCCATTTTTCTATTGATCAAGGAGTGACCTCACACGAGAGGTAGCACTGGAACAGCACTGCAATCTTAATTTTCAAAACAGGAGGAGGAAATTAGAACTTGGATGCAGGACAGATACTTACAGTGAGAGTTTGAGCTGAACATTGTGATTTAGACTATAAGAAATTGGATGTATCGGTGAAGTGTGAACAATATGAAAGTACTTACACTGGTGGCAGCAGCCGTCAGGGGTCAAGCTCTCTGTCCCCTGTGGAGGCATAGGACCATGTTTGGTCAGATCTTTGTGATATTTATGTTGCCTTTAAATTATGTCAGTTTGTGAATTACTTTTAAGGGAGACTATTTGTAAATTCTATAGTGCCTTTTCCAATGGAACAACAACCCAGTGAATTTACAGCTAAATCAGAGGTTATTTTAAGATGAATTACTGTGCTTGAACTGTAGGAGTGTCAACACTAAGTCATGTGAAAAAACAGGATCTCACCGGGATGCACTCGCTGGAGTTGAAGTACGGACAGGTTGTCTTGGTTTCAAGGGTGGTGAAGTGATCGCCGGTTTTCAAGCACTCGTATCTCCTGCACGTGTCTCCGTCTGGAGACCAGATGCTGCCAGGCTACACATGAACGTAGGCACAGATAATTAGCTGGGAGACATGAATAAAAATGGCAGTGGTGTCACCACCTACAGGTCAGAGTTATCAGTTAGTTCGCCATGCGAAAAAATGAACCACATAAAACTATACATAAACAAAAGCACAACAATCACTGCATCCAGCGTGTTGAAAGTGGTAGTTTGTTTCAAACAGCAAAGGTATTTTATCAAAACTCAAGTAACTGCATCCAATTTTGGCAAAAATACAGCAAAATTAATAAGAGAATATGATGACTTGTAGATCCAGCCTGATTATATTACTGAGGAAGTAGCATGAAGATGATCTTGCCAAAAACCTGGGGGCTTTTGTGCTTCATAATTTAATTGACAGATGCACATACAAACCTTCAGTGTGTATGTTGTGTTGTCTGGCAGTGTGATAATGCAGTGTGCTTGGACACACTTCCCACAGCATGCACCTGGGACCGGCTGGTACTCTTGGCCCTTATCAGACATGCAAACACATCATGTCAACAACATTGAAATCGGCAAAATATCGCGTTGAAATGGGGATTAATGTTAGCACTGGGTGAGAAGTTTAGTGACACTGATTTGATCTGGAAATGTCACACAGGAATTAGTTCCTCCCTAATGTATCAGTCTAAAAGAGGAAGTTTAAGTTGGATTGAAAGAAAAAGCTTTCTTATCCATTGGTTATGACTATATTAAGCATCAGATTTGGAAACCGGTGGGTTGTTTTGCTAATTCGGTATAATTTGTCATGTTAAAACATAAATTTAGTGAAATAATGAATGATTTAAAAAACAGCACATGGAATGTCATTCTTCTCCAGCAACCCCATATAGGATACCTTTATGTGACACAGAGAATGTTTGATTTAGCATAAATTAGGTAAATTCTACATCTGAAAAGAGACGTGCTTTTTTACCTCTAACATAATTTCGACTCGGCTTTTATTTATCAGGCTATTTTTTCCAATAAGAATCAAACACAGATAGAGGGGAAATGGGGATTTGGGTGTATGAGGATTTTTCATGTGTTTGATCGTACTGAAAGTGTGATCTATCTATCTATCTATCTATCTATCTATCTATCTATCTATCTATCTATCTATCTATCTATCGTATAGATCAGAGGTGGGCAAATTACAGCCCGTGGGCCACATCTGGCCCATTGGTCTTTTTAATCCAGCCTGCCAAAGATTGGAACAGAATTAATACTTGATGTGAATGATTGAATGATTGGGTCAATGAAGGTGGGAGCTCAAACAGGAGATTATTTCATTTTTGGAGCTACTTGAGAACACTTGAGAATTTTCCTGAGCTGAATTGCACAGATTGGCTTTGTGATGTAGCCTTTACTGTGGACATACTGATACACATGAATGAGCTGGATGAAGCTACAAGGGAAAAAACGGTTTGTGCATGAAATGCAAACAATCGTCAGAGCCTTCAAAACCAAACTGGATTTATTTTCAAAGCAAATGTCAGACGAGTCTGATACGTACTGTATTTTTATATGGATCGTATCTTGTGGTGACCCGGCACGTATGTCAAATTTTAAAAGTCAATGCGGCCCCTGACACAAAAAGTTTGCCCATCCCTGGTATAGATAATATAAATGTACCTTTTTTCATTTTTGTTTGTATGTGTGTTCGTGTGTTCGTGTGTGTGTATGGGCCCCACCACAGGACAAACTGGATCACATGGTTCTCGGTGACAGTCCACACGTGGTGGGCTGCTTCCTTCTTTTTTACAGGCGCACGTCTCACATGAATTCCCCGGCACTGACTCCCCAACCTGAAATGCAAAACACATACTTATCAATTCAAATCCGCTTTTGCACAAACAGTGAAGTATATTTATATTAAAAGTGCGCTTTAAATGTGTTTTAACACATGTTTCCCTGAGACAAATGATGAAGAAATGTGTCTCACCTGGTATTCATGATTGTTGACAACACAGACATCTTTTTGCACTGTGAAGGAAGTGGATGAGCAATAATTTAAATGCATTTTTCTTTCCAAGGAGTCATGCCCCAGCACAACTGAAACTATTGCTATCCGACTGTTTTCGTAAATTAAATGCCTGTGCTCTATTAGAAATCACTTTATGAAATTGGTGTGAAGTCTTGGAATAATATTTGATAACACTAATGATGGCACTGTTTCACCGGGCCCAGCAGAAAACACAGCAAAGGATCTGGGAAACAAATTTCAGATGTGTGTGTGTGTGTGTGTGTGTGTGTGTGTGTGTGTGTGTGTGTGTGTGTGTGTGTGTGTGTACAGATTAAGCTAAGCAATTATGTGAATTCCATGGAAATTCATCAGTCACTAAATCTACAATTTACTCAATAAATTTACAAATTACAAGATAGTTTGCTAAAAATAATTTCTGAAAAAACCTTATCCTTAAAATGAGCAGTTACTTTTCACCAACAAACATTTTTCTTTGGAGAGTGAAGACTTACCGCAGTTGTAGATAAGGCAGCAGACATCCTTTGTTGTGTTGAGTGTCCAACCTTTGGGGCAACTAGGGATGTCTGGACACTTATGGATGTCACACTCTGTTCACAGACACAGGAGAAAGAAGGCTCAACTCTTTCACCCACAAATTGACCGACACAATCTAACCCGTCCACAACAGAGACAAGAAATTTTGAACATTTTCAAATATCAGATGGTCAAGATTCCCAGCTCCTTCTGTGTGCATGCCAAAGTCTCCTTGGGCAAGACACAGAACCCCCACACACAAAACAAAAATGATTGTATTTGTCACGAATAAGGTCTGTAATTAATGATTTCTGTTCTGTATATTTCCTGTGCATCGTGTATTTGCAAGTGTATTTGCAGTCCCTATGTCCTCTATTGTAAGTCGCTTTGGATAAAAGCGTCTGCCAAATGCTATGTAATGTAATGTAATGTAATTTCCAATGGCAGAGGTGAAGAAAGCACGGAAAGGAGGACTCTTCAAACTGTGATTCAGACCATATTATCAGTTAAATAAACTGAAGGCCTGAATGTGGATCTTGATTCCTATACCCACCGGCTACCTCTCCCCTTTGGGGTTGAGTTCATGATGGCTTCACTCACCACACCTCTCCTGAGGACAGCAGTCACTTTTCTCCATGACCTTGATTTGACCTGGGCGTTGGCAGCTGAGAGGGGGCTGCTGGGTACATGGCGATTGGTGGCACACGGACTCAAGAGTATCAGGGTCACAGACACACAGCAGGCAGCCTTCGTACCAGGTTTCGTTAGGCTAGAGGGAGAGGCATCATCATCATCACCATTATCCTGCACCTCCTCCTCATTAGTATCAATAATCTGAAGGTATGGCTAACATGGAGACAAATGCTTTACCCTTTTCCATTTATCTTTTCCGAGCATACACAACTCTGTTAGGGGAAAGATGCACAACAAAGACAGCTGGGTTATTGACTATTTGTAGCACATACTGCACACACATGTATATGAACATACGACACAAATGAATGGACAAAAAAAACAGTTCACATTTAGGCGCTCATAACACTAAGATATGGACTAAGCAATCACAATTCATTTATTGAGAGTTATTGATCTTTGATGAAACCTTTTCTGCCTCTCAGTGGCTAAACTGTCATGAGCAACATGAGTGGACCAGTGATACAGGTTCACACAAAGCCATGTGGTCCAGCCAAATAAATCTGTGGCACCCGGCTTGCTCTTCAACAGAAGTGGTAAACACATAATTGATGCAAGGAATGGAAAAGAGGAAATTATTATCTCTTATATTTTCTCTTATATTTTCATGTTATTCTAAAAATTATACTGATGCAGTTTTCTTACTCCATCTATTTTATTTCTTCTGTTTCACTTATTTTATCTTATTTTTGCTTTAGGATATGGGATATGAAATGGAACTACAGTGCCCTCAATATGGCTCAGACTCTCAGTGCAGAGGATATATGATGTTTGGTACATTAGCTCATAACACATTTATAACAACTAAGCCTCTGTGAATTTTGATTTGCTATCCCAAATTTAAAAACAGTATCTAGGTTTGAAAGGGAAAGGTAAAAATAACAGATCTTCTTGTGACCCAACAGAAGGTTCTCCTGGTGAACTTATTGCTGAGGTTTAGAAAAGAGCCGTGATTAAAAACACAGTGGTTCAGTGCTCACCACAGGAGGGCACACACACGTCTGAGTCGGGCGACAGCAGAGTGGTGTTTTCCGGGCAGTGACATCCCTCCAGTTTGGCGTCTGTCATAGCATTGAACTTGTTTTTGTTGTAGATGAACTTGTTGTTGAACCTGCAGAAACCAAATAGAACCATTAAAATTCAATATGTGTTTCAAGCAAATTAATTACAAACCAAATGGGACAATTGAATGTGTAGTTCCAATTCAGAGGTGAAAGAATTACCAAGCGGAGATTCCTATCAATGACAAACTTCTGAGATATAACTTTTGAGATTCAACCAATTATTTTCTAATAGATTCAATGGAATAAGCTTAAATGCATACATGAAGGCCAATACAGACAGCTTAAGCTCAACTTAATATGATAAACTACTTATATTATAGCAATATATTGAACAAACTACAACAATTTAAATACACTTTTTTGATTGAGTTTCTCCTAAATTTCCAGTATAAGCGTTGACAGAAAACAATCCTGATAGGATTACAGAATACCACCGAGAGAGCAAAGTGACAAAATTTGATGCTGATGTTTCATCTCGTTTGGAACCAGAGTTCAGTTTTTTACGAATGTTTTGGGTAGATCAATATATGCCTCCGTTGTCGTTGCTGCAAGGTAATGCTAACTCTGCTGTGGACTCATAGTTTAAATAAAATCAGTGCAAAGAAAATGAAATATGGCCAATATAGTGACTCTACACCAGTGTGGGTACAGTGGATGGAAATCTGTACCACTGTGAAAAAGGATGTAAAAGGCTGTAGTGAACACCTGTTTCCAGAAAAAACAGGAACATAGGGTAACTTATAAGAGCAGAGGTAGGAGCACGCAGGTAGACTACATCTTGTATAGACGAGGTAACCTGAAAGAGATCAGTGAATGCAAAATAGTTGTGGGTGAGAGTGTAGCCAGACAACATAGGATGCTGGTTTGTAGGATGACTCTGGTGACAAGGAAGATGAAGAGGACAAAGGCAGAACAGAGGACAAAGTGGTGGAAGTTGAAAAGGGAGGAGTGTTGTATGGTTTTCAGGGAGGAGTTGAGAAAGGGTCTAGGTGCTCAGGGTGAGCTTCCAGATGATTGGACAACAACAGCTAGTGTTATCAGGGAGACAGGTAGAAGAGTACTTGGTGTCACATCTGGAAGGAAAGTAGATAAGGAGACTTGGTGGTGGAATGGGGAAGTGCAGGAGTATATACAGAGAGGGCGGTTAGCAAAGAAGAAGTGGAACACTGAGAGGACTGAAGAGAACAGACAGGAGTACAGGGAGATACAACTTAAGGTAAAGATAGAGGTAGCAAAGGCAAAACAAAGAGCGTACAATGACTTGTATTCTCGGTTGGATAGTAAGGGGGGTGAGAATGATCTATACAGGCTGGCGAAAGAGAGAGATAATGATGGAAAGGATATACAACAGGTGCGGGTGATTAAGGATAGAGAGGGAAATGTATTGACTGATGCTAGAAGAGTGATGGGAAGATGGAAAGAGTACTTTGAAGAACTGATGAATGGGGAAAATGAAAGAGAGTCAAGGGTAGAAGAAGTGACTATTGTAGACCACAAAGTAGCACAAATTAGTAAAAGTGAAGTGAGGAAGGCATTGAAGAGTATGAAGAGCGGAAAAGCAGTTGGTCCTGATATACCCGTGGAGGTGTGGAAGTGTCTAGGAGAGGCAGCGGTAGATTTTCTGACTCGATTATTCAACGGGATCTTAGAGAGACGATGCCTGAAGAATGGAGACAAAGTGGGATGGTGCCTATTTTTAAGAATAAAGGGGATGTGCAGAATTGCGGTAACTATAGAGGGATAAAGTTGATGAGCCATACAATGAAATTATGCGAAAGAGTAGTAGAAACTAGACTGAGAGCAGAAGTCAGCATTTGTGAACAGCAGTATGGCTTCATGCCTAGAAAGAGTACTACAGATGCAGTATTTGCGTTGAGAATCCTAATAGTGAAGTAAAGAGGCCAGAGGGAGCTGCATTGTGTTTTTGTAGACCTAGAAAAAGCATATGACAGGGTGCCAAGAGAGGAGCTCTGGTATTGTATGAGGAAATCTGGAGTGGCAGAGAAGTATGTTAAACTGGTGTAGGACATGTATGCTAGCTGTGAGAAAGTGGTACGGTGTGCTGTAGGGGTAACAGAGAAGTTCAAAGTGGAGTTGGGACTCCATCAGGGATCAGCTCTGGGCCCCTTCTTGTTCGCAGTGGTGATGGGAGGGCTGTTGAGGTTAGACAGGAATCTCCCTGGACCATGATGTTTGCAGATGACATTGTGATCTGTAGTAAGAGCAGAAAACAGGAAGAGGAAAATCTAGAAAGGTGGAGGTATGCTCTGGAAAAGAGAAGAACGAAAGTTAGTCGCAGCAAGACAGAATATATGTGTGTGAATGAGAGGAACTCGGGTGGAACGGTGAGGCTACAGGGAGTGGAGATCAACAAGCTGAAGGATTTCAGGTACTTGGGGTCAACCGTCCAGAGCAACGGAGAGTGTGGAAAAGAGGTGAAGAGACAGGACCAAGCTGGTTGGAATGGGAAAAGTGAGAAAAGTGTCAGGGGCACTATGGGATAGAAGACTATTGGCCAGAATAAGAGGAAAGGTGTACAAGACAGTGGTGAGACCAGCGATGCTGTATTGCCAAGAAACTGTTACAATGACGAAAGGGAAGGAGGCAGAACTAGAGGTTGCAGAGATGAAGATGTTGAGGTTCTCTTTGGGAGTGACCAGGATGGATAGAATTCAGGAATGAGTCTATCAGAGGAACAGCACATGTTAGATGTTTTGGAGAGAAGGTCAGAGAAGCCAGACTGAGATGGCTTGGTCATGTACAAAGGAGGAATGGAGAATACATTGGTAAACGGATGCTGGAATTGGAGCTGCCAGGCAAGAGGTCTCGAGGAAGACCAAAGAGAAAATTTATGGACATAGTGAGAGAGGATATGAAGGTAGTTGGTGTGAGGAGGATACAGAGAATAGGGTTAGATGGAGAAAGGTGATTCGCTGTGGCGACCCCTGAAGGGAAAAGCCGAAAGAAGAAGGAGGTCACCTACAAACAAACCAGATTTCTGTCTCTCACAGACCTATAACTTCTTCTGTAAGAGGCTCCTCTGTCCTCCACACGTTACCTGTATTAATGGCACCTGTTTGACTTCGTTATCAGTATAAAAGACACCTGTCTACAACCTCAAACAGTCCCACTCCAAACTCCACTATGGCCAAGATCAAAGAGCTGTCAAAGGACACCAGAAACAAAATTGTAGACTTGCACTGGCCTGGGAAGACTGAATCTGCTATAGGTTAGTAGCTTGGTGTGAAAAAATCAACTGTGGGAGCCTGGGCCTTATAGTCTGGGGCTTCATGCAAAATGATCACAAGCAAAAATCCCACAACCACAAGGGGGGACCTAATGAATGACCTGCAGAGGGCTGGGACCAAAGTAACAAAGGCTACCATCAGTAACACACTACGCCACCAGGGACTCAAATCCTGGAGTGCCAGACATGTCCCCCTGATTAAGCTAGTACATGTCCAGGCCTGTCTGAAGTTTGCTAGAGTATTTGGGTGATCCAGAAGAGGATTGGGAGAACGTCCTATGGTCAGATGAAACCAAAACGGAACTTTCTGTCACACACTCTTGTTGTGTTTGGAGGAGAACGAATGCTGAGTTGCATCCAAATAATACCATACCTACTGTGCAGCATGGGGGTGGAAACACCATGCTCTGGGGCTGTTTTCTGCAAAGGGACAAGGACGACTAATTCGTGTAAAGGAAAGAATGAATGGGGCCGTGTATTGTGAGATTTTGAGAGAAAACCTTCCATCTGCAAAGGCATTGAAAATGAATAGTGACTGGGTCTTTCAGCATGACAATGATCCCAAACACACCGCCCGAGCAATGAAGGAGTGGCTTCGTAAGAAGCATTTCAAGGTCCTGGAGTGGCCTAGCAAATCTCCATAGCTCAACCCCACAGAAAATCTTCGGAGGGAGTTGAAAGTCTGTGTACCCCTGCAACAGCCCCAAAACATTACTGCTCTTGGAGAGATCTGCATAGAGGAATCCAAAATACCAGCAACAGTGTGTGAAAACCTTACAGACTAACAGAAAATGTTTGACCTCTATCGTTGTCAACAAAGGGTATGTAACAAAGTATTGAGATGAACTTTTGTTCTTGACCAAATACTTATTTTCCACCATAATTTACAAATAAATTCGTTAAAAATCAGACCGTGTGATTTTCTGGATTGTTTTTTTTCGTATTCGTTGAAGTGTACCTATGATGAAAATTACAGGCCTCTCACCTTTATGTGGGAGAACTTGCACAACTGCTGGCTGACTAAAAACTTTTTTGCCCAATTGTATTACTGACTGAAAATGTGTGGGAGAGATTACGCACCAGGAAATGCAGGTGGGCTTCACTGGAGGAACGCAGGCTTGGTACACTTTGGGTTTGGAACATTCATATTCTGTCAAAGATGGAAAGAGAGCACTGTCAGTGAAGTTCATTTGTCACGTTGGTGCTGGTCAGCTCAGATTATTGTGTCGTACTGCAATGGCCGTTGGTGGCGCTCCTCCAGTCAATGCACACTCCAGCTCTAGTGCAGTCGTCGGCGTAAGCTTGGATGTCACTGCAACCGATGTGGATCTTGTGGCTGTTGCACGCATCAAACTCACAGCCAGCCAAATACGGCGTGAAGTCAATGACATTGTGACAGGCCTCAAACACGCTGGAGAGGATGACAGACTTTGGTTTCTATTTCAGTTTTTTCAGTCATCAAAATGTTTCATTTGGTATGTTTAAATCCACATATCTCAGCTGGTGCCAGTCCAAGCTGTCATTGGGCAAGAGGTAGGGTACACTGGACCCATCGCCAGTCAGTCACAGGGCCACATATAGAAATACAACTGATCTTTTTCTCTCACCCACACATCTGGGTCTAAGGTACTGCATGTTTTTGGACTATGGGCATAAATAATAAAAACTCAGATGAAGTCCAAACAGACCCCAGGAGAACATGTAAACCCCACACAGAAAGGCCCCCTGTTGGAACTGAGCCATTGACTCTCTTACTGTCAGGCGTTAACCACTCTGCCACTCACAAAACCAGTATTTTTTCCTAATTTCTTTTTAATATGCGTTTTCCAACTAATTTAGTTTTCAAGGAATTTGTTTCTTATCAATAATTATTTCCAATTAATTTGCCAATGTGAAATGTAGGCATGACCAAGAAGGCTTAGATAGACTTATCATACAAAGCAATAGGCGTTTTTTTATCAGAGTATAAGAATTTTAAAAACCTTGCAAAAAGAGAATAATTAAATGAAAGAAAAATTTAAATATCTGAGAAACGGCTTTAAACTTGACTCAAAATTATTTTTACTTTCTTAGTATTCATACTAAAGACATTTAATTATTTAACTTCATAACATATATGTGGCCCTGCAATTGACTGGCGAGTCCAGGCTGTACCCCGCCTCTCGCCTGATGACAGCTGGGATAGGCTCCAGCATCCCCCGCAACCCTGAGTGCAGGATAAGCGGAAGATGATGAATGCAGAAATAAACAGCACAAATAAAAGAAAAAAGATATTGCAAAAAAGACCCAAATAGATGAATGCAAAAACTGGAAAAAAGACAAGGAACATGCTGTTCTACAAGTTTACAAGCGCTAAGTTTTCAACTTTTTTAAATTCAAATTTCAGTTAGAAAAGCGTATGGTTAACATTTAGTAACTACTAATTGCACCACTTGTGCTACCTGCTCTTGATGACGTCACAGATGGATGTGTTGCAAGGCTTTGGTTTCGGGGGTTGTGTGGGGAGCGGTGGATTGTAACAGGAAGTGCCGTTAACCTGCCACTTGTGTGACATTTTGGAGCATGATAGATCGATCTTTCCACTGGGCAACATGCAGTCGTCTGTGCGGTTTTGCGTACATGTACCTGGAGAAACCTTGGCTGTTAGAAAACTAGATAATCCAGTCAATCCTGATCATAACAAGCTGTTTTACCACAAACAGTAACCATAATGTAAATAACGATAGCCTATCAACCACATATTAACTGATATTTCAAATCAGGGGGCAAAACTCACCACACAGGCCCTCTGTGTTACCACGAAACTCGCCAAATGGCAGGTAGATACTGAAAATCTGCCCTGAGAAGATGATCTTGGCGCTAATCTTTGGGATTGTGAGCACAGTCTCAATGCCTGTGGTGATGATGCGGAAGTCAGCGTTCTGGAACATGGGTCTGACAGGCTTGTCATTCACTGACACCTAAAACAAAAAAAAAAATTGGATTTAATTATCAGAACATTAGCGTTTTATAACATAAGCACAAGTTTTGATCCGAAGAATCCAGGACTGCCCACACTTTCAGCTTGAGACTGAACAGAAATTCTCAAAGCAACATTTAAAATTAACAAATTGCGCTTTTGTTGCATTCAGATATCGCAACTTTATGCATGATATAATTGGTCAAAACTGTCAGTGGTGGGAAACGCATTAAAATAGGAAATACTAGAAGAATTCGGAAAAAAATCAAGATTAAAAAGGGAGACAGTTAACAGCGCTACACTATTACCTGGTTCACAAAAATATTTTTGATTTCGTCCTGAGAGATTAAAATCTTGTAGCTTTGGTAGAAGATGGTGATTGACTGAGGGCAGGTAAAGTCTTTAGATGAACCACAGAAGTAGTTGTGGATCATGACACTGAAATTGTATTTGGGCAGGATCTCTTTCACCAGCCAGTATGTACAGTTTCCTTGAGACATATAATAGGTCCCATCAAAGGTGACATAATGGGGGTCTCCCCATCCATGGCAGACACCTTGAAAGGAAAAAGATATTACATTGAAAAAATAAATCATATTTAACCTGAGTTTTTTGAATATAGGGGTATTTGAGCTGGCATCACTTACACTGGCATTCATATTGGGAACAGCAACCATCAGCATTCTTCACTTCAACAGATGGGAAATTATTTGCACAGACTTTACGTTTCATAGCAGGACATTCCATGGCATGGAAGGTTGTTTTCCCATTCTCACATTTTCCAATTGTACAGTTTGGTCCCTTTACGGTTTCACCATTCTAAAAGTAAATGTATTGCAATAAAACGGCATTAGGATATTTAGAATTTCCTGAAATAACCTGATAACAAATATAAATTACATCAAAAATGGAATTCAATAGTCGAAAATAATAATGATAAATAAAAACCTTTATTGGTGGATTCACATCATAGCAGGGAGGCTTGGAACACTTCTGATGTTCTGGGACTACATAACAGGAGTCATTGCAGTACCCAAGGTAACAATAACCATCATCATCTGTTTTATTGTAGACTAAGGAACCTAAAAGACAGAAAGATAGGTTGGTAAAAAAGTCCAGGCACAGGTTTATTTATCATACTCAAAGGATTGAACTTAATCGTATGTGCATTGTGTTATCTCACTTGCAAGAGCAATTGCATTTTTTCGAAACATTTAAAGAGAAGTAGATTTATTTCTTGAATCTAATTTTTAGTTTGGTTGCTACAGGGACATATTGTAAGAGGTATTTTGAATATTTTGACAACGTAAACATTGTGACAAGTGGACAAAAAAAGTAAGACAAAAAATTGGATACATTGTTTCTTTCTTGGAAGATCCTTTGATGTTGAAAAACGGTTTGATTTCAGAAAGAAATTAACACAGCACTGATCTAGGAAATCTGATATATTTATGAGTAAAAAAAGTGTCAAACTGGAATACACACACACACACATATATATATATATATATATATATATATATATTTTTTTTTTTTTGTTTTTACTGGATTTTTTACATTAAGAATTAGCTAAAATTTGGTAGTGGAATATAAGTGGGTACTAAGTTAATCAGTTGAAAGTAATGTTGGCGACAACCAAATGACCTATGGTGAATTCATATTGACATGAAGGGGAAACGGTACTGAGAAGCAAACAAAAAAAAGTTATGTAAAGATAAACTGACCTGGTGGAAATGTAGTATTTTCGTGATGGCACTGGCATTCTTGTTTCTTAGTTACCAATTGAGTGGTGCTTCCAGTCAGAACATTTTCAGTTGAAATGTGAAGAGTGGTAGGTGCAGAAGGAGTTGTGGGTGTTGTCGTCGGCTTGGTGGGGGTCGAATGTGATGCCGTGGGAAGTGTAGTTGGAGTTGTGCCTGGACACGCGCAGCATTGGAGTCGAATCTCGTAGTCCAAGCATTGCTTCTGAAGGCCTTGTTGGTCGTTGTTGCATATCAGACCCACATGTCTGTTGCAAATAAGCTCTTGTCCCACCTGAGAGATTGTCAGGTTCGGATATGCAGCTGGTCTACACTGGACTTCCACGGGGTTTGCACAAATGAGATGACCGGCAGAGATTATGTGTTGGATAGTTTCCTGTTCCCCGCCATTGCGACCTGATGTGGGCTTCCCAAGATTGATCCACGGTGACCAGTCACATGTCATGCTATGCCCGCCAGGGCAAGGCCCATGAGTTGTGGTCTGAGAAGTGGTAGTTGTAGTCACGGTTGTGGGGGTGGTGCGGGTTGTTGATGTGGGAGTTGAGACTGTGGTTGACGGAGTTGTGGGTGTTGTCGTCGGCTTGGTGGGGGTCGAATGTGATGCCGTGGGAAGTGTAGTTGGAGTTGTGCCTGGACACGCGCAGCATTGGAGTCGAATCTCGTAGTCCAAGCATTGCTTCTGAAGGCCTTGTTGGTCGTTGTTGCATATCAGACCCACATGTCTGTTGCAAATAAGCTCTTGTCCCACCTGAGAGATTGTCAGGTTCGGATATGCAGCTGGTCTACACTGGACTTCCACGGGGTTTGCACAAATGAGATGACCGGCAGAGATTATGTGTTGGATAGTTTCCTGTTCCCCGCCATTGCGACCTGATGTGGGCTTCCCAAGATTGATCCACGGTGACCAGTCACATGTCATGCTATGCCCGCCAGGGCAAGGCCCATGAGTTGTGGTCTGAGAAGTGGTAGTTGTAGTCACGGTTGTGGGGGTGGTGCGGGTTGTTGATGTGGGAGTTGAGACTGTGGTTGACGGAGTTGTGGGTGTTGTCGTCGGCTTGGTGGGGGTCGAATGTGATGCCGTGGGAAGTGTAGTTGGAGTTGTGCCTGGACACGCGCAGCATTGGAGTCGAATCTCGTAGTCCAAGCATTGCTTCTGAAGGCCTTGTTGGTCGTTGTTGCATATCAGACCCACATGTCTGTTGCAAATAAGCTCTTGTCCCACCTGAGAGATTGTCAGGTTCGGATATGCAGCTGGTCTACACTGGACTTCCACGGGGTTTGCACAAATGAGATGACCGGCAGAGATTATGTGTTGGATAGTTTCCTGTTCCCCGCCATTGCGACCTGATGTGGGCTTCCCAAGATTGATCCACGGTGACCAGTCACATGTCATGCTATGCCCGCCAGGGCAAGGCCCATGAGTTGTGGTCTGAGAAGTGGTAGTTGTAGTCACGGTTGTGGGGGTGGTGCGGGTTGTTGATGTGGGAGTTGAGACTGTGGTTGACGGAGTTGTGGGTGTTGTCGTCGGCTTGGTGGGGGTCGAATGTGATGCCGTGGGAAGTGTAGTTGGAGTTGTGCCTGGACACGCGCAGCATTGGAGTCGAATCTCGTAGTCCAAGCATTGCTTCTGAAGGCCTTGTTGGTCGTTGTTGCATATCAGACCCACATGTCTGTTGCAAATAAGCTCTTGTCCCACCTGAGAGATTGTCAGGTTCGGATATGCAGCTGGTCTACACTGGACTTCCACGGGGTTTGCACAAATGAGATGACCGGCAGAGATTATGTGTTGGATAGTTTCCTGTTCCCCGCCATTGCGACCTGATGTGGGCTTCCCAAGATTGATCCACGGTGACCAGTCACATGTCATGCTATGCCCGCCAGGGCAAGGCCCATGAGTTGTGGTCTGAGAAGTGGTAGTTGTAGTCACGGTTGTGGGGGTGGTGCGGGTTGTTGATGTGGGAGTTGAGACTGTGGTTGACGGAGTTGTGGGTGTTGTCGTCGGCTTGGTGGGGGTCGAATGTGATGCCGTGGGAAGTGTAGTTGGAGTTGTGCCTGGACACGCGCAGCATTGGAGTCGAATCTCGTAGTCCAAGCATTGCTTCTGAAGGCCTTGTTGGTCGTTGTTGCATATCAGACCCACATGTCTGTTGCAAATAAGCTCTTGTCCCACCTGAGAGATTGTCAGGTTCGGATATGCAGCTGGTCTACACTGGACTTCCACGGGGTTTGCACAAATGAGATGACCGGCAGAGATTATGTGTTGGATAGTTTCCTGTTCCCCGCCATTGCGACCTGATGTGGGCTTCCCAAGATTGATCCACGGTGACCAGTCACATGTCATGCTATGCCCGCCAGGGCAAGGCCCATGAGTTGTGGTCTGAGAAGTGGTAGTTGTAGTCACGGTTGTGGGGGTGGTGCGGGTTGTTGATGTGGGAGTTGAGACTGTGGTTGACGGAGTTGTGGGTGTTGTCGTCGGCTTGGTGGGGGTCGAATGTGATGCCGTGGGAAGTGTAGTTGGAGTTGTGCCTGGACACGCGCAGCATTGGAGTCGAATCTCGTAGTCCAAGCATTGCTTCTGAAGGCCTTGTTGGTCGTTGTTGCATATCAGACCCACATGTCTGTTGCAAATAAGCTCTTGTCCCACCTGAGAGATTGTCAGGTTCGGATATGCAGCTGGTCTACACTGGACTTCCACGGGGTTTGCACAAATGAGATGACCGGCAGAGATTATGTGTTGGATAGTTTCCTGTTCCCCGCCATTGCGACCTGATGTGGGCTTCCCAAGATTGATCCACGGTGACCAGTCACATGTCATGCTATGCCCGCCAGGGCAAGGCCCATGAGTTGTGGTCTGAGAAGTGGTAGTTGTAGTCACGGTTGTGGGGGTGGTGCGGGTTGTTGATGTGGGAGTTGAGACTGTGGTTGACGGAGTTGTGGGTGTTGTCGTCGGCTTGGTGGGGGTCGAATGTGATGCCGTGGGAAGTGTAGTTGGAGTTGTGCCTGGACACGCGCAGCATTGGAGTCGAATCTCGTAGTCCAAGCATTGCTTCTGAAGGCCTTGTTGGTCGTTGTTGCATATCAGACCCACATGTCTGTTGCAAATAAGCTCTTGTCCCACCTGAGAGATTGTCAGGTTCGGATATGCAGCTGGTCTACACTGGACTTCCACGGGGTTTGCACAAATGAGATGACCGGCAGAGATTATGTGTTGGATAGTTTCCTGTTCCCCGCCATTGCGACCTGATGTGGGCTTCCCAAGATTGATCCACGGTGACCAGTCACATGTCATGCTATGCCCGCCAGGGCAAGGCCCATGAGTTGTGGTCTGAGAAGTGGTAGTTGTAGTCACGGTTGTGGGGGTGGTGCGGGTTGTTGATGTGGGAGTTGAGACTGTGGTTGACGGAGTTGTGGGTGTTGTCGTCGGCTTGGTGGGGGTCGAATGTGATGCCGTGGGAAGTGTAGTTGGAGTTGTGCCTGGACACGCGCAGCATTGGAGTCGAATCTCGTAGTCCAAGCATTGCTTCTGAAGGCCTTGTTGGTCGTTGTTGCATATCAGACCCACATGTCTGTTGCAAATAAGCTCTTGTCCCACCTGAGAGATTGTCAGGTTCGGATATGCAGCTGGTCTACACTGGACTTCCACGGGGTTTGCACAAATGAGATGACCGGCAGAGATTATGTGTTGGATAGTTTCCTGTTCCCCGCCATTGCGACCTGATGTGGGCTTCCCAAGATTGATCCACGGTGACCAGTCACATGTCATGCTATGCCCGCCAGGGCAAGGCCCATGAGTTGTGGTCTGAGAAGTGGTAGTTGTAGTCACGGTTGTGGGGGTGGTGCGGGTTGTTGATGTGGGAGTTGAGACTGTGGTTGACGGAGTTGTGGGTGTTGTCGTCGGCTTGGTGGGGGTCGAATGTGATGCCGTGGGAAGTGTAGTTGGAGTTGTGCCTGGACACGCGCAGCATTGGAGTCGAATCTCGTAGTCCAAGCATTGCTTCTGAAGGCCTTGTTGGTCGTTGTTGCATATCAGACCCACATGTCTGTTGCAAATAAGCTCTTGTCCCACCTGAGAGATTGTCAGGTTCGGATATGCAGCTGGTCTACACTGGACTTCCACGGGGTTTGCACAAATGAGATGACCGGCAGAGATTATGTGTTGGATAGTTTCCTGTTCCCCGCCATTGCGACCTGATGTGGGCTTCCCAAGATTGATCCACGGTGACCAGTCACATGTCATGCTATGCCCGCCAGGGCAAGGCCCATGAGTTGTGGTCTGAGAAGTGGTAGTTGTAGTCACGGTTGTGGGGGTGGTGCGGGTTGTTGATGTGGGAGTTGAGACTGTGGTTGACGGAGTTGTGGGTGTTGTCGTCGGCTTGGTGGGGGTCGAATGTGATGCCGTGGGAAGTGTAGTTGGAGTTGTGCCTGGACACGCGCAGCATTGGAGTCGAATCTCGTAGTCCAAGCATTGCTTCTGAAGGCCTTGTTGGTCGTTGTTGCATATCAGACCCACATGTCTGTTGCAAATAAGCTCTTGTCCCACCTGAGAGATTGTCAGGTTCGGATATGCAGCTGGTCTACACTGGACTTCCACGGGGTTTGCACAAATGAGATGACCGGCAGAGATTATGTGTTGGATAGTTTCCTGTTCCCCGCCATTGCGACCTGATGTGGGCTTCCCAAGATTGATCCACGGTGACCAGTCACATGTCATGCTATGCCCGCCAGGGCAAGGCCCATGAGTTGTGGTCTGAGAAGTGGTAGTTGTAGTCACGGTTGTGGGGGTGGTGCGGGTTGTTGATGTGGGAGTTGAGACTGTGGTTGACGGAGTTGTGGGTGTTGTCGTCGGCTTGGTGGGGGTCGAATGTGATGCCGTGGGAAGTGTAGTTGGAGTTGTGCCTGGACACGCGCAGCATTGGAGTCGAATCTCGTAGTCCAAGCATTGCTTCTGAAGGCCTTGTTGGTCGTTGTTGCATATCAGACCCACATGTCTGTTGCAAATAAGCTCTTGTCCCACCTGAGAGATTGTCAGGTTCGGATATGCAGCTGGTCTACACTGGACTTCCACGGGGTTTGCACAAATGAGATGACCGGCAGAGATTATGTGTTGGATAGTTTCCTGTTCCCCGCCATTGCGACCTGATGTGGGCTTCCCAAGATTGATCCACGGTGACCAGTCACATGTCATGCTATGCCCGCCAGGGCAAGGCCCATGAGTTGTGGTCTGAGAAGTGGTAGTTGTAGTCACGGTTGTGGGGGTGGTGCGGGTTGTTGATGTGGGAGTTGAGACTGTGGTTGACGGAGTTGTGGGTGTTGTCGTCGGCTTGGTGGGGGTCGAATGTGATGCCGTGGGAAGTGTAGTTGGAGTTGTGCCTGGACACGCGCAGCATTGGAGTCGAATCTCGTAGTCCAAGCATTGCTTCTGAAGGCCTTGTTGGTCGTTGTTGCATATCAGACCCACATGTCTGTTGCAAATAAGCTCTTGTCCCACCTGAGAGATTGTCAGGTTCGGATATGCAGCTGGTCTACACTGGACTTCCACGGGGTTTGCACAAATGAGATGACCGGCAGAGATTATGTGTTGGATAGTTTCCTGTTCCCCGCCATTGCGACCTGATGTGGGCTTCCCAAGATTGATCCACGGTGACCAGTCACATGTCATGCTATGCCCGCCAGGGCAAGGCCCATGAGTTGTGGTCTGAGAAGTGGTAGTTGTAGTCACGGTTGTGGGGGTGGTGCGGGTTGTTGATGTGGGAGTTGAGACTGTGGTTGACGGAGTTGTGGGTGTTGTCGTCGGCTTGGTGGGGGTCGAATGTGATGCCGTGGGAAGTGTAGTTGGAGTTGTGCCTGGACACGCGCAGCATTGGAGTCGAATCTCGTAGTCCAAGCATTGCTTCTGAAGGCCTTGTTGGTCGTTGTTGCATATCAGACCCACATGTCTGTTGCAAATAAGCTCTTGTCCCACCTGAGAGATTGTCAGGTTCGGATATGCAGCTGGTCTACACTGGACTTCCACGGGGTTTGCACAAATGAGATGACCGGCAGAGATTATGTGTTGGATAGTTTCCTGTTCCCCGCCATTGCGACCTGATGTGGGCTTCCCAAGATTGATCCACGGTGACCAGTCACATGTCATGCTATGCCCGCCAGGGCAAGGCCCATGAGTTGTGGTCTGAGAAGTGGTAGTTGTAGTCACGGTTGTGGGGGTGGTGCGGGTTGTTGATGTGGGAGTTGAGACTGTGGTTGACGGAGTTGTGGGTGTTGTCGTCGGCTTGGTGGGGGTCGAATGTGATGCCGTGGGAAGTGTAGTTGGAGTTGTGCCTGAACACGCGCAGCATTGGAGTCGAATCTCGTAGTCCAAGCATTGCTTCTGAAGGCCTTGTTGGTCGTTGTTGCATATCAGACCCACATGTCTGTTGCAAATAAGCTCTTGTCCCACCTGAGAGATTGTCAGGTTCGGATATGCAGCTGGTCTACACTGGACTTCCACGGGGTTTGCACAAATGAGATGACCGGCAGAGATTATGTGTTGGATAGTTTCCTGTTCCCCGCCATTGCGACCTGATGTGGGCTTCCCAAGATTGATCCACGGTGACCAGTCACATGTCATGCTATGCCCGCCAGGGCAAGGCCCATGAGTTGTGGTCTGAGAAGTGGTAGTTGTAGTCACGGTTGTGGGGGTGGTGCGGGTTGTTGATGTGGGAGTTGAGACTGTGGTTGACGGAGTTGTGGGTGTTGTCGTCGGCTTGGTGGGGGTCGAATGTGATGCCGTGGGAAGTGTAGTTGGAGTTGTGCCTGGACACGCGCAGCATTGGAGTCGAATCTCGTAGTCCAAGCATTGCTTCTGAAGGCCTTGTTGGTCGTTGTTGCATATCAGACCCACATGTCTGTTGCAAATAAGCTCTTGTCCCACCTGAGAGATTGTCAGGTTCGGATATGCAGCTGGTCTACACTGGACTTCCACGGGGTTTGCACAAATGAGATGACCGGCAGAGATTATGTGTTGGATAGTTTCCTGTTCCCCGCCATTGCGACCTGATGTGGGCTTCCCAAGATTGATCCACGGTGACCAGTCACATGTCATGCTATGCCCGCCAGGGCAAGGCCCATGAGTTGTGGTCTGAGAAGTGGTAGTTGTAGTCACGGTTGTGGGGGTGGTGCGGGTTGTTGATGTGGGAGTTGAGACTGTGGTTGACGGAGTTGTGGGTGTTGTCGTCGGCTTGGTGGGGGTCGAATGTGATGCCGTGGGAAGTGTAGTTGGAGTTGTGCCTGGACACGCGCAGCATTGGAGTCGAATCTCGTAGTCCAAGCATTGCTTCTGAAGGCCTTGTTGGTCGTTGTTGCATATCAGACCCACATGTCTGTTGCAAATAAGCTCTTGTCCCACCTGAGAGATTGTCAGGTTCGGATATGCAGCTGGTCTACACTGGACTTCCACGGGGTTTGCACAAATGAGATGACCGGCAGAGATTATGTGTTGGATAGTTTCCTGTTCCCCGCCATTGCGACCTGATGTGGGCTTCCCAAGATTGATCCACGGTGACCAGTCACATGTCATGCTATGCCCGCCAGGGCAAGGCCCATGAGTTGTGGTCTGAGAAGTGGTAGTTGTAGTCACGGTTGTGGGGGTGGTGCGGGTTGTTGATGTGGGAGTTGAGACTGTGGTTGACGGAGTTGTGGGTGTTGTCGTCGGCTTGGTGGGGGTCGAATGTGATGCCGTGGGAAGTGTAGTTGGAGTTGTGCCTGGACACGCGCAGCATTGGAGTCGAATCTCGTAGTCCAAGCATTGCTTCTGAAGGCCTTGTTGGTCGTTGTTGCATATCAGACCCACATGTCTGTTGCAAATAAGCTCTTGTCCCACCTGAGAGATTGTCAGGTTCGGATATGCAGCTGGTCTACACTGGACTTCCACGGGGTTTGCACAAATGAGATGACCGGCAGAGATTATGTGTTGGATAGTTTCCTGTTCCCCGCCATTGCGACCTGATGTGGGCTTCCCAAGATTGATCCACGGTGACCAGTCACATGTCATGCTATGCCCGCCAGGGCAAGGCCCATGAGTTGTGGTCTGAGAAGTGGTAGTTGTAGTCACGGTTGTGGGGGTGGTGCGGGTTGTTGATGTGGGAGTTGAGACTGTGGTTGACGGAGTTGTGGGTGTTGTCGTCGGCTTGGTGGGGGTCGAATGTGATGCCGTGGGAAGTGTAGTTGGAGTTGTGCCTGGACACGCGCAGCATTGGAGTCGAATCTCGTAGTCCAAGCATTGCTTCTGAAGGCCTTGTTGGTCGTTGTTGCATATCAGACCCACATGTCTGTTGCAAATAAGCTCTTGTCCCACCTGAGAGATTGTCAGGTTCGGATATGCAGCTGGTCTACACTGGACTTCCACGGGGTTTGCACAAATGAGATGACCGGCAGAGATTATGTGTTGGATAGTTTCCTGTTCCCCGCCATTGCGACCTGATGTGGGCTTCCCAAGATTGATCCACGGTGACCAGTCACATGTCATGCTATGCCCGCCAGGGCAAGGCCCATGAGTTGTGGTCTGAGAAGTGGTAGTTGTAGTCACGGTTGTGGGGGTGGTGCGGGTTGTTGATGTGGGAGTTGAGACTGTGGTTGACGGAGTTGTGGGTGTTGTCGTCGGCTTGGTGGGGGTCGAATGTGATGCCGTGGGAAGTGTAGTTGGAGTTGTGCCTGGACACGCGCAGCATTGGAGTCGAATCTCGTAGTCCAAGCATTGCTTCTGAAGGCCTTGTTGGTCGTTGTTGCATATCAGACCCACATGTCTGTTGCAAATAAGCTCTTGTCCCACCTGAGAGATTGTCAGGTTCGGATATGCAGCTGGTCTACACTGGACTTCCACGGGGTTTGCACAAATGAGATGACCGGCAGAGATTATGTGTTGGATAGTTTCCTGTTCCCCGCCATTGCGACCTGATGTGGGCTTCCCAAGATTGATCCACGGTGACCAGTCACATGTCATGCTATGCCCGCCAGGGCAAGGCCCATGAGTTGTGGTCTGAGAAGTGGTAGTTGTAGTCACGGTTGTGGGGGTGGTGCGGGTTGTTGATGTGGGAGTTGAGACTGTGGTTGACGGAGTTGTGGGTGTTGTCGTCGGCTTGGTGGGGGTCGAATGTGATGCCGTGGGAAGTGTAGTTGGAGTTGTGCCTGGACACGCGCAGCATTGGAGTCGAATCTCGTAGTCCAAGCATTGCTTCTGAAGGCCTTGTTGGTCGTTGTTGCATATCAGACCCACATGTCTGTTGCAAATAAGCTCTTGTCCCACCTGAGAGATTGTCAGGTTCGGATATGCAGCTGGTCTACACTGGACTTCCACGGGGTTTGCACAAATGAGATGACCGGCAGAGATTATGTGTTGGATAGTTTCCTGTTCCCCGCCATTGCGACCTGATGTGGGCTTCCCAAGATTGATCCACGGTGACCAGTCACATGTCATGCTATGCCCGCCAGGGCAAGGCCCATGAGTTGTGGTCTGAGAAGTGGTAGTTGTAGTCACGGTTGTGGGGGTGGTGCGGGTTGTTGATGTGGGAGTTGAGACTGTGGTTGACGGAGTTGTGGGTGTTGTCGTCGGCTTGGTGGGGGTCGAATGTGATGCCGTGGGAAGTGTAGTTGGAGTTGTGCCTGGACACGCGCAGCATTGGAGTCGAATCTCGTAGTCCAAGCATTGCTTCTGAAGGCCTTGTTGGTCGTTGTTGCATATCAGACCCACATGTCTGTTGCAAATAAGCTCTTGTCCCACCTGAGAGATTGTCAGGTTCGGATATGCAGCTGGTCTACACTGGACTTCCACGGGGTTTGCACAAATGAGATGACCGGCAGAGATTATGTGTTGGATAGTTTCCTGTTCCCCGCCATTGCGACCTGATGTGGGCTTCCCAAGATTGATCCACGGTGACCAGTCACATGTCATGCTATGCCCGCCAGGGCAAGGCCCATGAGTTGTGGTCTGAGAAGTGGTAGTTGTAGTCACGGTTGTGGGGGTGGTGCGGGTTGTTGATGTGGGAGTTGAGACTGTGGTTGACGGAGTTGTGGGTGTTGTCGTCGGCTTGGTGGGGGTCGAATGTGATGCCGTGGGAAGTGTAGTTGGAGTTGTGCCTGGACACGCGCAGCATTGGAGTCGAATCTCGTAGTCCAAGCATTGCTTCTGAAGGCCTTGTTGGTCGTTGTTGCATATCAGACCCACATGTCTGTTGCAAATAAGCTCTTGTCCCACCTGAGAGATTGTCAGGTTCGGATATGCAGCTGGTCTACACTGGACTTCCACGGGGTTTGCACAAATGAGATGACCGGCAGAGATTATGTGTTGGATAGTTTCCTGTTCCCCGCCATTGCGACCTGATGTGGGCTTCCCAAGATTGATCCACGGTGACCAGTCACATGTCATGCTATGCCCGCCAGGGCAAGGCCCATGAGTTGTGGTCTGAGAAGTGGTAGTTGTAGTCACGGTTGTGGGGGTGGTGCGGGTTGTTGATGTGGGAGTTGAGACTGTGGTTGACGGAGTTGTGGGTGTTGTCGTCGGCTTGGTGGGGGTCGAATGTGATGCCGTGGGAAGTGTAGTTGGAGTTGTGCCTGGACACGCGCAGCATTGGAGTCGAATCTCGTAGTCCAAGCATTGCTTCTGAAGGCCTTGTTGGTCGTTGTTGCATATCAGACCCACATGTCTGTTGCAAATAAGCTCTTGTCCCACCTGAGAGATTGTCAGGTTCGGATATGCAGCTGGTCTACACTGGACTTCCACGGGGTTTGCACAAATGAGATGACCGGCAGAGATTATGTGTTGGATAGTTTCCTGTTCCCCGCCATTGCGACCTGATGTGGGCTTCCCAAGATTGATCCACGGTGACCAGTCACATGTCATGCTATGCCCGCCAGGGCAAGGCCCATGAGTTGTGGTCTGAGAAGTGGTAGTTGTAGTCACGGTTGTGGGGGTGGTGCGGGTTGTTGATGTGGGAGTTGAGACTGTGGTTGACGGAGTTGTGGGTGTTGTCGTCGGCTTGGTGGGGGTCGAATGTGATGCCGTGGGAAGTGTAGTTGGAGTTGTGCCTGGACACGCGCAGCATTGGAGTCGAATCTCGTAGTCCAAGCATTGCTTCTGAAGGCCTTGTTGGTCGTTGTTGCATATCAGACCCACATGTCTGTTGCAAATAAGCTCTTGTCCCACCTGAGAGATTGTCAGGTTCGGATATGCAGCTGGTCTACACTGGACTTCCACGGGGTTTGCACAAATGAGATGACCGGCAGAGATTATGTGTTGGATAGTTTCCTGTTCCCCGCCATTGCGACCTGATGTGGGCTTCCCAAGATTGATCCACGGTGACCAGTCACATGTCATGCTATGCCCGCCAGGGCAAGGCCCATGAGTTGTGGTCTGAGAAGTGGTAGTTGTAGTCACGGTTGTGGGGGTGGTGCGGGTTGTTGATGTGGGAGTTGAGACTGTGGTTGACGGAGTTGTGGGTGTTGTCGTCGGCTTGGTGGGGGTCGAATGTGATGCCGTGGGAAGTGTAGTTGGAGTTGTGCCTGGACACGCGCAGCATTGGAGTCGAATCTCGTAGTCCAAGCATTGCTTCTGAAGGCCTTGTTGGTCGTTGTTGCATATCAGACCCACATGTCTGTTGCAAATAAGCTCTTGTCCCACCTGAGAGATTGTCAGGTTCGGATATGCAGCTGGTCTACACTGGACTTCCACGGGGTTTGCACAAATGAGATGACCGGCAGAGATTATGTGTTGGATAGTTTCCTGTTCCCCGCCATTGCGACCTGATGTGGGCTTCCCAAGATTGATCCACGGTGACCAGTCACATGTCATGCTATGCCCGCCAGGGCAAGGCCCATGAGTTGTGGTCTGAGAAGTGGTAGTTGTAGTCACGGTTGTGGGGGTGGTGCGGGTTGTTGATGTGGGAGTTGAGACTGTGGTTGACGGAGTTGTGGGTGTTGTCGTCGGCTTGGTGGGGGTCGAATGTGATGCCGTGGGAAGTGTAGTTGGAGTTGTGCCTGGACACGCGCAGCATTGGAGTCGAATCTCGTAGTCCAAGCATTGCTTCTGAAGGCCTTGTTGGTCGTTGTTGCATATCAGACCCACATGTCTGTTGCAAATAAGCTCTTGTCCCACCTGAGAGATTGTCAGGTTCGGATATGCAGCTGGTCTACACTGGACTTCCACGGGGTTTGCACAAATGAGATGACCGGCAGAGATTATGTGTTGGATAGTTTCCTGTTCCCCGCCATTGCGACCTGATGTGGGCTTCCCAAGATTGATCCACGGTGACCAGTCACATGTCATGCTATGCCCGCCAGGGCAAGGCCCATGAGTTGTGGTCTGAGAAGTGGTAGTTGTAGTCACGGTTGTGGGGGTGGTGCGGGTTGTTGATGTGGGAGTTGAGACTGTGGTTGACGGAGTTGTGGGTGTTGTCGTCGGCTTGGTGGGGGTCGAATGTGATGCCGTGGGAAGTGTAGTTGGAGTTGTGCCTGGACACGCGCAGCATTGGAGTCGAATCTCGTAGTCCAAGCATTGCTTCTGAAGGCCTTGTTGGTCGTTGTTGCATATCAGACCCACATGTCTGTTGCAAATAAGCTCTTGTCCCACCTGAGAGATTGTCAGGTTCGGATATGCAGCTGGTCTACACTGGACTTCCACGGGGTTTGCACAAATGAGATGACCGGCAGAGATTATGTGTTGGATAGTTTCCTGTTCCCCGCCATTGCGACCTGATGTGGGCTTCCCAAGATTGATCCACGGTGACCAGTCACATGTCATGCTATGCCCGCCAGGGCAAGGCCCATGAGTTGTGGTCTGAGAAGTGGTAGTTGTAGTCACGGTTGTGGGGGTGGTGCGGGTTGTTGATGTGGGAGTTGAGACTGTGGTTGACGGAGTTGTGGGTGTTGTCGTCGGCTTGGTGGGGGTCGAATGTGATGCCGTGGGAAGTGTAGTTGGAGTTGTGCCTGGACACGCGCAGCATTGGAGTCGAATCTCGTAGTCCAAGCATTGCTTCTGAAGGCCTTGTTGGTCGTTGTTGCATATCAGACCCACATGTCTGTTGCAAATAAGCTCTTGTCCCACCTGAGAGATTGTCAGGTTCGGATATGCAGCTGGTCTACACTGGACTTCCACGGGGTTTGCACAAATGAGATGACCGGCAGAGATTATGTGTTGGATAGTTTCCTGTTCCCCGCCATTGCGACCTGATGTGGGCTTCCCAAGATTGATCCACGGTGACCAGTCACATGTCATGCTATGCCCGCCAGGGCAAGGCCCATGAGTTGTGGTCTGAGAAGTGGTAGTTGTAGTCACGGTTGTGGGGGTGGTGCGGGTTGTTGATGTGGGAGTTGAGACTGTGGTTGACGGAGTTGTGGGTGTTGTCGTCGGCTTGGTGGGGGTCGAATGTGATGCCGTGGGAAGTGTAGTTGGAGTTGTGCCTGGACACGCGCAGCATTGGAGTCGAATCTCGTAGTCCAAGCATTGCTTCTGAAGGCCTTGTTGGTCGTTGTTGCATATCAGACCCACATGTCTGTTGCAAATAAGCTCTTGTCCCACCTGAGAGATTGTCAGGTTCGGATATGCAGCTGGTCTACACTGGACTTCCACGGGGTTTGCACAAATGAGATGACCGGCAGAGATTATGTGTTGGATAGTTTCCTGTTCCCCGCCATTGCGACCTGATGTGGGCTTCCCAAGATTGATCCACGGTGACCAGTCACATGTCATGCTATGCCCGCCAGGGCAAGGCCCATGAGTTGTGGTCTGAGAAGTGGTAGTTGTAGTCACGGTTGTGGGGGTGGTGCGGGTTGTTGATGTGGGAGTTGAGACTGTGGTTGACGGAGTTGTGGGTGTTGTCGTCGGCTTGGTGGGGGTCGAATGTGATGCCGTGGGAAGTGTAGTTGGAGTTGTGCCTGGACATGCGCAGCATTGGAGTCGAATCTCGTAGTCCAAGCATTGCTTCTGAAGGCCTTGTTGGTCGTTGTTGCATATCAGACCCACATGTCTGTTGCAAATAAGCTCTTGTCCCACCTGAGAGATTGTCAGGTTCGGATATGCAGCTGGTCTACACTGGACTTCCACGGGGTTTGCACAAATGAGATGACCGGCAGAGATTATGTGTTGGATAGTTTCCTGTTCCCCGCCATTGCGACCTGATGTGGGCTTCCCAAGATTGATCCACGGTGACCAGTCACATGTCATGCTATGCCCGCCAGGGCAAGGCCCATGAGTTGTGGTCTGAGAAGTGGTAGTTGTAGTCACGGTTGTGGGGGTGGTGCGGGTTGTTGATGTGGGAGTTGAGACTGTGGTTGACGGAGTTGTGGGTGTTGTCGTCGGCTTGGTGGGGGTCGAATGTGATGCCGTGGGAAGTGTAGTTGGAGTTGTGCCTGGACACGCGCAGCATTGGAGTCGAATCTCGTAGTCCAAGCATTGCTTCTGAAGGCCTTGTTGGTCGTTGTTGCATATCAGACCCACATGTCTGTTGCAAATAAGCTCTTGTCCCACCTGAGAGATTGTCAGGTTCGGATATGCAGCTGGTCTACACTGGACTTCCACGGGGTTTGCACAAATGAGATGACCGGCAGAGATTATGTGTTGGATAGTTTCCTGTTCCCCGCCATTGCGACCTGATGTGGGCTTCCCAAGATTGATCCACGGTGACCAGTCACATGTCATGCTATGCCCGCCAGGGCAAGGCCCATGAGTTGTGGTCTGAGAAGTGGTAGTTGTAGTCACGGTTGTGGGGGTGGTGCGGGTTGTTGATGTGGGAGTTGAGACTGTGGTTGACGGAGTTGTGGGTGTTGTCGTCGGCTTGGTGGGGGTCGAATGTGATGCCGTGGGAAGTGTAGTTGGAGTTGTGCCTGGACATGCGCAGCATTGGAGTCGAATCTCGTAGTCCAAGCATTGCTTCTGAAGGCCTTGTTGGTCGTTGTTGCATATCAGACCCACATGTCTGTTGCAAATAAGCTCTTGTCCCACCTGAGAGATTGTCAGGTTCGGATATGCAGCTGGTCTACACTGGACTTCCACGGGGTTTGCACAAATGAGATGACCGGCAGAGATTATGTGTTGGATAGTTTCCTGTTCCCCGCCATTGCGACCTGATGTGGGCTTCCCAAGATTGATCCACGGTGACCAGTCACATGTCATGCTATGCCCGCCAGGGCAAGGCCCATGAGTTGTGGTCTGAGAAGTGGTAGTTGTAGTCACGGTTGTGGGGGTGGTGCGGGTTGTTGATGTGGGAGTTGAGACTGTGGTTGACGGAGTTGTGGGTGTTGTCGTCGGCTTGGTGGGGGTCGAATGTGATGCCGTGGGAAGTGTAGTTGGAGTTGTGCCTGGACACGCGCAGCATTGGAGTCGAATCTCGTAGTCCAAGCATTGCTTCTGAAGGCCTTGTTGGTCGTTGTTGCATATCAGACCCACATGTCTGTTGCAAATAAGCTCTTGTCCCACCTGAGAGATTGTCAGGTTCGGATATGCAGCTGGTCTACACTGGACTTCCACGGGGTTTGCACAAATGAGATGACCGGCAGAGATTATGTGTTGGATAGTTTCCTGTTCCCCGCCATTGCGACCTGATGTGGGCTTCCCAAGATTGATCCACGGTGACCAGTCACATGTCATGCTATGCCCGCCAGGGCAAGGCCCATGAGTTGTGGTCTGAGAAGTGGTAGTTGTAGTCACGGTTGTGGGGGTGGTGCGGGTTGTTGATGTGGGAGTTGAGACTGTGGTTGACGGAGTTGTGGGTGTTGTCGTCGGCTTGGTGGGGGTCGAATGTGATGCCGTGGGAAGTGTAGTTGGAGTTGTGCCTGGACACGCGCAGCATTGGAGTCGAATCTCGTAGTCCAAGCATTGCTTCTGAAGGCCTTGTTGGTCGTTGTTGCATATCAGACCCACATGTCTGTTGCAAATAAGCTCTTGTCCCACCTGAGAGATTGTCAGGTTCGGATATGCAGCTGGTCTACACTGGACTTCCACGGGGTTTGCACAAATGAGATGACCGGCAGAGATTATGTGTTGGATAGTTTCCTGTTCCCCGCCATTGCGACCTGATGTGGGCTTCCCAAGATTGATCCACGGTGACCAGTCACATGTCATGCTATGCCCGCCAGGGCAAGGCCCATGAGTTGTGGTCTGAGAAGTGGTAGTTGTAGTCACGGTTGTGGGGGTGGTGCGGGTTGTTGATGTGGGAGTTGAGACTGTGGTTGACGGAGTTGTGGGTGTTGTCGTCGGCTTGGTGGGGGTCGAATGTGATGCCGTGGGAAGTGTAGTTGGAGTTGTGCCTGGACACGCGCAGCATTGGAGTCGAATCTCGTAGTCCAAGCATTGCTTCTGAAGGCCTTGTTGGTCGTTGTTGCATATCAGACCCACATGTCTGTTGCAAATAAGCTCTTGTCCCACCTGAGAGATTGTCAGGTTCGGATATGCAGCTGGTCTACACTGGACTTCCACGGGGTTTGCACAAATGAGATGACCGGCAGAGATTATGTGTTGGATAGTTTCCTGTTCCCCGCCATTGCGACCTGATGTGGGCTTCCCAAGATTGATCCACGGTGACCAGTCACATGTCATGCTATGCCCGCCAGGGCAAGGCCCATGAGTTGTGGTCTGAGAAGTGGTAGTTGTAGTCACGGTTGTGGGGGTGGTGCGGGTTGTTGATGTGGGAGTTGAGACTGTGGTTGACGGAGTTGTGGGTGTTGTCGTCGGCTTGGTGGGGGTCGAATGTGATGCCGTGGGAAGTGTAGTTGGAGTTGTGCCTGGACACGCGCAGCATTGGAGTCGAATCTCGTAGTCCAAGCATTGCTTCTGAAGGCCTTGTTGGTCGTTGTTGCATATCAGACCCACATGTCTGTTGCAAATAAGCTCTTGTCCCACCTGAGAGATTGTCAGGTTCGGATATGCAGCTGGTCTACACTGGACTTCCACGGGGTTTGCACAAATGAGATGACCGGCAGAGATTATGTGTTGGATAGTTTCCTGTTCCCCGCCATTGCGACCTGATGTGGGCTTCCCAAGATTGATCCACGGTGACCAGTCACATGTCATGCTATGCCCGCCAGGGCAAGGCCCATGAGTTGTGGTCTGAGAAGTGGTAGTTGTAGTCACGGTTGTGGGGGTGGTGCGGGTTGTTGATGTGGGAGTTGAGACTGTGGTTGACGGAGTTGTGGGTGTTGTCGTCGGCTTGGTGGGGGTCGAATGTGATGCCGTGGGAAGTGTAGTTGGAGTTGTGCCTGGACACGCGCAGCATTGGAGTCGAATCTCGTAGTCCAAGCATTGCTTCTGAAGGCCTTGTTGGTCGTTGTTGCATATCAGACCCACATGTCTGTTGCAAATAAGCTCTTGTCCCACCTGAGAGATTGTCAGGTTCGGATATGCAGCTGGTCTACACTGGACTTCCACGGGGTTTGCACAAATGAGATGACCGGCAGAGATTATGTGTTGGATAGTTTCCTGTTCCCCGCCATTGCGACCTGATGTGGGCTTCCCAAGATTGATCCACGGTGACCAGTCACATGTCATGCTATGCCCGCCAGGGCAAGGCCCATGAGTTGTGGTCTGAGAAGTGGTAGTTGTAGTCACGGTTGTGGGGGTGGTGCGGGTTGTTGATGTGGGAGTTGAGACTGTGGTTGACGGAGTTGTGGGTGTTGTCGTCGGCTTGGTGGGGGTCGAATGTGATGCCGTGGGAAGTGTAGTTGGAGTTGTGCCTGGACACGCGCAGCATTGGAGTCGAATCTCGTAGTCCAAGCATTGCTTCTGAAGGCCTTGTTGGTCGTTGTTGCATATCAGACCCACATGTCTGTTGCAAATAAGCTCTTGTCCCACCTGAGAGATTGTCAGGTTCGGATATGCAGCTGGTCTACACTGGACTTCCACGGGGTTTGCACAAATGAGATGACCGGCAGAGATTATGTGTTGGATAGTTTCCTGTTCCCCGCCATTGCGACCTGATGTGGGCTTCCCAAGATTGATCCACGGTGACCAGTCACATGTCATGCTATGCCCGCCAGGGCAAGGCCCATGAGTTGTGGTCTGAGAAGTGGTAGTTGTAGTCACGGTTGTGGGGGTGGTGCGGGTTGTTGATGTGGGAGTTGAGACTGTGGTTGACGGAGTTGTGGGTGTTGTCGTCGGCTTGGTGGGGGTCGAATGTGATGCCGTGGGAAGTGTAGTTGGAGTTGTGCCTGGACACGCGCAGCATTGGAGTCGAATCTCGTAGTCCAAGCATTGCTTCTGAAGGCCTTGTTGGTCGTTGTTGCATATCAGACCCACATGTCTGTTGCAAATAAGCTCTTGTCCCACCTGAGAGATTGTCAGGTTCGGATATGCAGCTGGTCTACACTGGACTTCCACGGGGTTTGCACAAATGAGATGACCGGCAGAGATTATGTGTTGGATAGTTTCCTGTTCCCCGCCATTGCGACCTGATGTGGGCTTCCCAAGATTGATCCACGGTGACCAGTCACATGTCATGCTATGCCCGCCAGGGCAAGGCCCATGAGTTGTGGTCTGAGAAGTGGTAGTTGTAGTCACGGTTGTGGGGGTGGTGCGGGTTGTTGATGTGGGAGTTGAGACTGTGGTTGACGGAGTTGTGGGTGTTGTCGTCGGCTTGGTGGGGGTCGAATGTGATGCCGTGGGAAGTGTAGTTGGAGTTGTGCCTGGACACGCGCAGCATTGGAGTCGAATCTCGTAGTCCAAGCATTGCTTCTGAAGGCCTTGTTGGTCGTTGTTGCATATCAGACCCACATGTCTGTTGCAAATAAGCTCTTGTCCCACCTGAGAGATTGTCAGGTTCGGATATGCAGCTGGTCTACACTGGACTTCCACGGGGTTTGCACAAATGAGATGACCGGCAGAGATTATGTGTTGGATAGTTTCCTGTTCCCCGCCATTGCGACCTGATGTGGGCTTCCCAAGATTGATCCACGGTGACCAGTCACATGTCATGCTATGCCCGCCAGGGCAAGGCCCATGAGTTGTGGTCTGAGAAGTGGTAGTTGTAGTCACGGTTGTGGGGGTGGTGCGGGTTGTTGATGTGGGAGTTGAGACTGTGGTTGACGGAGTTGTGGGCGTTGTCGTAGACTTGGCGGGGGTCGAATGTGACGTCGTGGGAATTGTTGATGGAGTTTTTGATGGTGTATTTGACATTGTAGTAGAACTAATAGTTGGAGTTGCTGGTGTTGGGTTGCATTGCACCTTATGGCAGCACAGTACCCTTACTTCATAATTCAAACATATAAGAGAGCTTTGCAATCTATTCTCACATATAAGTCCCTCTTTGTTGCATGTTACTTTTTGCCCCAATTCACTAATGGGTCGTCCTTTATAATGAGTACTTTGACATTGCACTGATTTTGGACTCTCACAAATCTTAAAACCTTTTTCTATAATGTGTTTGATTGTTTCATTGTCTCCACTACTAAGTTCAGGTCCTGGGTAGTCTGCACTTATCCACTCTGACCAGCTGCATTGGGTTTCCTCACAAGGAGGGATTGTTGTTGTAAAAACAAAGGTACTTGAATGTTTGTCTGTATGACTTGTTACAGTGGGTATAGTTGTCGGACATGGGTCTGACCGCTTTTCAATGGTGCCATTGCTTAAACACACAGCTGTGATGCAATTGCCATGGCCATCTGTTGTGTTATAGATGGTTTCTTGGGGGAGATATTGTTTTCCTTTATAGGTGCAGTTACAGGCTGTGAAGAGAGATTATTATTGTTAGCATATCAAGTTAAATACTAGCGGGCTAATAGAGAACTGCCTCTACTGCCTGTCTGTGAAGGTTCTCAGTCATCCAGATCATGGTTAATGTCATGTCAAAATATTCTTCTTCAGTTGCCACAATAAGGTTTTGACAATTACCTCTACTTCAATTTCCACTTTCTGCTGTACAGCTTGAAATTTCCCCAACATTGGATGATTAAAAGCACATTCTATTCTATTGTATTCTATTACATTCTATTCTACTGTCGTAGTTTTTTTTTCATTCAGTGGTTATAATGTGGGAAAATGCTGAAAATAGGGGTCCTGTGATATCTACAGCAGCATGTTGGTATGTTTAAATTACAGTGTTTTTCTACCATGTTTTTGTCTTTCAATCTAACAGACTATAATTACTCGTCCAGGATATGGCAGCCCTGAGTTACTATCTTGGCAGTGTTACCTCAGGTTATGTGAGAGGTCCTCTCTCCTAATTGCATGCTCTCTGTACATACACTTAAAGCTCGAGCTAGCCCAAAAGAAAACACGGCCTTATGAAAACAAGGCCGTTTTGCCCTATGAAAACATCAGAGTAATTATTCTGGCAAATGCAGCTGTGTTGTACTTATGACAAATGCGTTAAAGCATTGAGAAATCCATGATGGTCCTTTAATTTCACACCGATTTGAAAAAATAAGTGCGTGAACAGCCAGTGACTTATCACGTGGTTGCCTGGCACAGCACAGCTTGTCAATTAATTTTTAGATGACATGTAACATTTTATGACCCAACCCTACTTGGGGTCTTTCTAAATGTTTTCATACCGTGTATATTGATGTGGCATTGGATGGTCATTGAACTGCAGATACTGAAGAGAAGAGAGAAAAAAATTGAAGTTAAATTTGATGTAATGTGTAATGCATGTCTTGAAGAAGAATAAAAAAAAAAACTGCAGGGCATGTCATTAATCAAAGACCTACCATTGCTGACACTTTTCAGTTGCAGGCACTTTATCACCATTTTTGTAGTGTCTTCCTTCTTTGTCATAGCAGCCGCATTGTTCTTTTGAAATGCATCTCATTGACTCTTCGTCAAAGTATGGCTGAGCAGGGGGGCAGCTTGGATAACAGCCTGATGAAACAAACAAAAAGCTTGTCTTACATGCAAATGAAATAGAAAATTTCATACGTGTCCCATGAAAAACAGACAAATGTCATCAATTCAAAATGATTATCTTGTCATTGACAGAGAAATCACCATATCTTGCCTTCAAGTGAAGGAATCTGTGATGAGCAAGTGCCTGATGGATTATTGCAGGTTTTAATACAAGATCCACAGGGTTTGTAGTGCCACTCACACTCCCCCGGAGGATTGAAGTAATCACAGAAGAGAGCTGCAAAGATAATGAAATTTAAAAGCACTTACTGACCATTAATCATTAATTTGTTGCAGTGATGACATCGGATGTGTAGACCTATTTCATATTTTCAGAAAATGATATAAGATATAGTCTTTAACCCACTATGACTTAAAAAAAAATATTGCATTGGAATCCAAATGTTGTTCTGTTTTGTTTTCATTTATTCACTATCTATCCTGCACTCAGGATTGCAAGGAGGGCTGGAACCTATCCTAGCTGTTGTTGTCCAAGAGGTGGGGTAAACCTTGGAATGGTCACAAGTCAGTCATAGGGCCACACATAGAGACATATGGCTATTTACAATATATATATCCTGTCTTTTGTGAGCTTAAACTGTGCTACTTACGGCAGATCTTTGGGGTTCTCCATCGGATACAAGCGCCAGCTTGGCTACATGATTCAGCGTAAGCAGCTACAGCAGAGCAGAAACACTCGCAGTCCCCACCAGTGTCACAAGCACAGGAGTCAAACACACATGCTTCAAAGTACAGAGCTGGATCAACCTAAATGTTTTAAGAAACACTGATAGGTTAAACATGAAGAGAAGGAATCCTGATATTGCAAAGATATAGTACTTCATACACTGCATCCCAGATGTGTGTTTACTTCACCATATTTCTAAGTATTTAAGTATATATCTTTTAATACGGCAACTTTACATGACAAACATTATTTGATACTTATAGAGTAAAACACCGTCAAAACAAGCAATATCTCTTATGATCATATGATTAAAATAAATTAAAACGTCCTAAAATTAGTTTGATGGCCACATGAAACGACAAATATTAAATTAATTTGCAGTTGCTCACTTGTAAGGATAACCATATGGGCAACCTCTAACCTGTTTACCTAATAACAGGATCTTGCGGTACATTTATTTACCATTTGCACAGTAATTTGTATTTTTTTAAAATGCTTACTTCCTTTTCAGCAAAAGGGAGAAAAAGAATACCACATGTATTCCATATATGAAATTATTTGAATATATCTCAAGGGTGTAGCTAATTTTACAGGGGAGAAAAGAAAAACACAAATTAAATGATGCTTTCATGAAGATTCGAGGTGACAGATAAGTTCAATGAAATCAGCAGTGCACTAGTGTATTAGTCCTCGCCTTCCCACAACAGTTGATATAAGGAGGTGGTTTGAATGATACTGAGAAAATTGATACAAACACAAGAAATATGATAGATGATGGATGTTTTTAAGAGAATATGCTGATGGTTGAAACCAGTAATACAAATTCTGTATTTTGGAGTTCAAAAAGGATCATGCAAAAACTCCAAAATAGGCACCAGACTGCAATTAGACCCTCAACTCTATCGATGTCTTACCAAACACGTTCCTTGATCATTTGAAACTGGGACTCATACCTCATCCATCCAGTCAATTAGAAAAGAATGATTATGTTAAAGAAATTGTCAGACGTTTGATGTGTTTGAAAGAAAAGACAGAATTAGTTGTGTAGATCAGAGGAAAAACAATGCATTTGGTAAAAACCTACAATGGAATGGCAGGCAGAGAAGACGTCGCTTTGAATGATGCTGCACTGCTTTTGTGCCCATGAGTGCCGGTATGGATTGGCTGTGCAAGGGCTGAGAACGCGCCTCACATCGGGGCATGCTGATGAATCCTTCCAGCTGTTCCCAAACACCATGGGGCTGATAACCACAGCATGGGACCTCGTGGTGAAGTCGTTATTAGCGTTGTTGTCATAATTACCACAAAGTCCACATACTTGGCCCTGAAAACATGTAGGTTGTATTTAAAGGTTAAATCAGTTGGGCTTTTGCTCTATTAAAAATTAACCATTTATGATCAATTAAATTTCATGTTGCTAATGATTTTAGTGTTTTTTTTCTCTTAGCACCGTTCAATCAAAACTGACAACACACCTACAGTGGTGATAATTTAGTGCTGATGTCGAGAGACATCATGCTTACAGCTTTCAGTGTCCTTTAAGAGACAAATGTGATTCACCTACATGTTGTAGTCTAGAGAATGCAGTGTGATTAAAGGGGGTAATAATGAAAAAGAAGGATAAATGACAGCGCAAATATAATGAACTCTGACATCCTCAATGTAATTCGAAATCTGACATTCAATCAGACTTACCTTTAGCAAACACTTCCTTCCAATACACTACTACTACCTTCTCTGTAGATAATCTGCGGGCCTCTTATCTCTGTATTTGTGAAAGTTACTTTTTGATTTTGCTGTGTTACCTTATATCTTGAACTCAGTTTGATGAATAAGCTGGTCTTTCTGTCCCAAATAAGAATGAGGCCATTATTTGCTTCAATCACCAGGTAGATGCCCATTGTTCTGTAAGTGAAGGGAAGAGCCTCCTCTTTTCCATTTGACAGCAGCTGGTAGTTTCCCTCAGTTAGAATGACTTCTGCCCCCTAAAAGAACACAGAAATGAACAGAACTCATTATTCTTTTCAACTTACTAATGGTATTTAAAATTGAGAACTACTTCCTCAGGGCTCTACACTTCATAGTCTGGTTCAAACTTCAGGAGAAATTTTACTTATATATTTCTGTGTATTATAATCTGGTCATCTGGATTCAATATGGGGAATAATGATATCCACTCTTGTTAAGCGGGGTTATCCTGCCAAATTCTGCTACATGTTGCAAAGGCTTTACCAAAACCTCAACAATGTACACCCTAAGGCGACACAAATGGTGCCTAATGGTTTCCAATAGATACAGTGACTAAAATTATTAAAAAATACCAGCAAATGTTAAATTGGCTATCATTTGGGTAGCTTAATGCAGATGCTAACAAACGGTTTTACATTAAATAGAAATTAATGGTGGATGGTGGGACTGTTACTCTGATTGGTGACTTCCAGTGATGGGTGATGGGATTTTTCTCTTAAATTTGTATTAAGATATATTTTTTAGATGGCTTGTAGTATCAGTTCATTCAATTCACAATTCACCAAGGGATTCCATCTCACAGCAAGAAGGTTCCTGGTTGAATTCCAACAGGTGGAATTCCTCTGTGGACTTTGCATATTCCCTGCGGTCTCCTTCGTATTTCTCCAGTTTTGCCCCGCATTCCCCAAAAAAAGTAGGTTAATTGGAGACTCTAAAATTGGAGACTCTAGATTGCCTGGACATTTGAATGAAAGTGAGTGAATGTGTTTGCGCCCTGTGATGGACTGGTCTAGGGTGTACGTCGCCTTGCACCCAGTGACAGCTGGGAAAGGCTCCAGCCCCTTGGCCCTGGTTGCGGGATAAGCAGTGTAGATAATGGATGAAAAGTTGCAATAATTAAGCATGGTTACATACCTTAGCTAGCAGAATGGATCCTAACAAATGTTTAGAGATTCTTCCACATGCATAATTTGAAGTAACTCAAGCCTAGTGGCTGCTTAAAATTACTAAAAAGGCAAAGACTGTATGTACGGAGTAAAGATATAATTATGAGATAGTAAAATAGCCACGTTTGGCAAAGGCTGATTTTCATGTGTACGTCCCAGAAACTGAAAGTTAGAAAAGATAAAAAAGCAAAAAATATCATGCTCATCCAACCTGATCATAATATATATTGTGCGATTTGGTGCTAAGAATAACCCAGGGAGAAGCCAGAAACATTAAAAAAAATCTTATTTCCTAGATTAAATTCCAAATAGGGTTTTATCAAGCTATTTTAGTTTGTGGTTCTTTATGTACAAGGTCTGTGTGGACAGTTTACCCCCAGGAAGATCTTGATGGTTTTAGAACAGGTGGTTCCCGTGGTTCCGCACGGAACGTTCTCCGTCAGGACTCGGAAGGTTCCGTTACTCTGTGTACCGCTGCAGAAGTCCTGATCAAGACAGAACATGCTTTTTGGCAACAGCTTGACATTAAGATCCAAAAAATTCACAACTTAAATGTAAATGAGCCTGCTTCCTTGATGTAAATGTTTGAAAAGACCATTAAAGTCATGCTGGCCAACAAGCTGAAAACATAAGTGTGTTGTCTGGCTTTACAATGCTTATTTTGATTTAGAAACGAAATTTGAAAAAAAAAACTCAATAACTCATAACTCAAACCTCCTGTTGTATTGTCTATTTTGTTAAGTTCAGGTTGAGAAATGGTATTGCAATGGTATGATCCAGATTATTGCATGATTGCAGTCTCCAAGACAAGGCAGTCAAATCCAAAAAAATACATGACTGAATATGAAAATATGAACACATCAGTCCAAAACCAAGGCTCAAATACATACCTGAGTAAGAACATATTCACAGCTGCCATCAAAGGTGAATCGCTTCTGATCAAAAGTCATGTAGTGTCCATCGCCATAGACAGAGCACGTTGCATCACACTCGTTGGTTGTGCACTGCCACTTTCTGTCTTTACAGACACTGGGGAATAAATGAGGTCAGGTCATCAGGGTGACACAAAATCATGAAGGAATATCCATGGTGATTCTCTCACCAGGTGTTGCAGTCCACCTTGGTGGTCTGTCCAGGTTGGAAGGACACACCGTTGTGAACACAAGAGCAGGCTTCTGGTTTGACGCAGCCTCCTTTTCCATCAGACACCAGATCAGATGGACACATGCAGCCTGACACACAGCCGGTGCTCACCTGGAGAGCAATAGCGTCCCAGAATCAATAATACAGTCCGAATTCTGTGCAATATTCAGAACTGTGCAATATTTCATTTCATAACAGTACACTACAATTTTTCCTTTATCATACTATTGTGCACTCCTTACCTCACTTGTTACTAAGACACTTATAGTTTTATCACTTGTTTACTAAGACACTTTATAGTTTCACTGAGACACTTTATAGTTTATAGTTTATTTTATTTCTAATTCTGCCTTTTCTTTCTATTATTTATTACTGTTATATTTTCTGTAACTCTGGCACAACAATTTCCTTCGGGATTAATAAAGTTGTTCTTATCTTATCTTATCTTATCTTATCTTATCTTATCTTATCTTATCTTATCTTATCTTATCTTATCTTATCTTATCTTATCTTATCTTATCTTATCTTATCTTATCTTATTAAAAAGCACAGACCCATATCAGTGAATACAATCAACATATCAATCAATATAACATGACAACAATAATATCAGAACCAAACTGCAATTTGAACGAATCACTGTGAAACAGTCTAAATTTGAACAAAAAGAAATATACAAAATACACATTAGTTGACAGTGTGAAACACAATACATTTAATAAAAGGAGTGAGAAGATACTATCTTGTATTTGTTGCACTCACACAGGACATTTCCAGCATGTTGCAGCTCTTCTCGCACTCAGTTCCTTTCGCAGTCGGACCGTGAGCCGAGCAGTTGAAGAACTTCATAGGTGGAGAACATGCTGCTGAGGAGAAACACAACTGAAACATGGTGACACTTTATTGACCACTGGTTTATAATCACTTCAGAATGTGAACTGTTGTCCTTTCTCATCAATTCTCACAGGTATTTTAGCAGTTTTATTAATAAAAATCCATCAACTTACATTTATTATTAACACGTTCCCCAATGCAGCTTAGTTGTCCTTCTTTACAGGTGCTGGTCGAAAAATTCAGAAACTTGAAATTAATAAGTAAACTTGATCAAGGTGATATCAAAAAATTATCAAACATTTTCAACACATTTCATATTTTGTCATGGACAAATATTAAGGTCTACCAATTGGTAGAAAAAACACCGAACAGAAGTTTGACTGTGTAAATTATAATTGTAGGGTTTTCCTCTCCACATATATTTTGTAGTTTGATAGGCTAAATCTACATGTAATTCCAGAATAACAAGCTCATTTTTATACCACATAGCTCCATCCTTGTTGACCACCTGACCAGGTGGCACAACCAAGCCTTTGTCATAACATGGACAGGACTTGGCCGAGATGCAGTTTCCTGAATCATCCATGTAGGTGCCTTCCGAGCAGATGCAGCCATCGATGGGCAGGAAGGACGCTTGGCAGCTGAAATCTGGCATGCTGAGGCAGCGGCAGGTACGACCACTGGATGTGACATTGTAGGAGTAGACCATGCCCCTTGAACATGAAGTGGCAAGCTTGCCTAAAATCAGTAATCACAAAGGTGAAGACATTTACTTAAAGTACTATTTGCAGGAGCAGTGGGCGCCAGTAGGGCCTTTTTTTTTATTTTATTTTTTTCAAAAGGGCCTATGACAACCAGAGCCTACCCATCCAGCCATCCAGCCATCCATTCATCCATCGTTTCCAACTGAAAAATGATGACCTTAATGTTTTAATTTATTATTTGAACTACAGTCATGATAGTCCCAAGGTGATTGGGATTATTTTAATTAAACACCAAAACCCATCAGACAATCCCAGTCCTAAACAATTGTAAGTGAGGGTCTGTCCATCATCCTGGATGGTTAAGCTATAACCTTTTTAGCCAGCTAACAGCTATTTCCCAACTCACTCACCACATACGTTCAACCTCCAGCTGCTGATCAGGATCCCGACGCTCGCGCAGGCGTGGACGTAGGCAGAGACGGCAGCGCACATGTAGACCTCGCTTTTCTCATAGTTACAGCTGTCATACATGCAGTTCTGCAAGGACAGAGCAGCGTGAGGTCGCAGGCCCGTCAGTACTCCCGCATTCATACATCAGAGAAAAATAATCTGGTGCAGATGAGTCAATCTCACTCTTTATGTCATATGAAAGTCTCATATGGGTAAAATACAGGACTGTCTCAGAAAATTAGAATATTGTAATAAAGTGCTTTATCTTCTGTAATGCAATTACAAAAACAAAAATGTCATAAATTCTGGATTCATTAAAAATCAACTGAAATATTGCAAGCCTTTTTTTATTTTAATATTGCTGATTACGGCTTACATCTTAAGAAAACTCAAAAATCCCATCTCAAAATATTAGAATATCATGGAAAAGGAACTTTTGCTTTTTTAATTGCTTTACAGAAGATAAAGAACTTTATCACAATATTCTAATATTCTGAGACAGTCCTGTAGATGAACCAAGGAGGGGTAGGAGAACCACTCCATCCGTGATGCCATTCCTATATGGCATGATTTTAAAAAATTGATTTTGAATACATGAAAAAAATGTGATATGTTGCCCATGTTGACACTTATCTGTTGATCTTGTTAGAATTTGTTACTTTGAAAAGAGTCGATACCTAATATTACAAATTATATGTTTGATCAAGTATTACATTCATGAGTTTTTTTATGTTTTAAGAATCATATAGGAATTTTGCATTCATCCGGGCATCCTATCTATCATCATTTGGGACAGACCATATAGAGGTGTACAACCAATTTTTCTATAAATAGACATTTATATAGATAAGAAAAATGCAGGTAGGATGGTACAGATGCTCCTCTCTGGCTAACAGCGCAGTTGATATTTATTTCCAGACATCATCAGTCTATCAGAGAATGCAGCCTCAGGGCGGCACGGCTCATGTCTCCCTGAGCCAGTCCCAAGCCTGGATAAACGCAGAGGGTTGCGTCAGGAAGTGCATCTGGCGTAAAACTTTTGCCAAAACCAAACATGAGAATCAAACCTAGTAATCTCATACCAGATCGGTCGAGGCCCGGGTTAACAATGACTGCTATTGGTACCGATTACCTACAGGGTACCAGTGAAAATTGGGCTACTATGAGTCAAAGAACCTGGGATTGGAGCTGCCAGGCAGGAGGTCTAGAGGAAGACCAAAGAGAAGATTTATGGATGTAGTGAGAGAGGATATGAGGGTAGTTGGTGTGAGAGAGGAGGATACAGAGAATAGGATAAGATGGAGAAGGTTGATTCGCTGTGGCAACCCCTGAAGGGAAAAGCCGAAAGGAGGTGGAGGAGGAGGAGGAGAAGAAAGTATTTGTGTGTCGGAGATTTTCGCCTCAGTGTGAGTTAGCTGAGATCAGTGTTTTACAGGTAAAAAAAAATTATTAGGATGTTGCATATTAACATATTACCTGTTGGACATTTAACATTGTGTAAACTGACATTTAGCTGAATGTTGGCTGTGACATTGTCAGCGTCAGGATGCCTAATTCAACTATTTCATTTTAATGCTGGCAACAGTAGGGTTTGGAATCTAATTTACATCTTTAGTTTACCAAACTAAAACATCCATCAAATACTTGGATTTTAAACCCCTCACAACATTACATTTCACAATAGTTTGACACTGTAAAGTGTGACACTGGATTTTAATAACTTTACTTCAGAGTGTTATATCCATCCTTCTCATATAACTTGACTTCCGCCAAGCATTAAAGTGATGAATGTCGGCAAATAAACCAATGTATTTCTGGCATTTTAAGCAATTTCTGTATGATGTTAAGGTTTTGTCTTTCTTGTGTCACATGGTTGTTTGACAATATCAAACAAGAAATAGGCCAGACTAAGACTAACTAAATGCTGCTCGAATATTAGCTTATTGATTTCTAGCAGTTTATTTCTGGTGGGTCAACACAACCATGGTGACCGTAGTTAAGAGACTCACCTCCTTGTATGAATCAGGGCTGATCTCTGAGTGACAAGGGGCGAACACCCCCTGCGGGTCAGTCAACATGGAGCACCAGTGGGTAGCATATCTCTCTGCCATTAACGCACAAAGATTTAGTTATTGTAGAGAAGACAGAATTCGGCAGACCCTCTAGGCAGTTCAGTCTTACCGTTGTCCAGACTGAGACTGCAGGGATTCTCAAAGGTGCTCTTCACATCAGGACAACTTCCGTGTGTCTTCCAGCTGTTGACAAAACCAGCCGCTGTGGCGTCTGGAACACCGCTGAGCTTCAGGAAGTCATCGGCCTGGTTGTTGTTGAAGTTGCCACACAGACCTATGGAAAGAGGGTCCAAAGAGAGATAGTCATAACAATACATGAATGGGATGGTACAGAACAGAATCATCATATTTGTCTTAAGACTTCGAAAAAGCCGATGAATATATTTCCGAGATGTGTTTTCAATTTCAGCCTTTCAATGGACGGACCTTGTGTGTGACCTCAGGCAACATGCTGATTTTTGCTGTACTGGAATAAAGTGCGGGTGTACCCCGCCTCTCGCCAGATGACAGCTGGGATAGGCTGCGCCATCCCCTACAACCCTGTGTACAAGATAAGCGGTAGGCGATGGATGGTAGGATGGATGAATAGAATAGAATAAAGTGTAATTGCACATCCACAGTAGGGGGCAATGTCGCTCTCATTTTCAGTGTGCGCAGAGTACTAGCTGTATGGTGTAGGCCCTACACCATAAATTTGTGGGAAATTTGTGGGTGTGGTTTGGGGTGCAAGGAATTCTGTTTTTTTTTAAGCTGGATTTGGCGGGAACAGAGGTATTGTAGGTTTGTGTGTTGTGGCTGTGGCCAACAAAAGCTATTGCTTATTGAATGGACGTTTTACCGTCAATCAGGTGTTTTTCCTGACTAAAACGCTACAATATTATGCTGCTGAGTTAATGTTGCTGATCAATTAGAATGAACTATTATTTATTGATTTTATTCAATTTATTTAATTTTCAGTATCAAATGGTTCAGTTGGTCAAAAAATGTTTATAGTTCAAAAAAAGGATTTACACTTTTTTATATTTCAGGCAAATTGATGCACTTGATGCACTTTTCTGTTACACACTAAAAAATGGTGTTCATGAAGTTTTTCTTTGTTGCAAATTGATTTGTATTTCTTTCTTCTTTGTTTTCTTTCATGTTAATAAGGATACAATGTTATGCAGAGGTGTATATACTACAATTTTATAGACTTTGTTACTATTAATAGTTGCGGCAGAGAGTAGGGGGACACGAAATGTTTTCTTCTTCCTAGGGGGGGCGTGACAGAAAATAATTTTATTACAGTCCCAGAGACTATAAAAAGCAGTTCATGTGGGAGGAAAATTCAGTTGATCCAATAGTATTGGACTCCTCTCCACAAATCAAGCATTGTTGAAGTCATTCCGTCACTCCCTCTGTTAGCTTTATTGCAATCACAGTTTAGGTTTAACTCAATAAAGTGAGCTGCATTTTTAATAAATAAATAAATAAATAAATAAATAAATAAAGGTTTTACTTTCATTTCAATTCAAATTAAATGTCATTTTCTTTCATGGGAGAGATACTTCTTAACACCACCAGGGAAATCAATTCATGGTACCAGAGCAACCACAAGAACTTCAGCATGTTTGTTCTAAGCAAAGGGCTGGTGAGTCTGAATAAACAATACTATTCATCTTCTTTTTCTTCTCCTTTCGGCATTGAGCTATTTAGAAGGTTGCAGCAAAATGAAAAACTTAGTTTGCTTCGCTAACTGTTTTGTCATCTGACAGCAAAAGCTGGCAGAAAGGAGCTAAAATGGTCTGACAAAAAAAAACAATGTATTAAGGGGCCAATATTTGTTTTCTTTTCCTTGCGGCTTTTCCGTTCAGACGCCGCCACAGCGAATCAACTTTCTCCATCTAGCCCTATTCTCTGTATCCTCCTCTCTCACACCAACTACCTTCATATCGTCTCTCACTTTGTCCATAAATCTTCTCTTTGGTCTTCCTTGAGACCTCCTGCCTGGTAGCTCCAATTCCAGCATCCGCCTACCAACACATTCACAATCCCTCCTCTGTACATGACCGAACTATCTCATTCTGGTTACTCTGACCTTCCCTCCAAAACATCTAACACGTGCCGTTCCTCTTATAGACTCATTCCTGATCCTATCCATCTGGGTCACTCCCAAAGAGAACCTCAACATCTTCATCTCTGCGACTTCTAGCTCTGTCTCCTGTCATTAAGTCATTGTCTTTGTACGCCCTTTGTTTTGCCTTTGCTACCTCTATCTTTACTCTACACTGTATCTCCCTGTACTCCTGTCTGTTCTCTTCAGTCCTCTCAGTGTCCCACTTCTTCTTTGCTAACCTCTTTCTCTGTATATTCCTCATTCCACCACCAAGTCTCCTTATCTGTTTTCCTTCCAGATGACACGCCAAGTACTCTCCTACCTGTCTCCCTGATAACACTAGCTGTTGTTCTCCAATCATCCGGAAGCTCACCCTGAGCGCCTAGACCCTTTCTCAACTCCTCCCTGAAAACCATACAACACTCCTCCCTTTTCAGCTTCCACCACTTTGTCCTCTGCTCTGCCTTTGTCCTCTTCATCTTCCTTGTCACCAGAGTCATCCCACAAGCCTCCATCCTATAGTGTTTGGCTACACTCAACTACAACTAATTTGCAGTCACTGATCTCTTTCAGGTTACCTCGTCTATACAAGATGTAGTCCACCTGTGTGCTCCTGCCTCTGCTCTTATAAGTTACCCTATGTTCCCGTCTTTCGGGAAAAAAGTGTTTATTTCCATCCAAAATCTACCACCATCTGTTCCTCTGCGTTCCTATCCTGTATACCAAATCTGCCCATCACTTCTTCATCCCCTCTATTGCCTTCACCAACATGTCCATTGAAGTCTGCTGCACCAATTACTACTCTCTCATCTCTAGGGATATTCTGCATCACTTCATCTTACTCATTCCAGAACTTCTCCTTCTCAAACTCACATCCCACCTGCGGGGCATAGCCACTAATAACATTGAGCATCACACCTTCAATTTCCAGTTTTAGACTTATAAGTCTATCTGACATTTTTTTCATCTCCAGAACATTCCTAAAAAACTCCTCATTCAAGATAACTCCTACTCTATTTCTCTTTTTGTCAGTACTATGATAGTACAACTTAAAGCCTGCTCCTAAGCTTCTAGCCTTACTACCTTTTCACCTGGTCTCCTGAACACACAGTATATCCACTTTCCTTCTCTGCATCATGTCGACCAACTCTCTACCTTTTCCTGTCATAGTCCCGGTATTCAAAGTCCTTACTCTCAGTCTCAGACTCTTGCCTTTCCTCTTCTCTCTCTGCTTCCTAACACGCCTTTCTCCTCTCCTTCTTTGACCTACAGTGGCCCAGTTTCCATTGGTTCCCTGTAGGTTATCGGTACCAATGGCAGTCATTGTTAACCCCGGGCTTCGACTGATCCAGTTTGATCTGGTTATTATGGTTGAATCGCGTGTTTGGTTTTGAAAAAGTTTTACGCTGGATGCCCTTCCTGACGCAACACTCTGCATTTATCCAGGCTTGGAACCAGCCCATGGAGACACTGCTCTGTGCCCCCCCGAGGCTCGGGGAGACACCAGCCAGTGCCTCCATGAGGCGGCATTAATAAAAAATACCATTCATGTATTGGATTTTTTTGCATTTTTTTCCTGATAAAAAGAGACATTCCACATGATGCATTTAATAACTCAGGATGTTTACATTCTTGAAATATGTCCTATTCTTTCAACTTGTGCCCAGAAAGAATTGCAAAGCTTTATGCCAATTTAAAAACACACATTTTGGGGTTCCGGGAGTTACATGTATGAAGCACTTCACTACTTATATTTAACTGATTAGGTAATTCATCTATAAAGTTTGAACATGATCATACTTCCTACACAGTGGTAGATAAAGAGAGGTAAAATGACCAGCAGAAGAAAAAGAGGAACTCACATCATCAAGGCAAACTGTCATTTTATCAGTATCTTTGTTTTGCACAATTTGCCCTTTTTTCAATAGTTTGAAGCCAAATGTGTTCACATTTATTTCAGAGGAAAAACCCAGGAAAGTTAAAGTTACATTGCAGTCGATTTCCCGTCTGTATTTACCGCAAGTCCTGGCCTTGTAGTCACTGGAGACATTAATGTAGACCTGCATGATGGGTTCCAACTGCACCTCCAGCTCAACACCAACCATCGTCTTGATGTACAGGTAGAAGGACGAAGCCCTTAAGGCCACGATCCCAGCTGAACGGTCAAAGACAGAAAAGGGATGGTTTAGAAGAGTGCAAGGAGAGTCTGGTTTGTGTAACATCTACAGGTAGCACCAGCTCTGAATATACATGTCAGGTATGTGAATTATTTTGAGGGAGATGTCAACAGGCTTTTGAAAGCCTTTTTTTCATGAACAAATCAACATGTTGGCAGTACCTGGAGCATTGCCAGATAAGTATTTTTAACATTACATTACAGTCATTTAGCAGACGCTTTTATCAAAAGCGACTTACAAAAATTGCCATTCAATAACCGAGGATCCAAAGTACCAGTAGTCGTTATTCAGAAGTCACCACTCTACCAAATAGCCATCTCAAAACCATATACATACATACATTAATTTCTCCTTTTTTGGGGGTGGGGCTAAGTGCAATAAGTGGGGTAGTGCTTGGTGAAAAGGTACGTTTTCAGCTTTTCAGCTCACGGCGGAAGATGGGCAGCGACCCCGCTGTTCTGACCTTTTCCGGGAGTTTGTTCAACCACTGAGGAGCCAAGACCGAGAAGAGCCAAGACCGGTTCAATCAGCAGCAAGGGGCTCTGAGTGATGGGGTTGACAGTCGCCGAGAGGTGGCAGATCGGAGGGGACGGGTAGGGACATGTGGCTTGACCATATCCTGAAGATATGACGGGGCTGTTCCATTCACTGCCCAGTAGGCGAGCACCAGGGTCTTGAACTTGATGTGGGGGACTACTGGGAGCCAGGTAAAGGACATAAGAAGGGGAGTTGTGTGGGAGAATTTGGGGCGGTTGAACACCAGGCGGGCTGCCGCTTTCTATTGCATTGACATTTTTTTCCATATCTATATACAGTTTTCTGATGGCGCCTATTATTTGGGAATGTAATTCCATAAGATGCCACTTGTCCAAGGTCACTTTCAACAGTCCCTGAAGCTCCAAAACTTACCGATTGCCAAGCAAACTGTCTACAAAAAAGATAAAATTCTGTCCTTGACTATGCTGGTCAAAACATTTTACTTTAAGTGTGTTTCACTGGAAACTGAATTAATGTTCAGTGACCCTTCATTTACCTCGCTCTGTGAAACTTTGATACATTACACACCAAGAATCAAGTGTATCTCACCAGATGAGAAAGGTAACTGAGCGTAGATGCCATTCAGAAACAGCTTGCCGTTGGGATGGATGGTGATCACCTTCATGTGAATGTGCAGAGAAAATGTTATTCCTCCAATATTTACATTCTAGTGAGGTTTACCATTAATTCCATGCTTCGTAACAAAGAATCACACAGCCTTTGATGAGAAAAATATGCAATTAAAATATATAAATTACATTCAGAATGATGGCTAGTTGTTTTCTGAAAAAATACATGAAATCCACTCCTGGTGTTTTGTGCACCTAAAGAAAATGATTGTGTTTTGTGTGTACTGTATGTCTGAGTGTGTGTTCATGTGTGTGTGTGTATCGTGCTCTGCTCACATTAGCCCCTCCAGAAAGACTCAAAGTAATGGACTTGAGGCAGGTTTCAGTGTCAGAGACTCCACACTGGTCCAGTTCTCCTTGAACCACAAACCTGTTTCCAGTGCAGTCCTAGACAATGAACAAAATCACACTGACATTCCAAAACATAAAAATTGAAGCTTGTTGATAAGGTCAATTGAACTGTGACAACCAAAACACAAGAGGGTGCTGTAGATTTCTCAATTTCATTTGGCTAATATAGTCTGAACCTGGGGTTCACTGATCTGCATTTAAAAAGAGAAATGGTACAGTGTATAATTTTACCTGTGTAACAATAAAGTGAAAAAGTGCAAAGACATTACCCAATAATGTCTTTAAAACTTCAAAATCAAATAAAAAATGACAATTACAGTAAAAAAACCTGACAATTTAAAAAAAAAAATACCTGAACAATTTTCCCCACAGATGATGAAACATTACTAAAATTATAGATTAAACATTTTAAATGAACAAGCAATAATCTGAATGTAAAAAACAAACTTTAAATGATCATGAAATTAGCTGAGTGACCGTACAGTGAAATGTACTGTACAGAAAAAGAAGACATGTTGAAGATTTAATCCTGTGTTGTAAAGGTTTCCAGTTTTATGTGTATTTTACCCGAGCCAGAGTGTATACACAGTCCCCATGGAAGGTGTAGATTTTCCCATCAAAAGTGTTGACATGGGCACCCCCCTCAACGGAACAGATTCCGGGGCAGTTTTCCTCCTTGCACTCCCACTGGCCAGTTTTACACACACTGTTAACGCAGATTTATATTTGAAGAAAATCTGTATTAAAAACATTGTCTATTCAAATAGAAAATCTGACTCCTAAAAAGGAAGAACCACGTGTAAAGTCAATAGAAAACAAAATATGTACATTTATTTTGAATGAAAAAAGATCTGACTGGTTTATCTGAGTAGGACTGATCGTGCAATGTCTCTTCCTCTTAGTTAAATTAAATATTAAATGAAAATAATTTCAAATCACGGCACTCTGTTTTGAAGACCATCTTCAAAGCGTACAACAAGCAGAATTTTAATCAAGTAGCGTTCAACAAGAGACCAAGCAAATCAATACATTTGATATGCAGCAGAACTGGACTGGTGATCGTACCATTTTTTGCAGTTTGTGAATATTGATTCTCCTGCAGAATAGCTGTTGTTGTTATATATGCAGGGACAGCTGCTCAGTGGAATACACCCCCCTCCATTTGAATCATCCAGCACCATGCCTGAACATAAAAAACACAGTATTCATCAGCTGAAACAAAAACTAAATGGTCGCAAAGTTGCAAGTATTTTTATTTCAATTTATTTCTATATTTTACTCTTTAATGAGTCATGACATAGTCCTTTCAGACCTTCCCTGGTCAAATTTATCAAAGAAAATATAACTGAAATGCTATTTGAACGTGTACATGTTGGCAAGTAAGAAATAGCTTGGCTGGACCATAGTACTGGTGTTCCACAAGACTTTTCTTGTTTTGGTAATGACAACCTTCCTTATATATATACTGAACCAATCACCACACCACAATCAAACTTGGTTTTTATCTAACATTTACTTTATCTGACAGAGAAACCAGAATAAAGGAAAGAGATGCATTTTTTCTTGCCTAAAACGAGTATCTGTGTTTGAAAAAAATCTTGGAATATGCTGCAAAGGACCACAACGTATAAACCCCAATTCCAATGAAGTCGGGACGTTGTGTAGGGCGTGAATAAAAACAAAAGACGATGATTTGAAAATCCTTTTCGACCAATTTCACTTGAATACACTCCAAAGACAACATATTTAATGTCCAAACTGATAAACTCTAATATTTTTTGCAAATATTCACAGATTTTGACACGAAAATACTGTCTCTGTTATGTGCTACAATCTTGGATGTGATTGATCAACAGCCCGGGGTCTTGGTTGTCGTATTTTATACTTCATAATGCGCCACAGATTTTCAATAGGAGATGAGTCTGGACTGCCGGCAGGCCAGTCTAGTTACTACAAAGCCTTGCTGTTGTAATGCATGCAGATTGTGGCTTGGGATTGTCTTACTGATATAAGCAGGGACATCGCTGAAAAAGGCGCTGCTGGGATGGCAGCAGATGTTCTTCAAAAACCTTTATGCATCTTTCAGCATTAATGGCACCTTCACAGATGTGGAAGTTCCCAATGCCATGGGCACAAACACACCCCCATACCATCATAGACGCTGGCTTTTGAACGTCACAATCACAACAATCCAGCTGTTCCTTTTCGTCTTCGTCCCAGAGGATATGTCATCCATCATTTTCAAAACCAATTTGAAATGTAGACTCATCAGACCACAGCACACTTTTCCACAGTTCATTTCAGATGAGTTTGGTCCAGGAGAAGGTCGTGGCGTTTCTGGTTGTTGTTGATATACAGTATGGCTTTGGCTTTGTATGGTACAGTTGTAACATGCTAGTGTAGTTGCACCTAACAATAACAATGGTTTTCTGAAGTGTACAAGAGTCCACATGCCAATATCGTTTACACAAAGTTGCCTGTTTTTAATGCAGAACCGTCCAAGGCAGGGGTGTGGAATTTTTTTTGCCTGGTCAGCCAGATTTCTTTTTTAATTTTTATATAAATTGAACAAAATGAAAATTGCAATTTAAATGTTGAAATTTTGGGGCATTTTATTTCAACTTTAAAAATCATTAACAATCATATAAATGTACCAACATATTTTGTATGTAATCATCCATACAAAATTAAATAGATGGAAAAAATAAGGAGTTTCTAAATTCAATATTGATTGAAAACACTTAAAATACTCAGAGAAAATAGTTTGGTATGCTGGATAAAAAGCAAAATGGGCTGGATTTGGGATTGGGATTGTGAGGGATTGAAGGTCACAGGCATTCATTATTGATTTTGGGCCTTACCGCTTACGCGCAGAGATTTATCCACATTCTCTGAATCTTTTGATGTTATTATGGACTATAGATGATGAAATCCCTGAATTCCTTGCAATTTCACATTGAAAAATGTTGTTCTTAAACTGTATTATTAGTATTTGCTCACATAGTTGCTCCCAAGTCCTGAACCCTGACCAATCCTTGCCTGTGGAGCCTTTTGGGGATGCTCCTTTTATACCCAATTACAACAATCACCTGTTGCCATTCCCATTGCCACTTTGCAATAAGGGTGTTTTTTGAGCCGTAATGTCCCCATTCTTGTGTTGCCTCTGTCCCAGCTTTTTGGAATGTGTTATAGGCATCAAATTCAGAATGAGTGAATATTTGCAAATAAAAAACCTTTTTCAGTTTGAACATTAGATATATTGTCTTTGGAATGAATTCAACTTAATATAGGTTGAAAGTGATTTGCAAATCATTGTATTCTGTTTTTATTTACATTTTACACAACTTTCCATTTTCATAGGAATTGGAGTTTGTATATCAATGATATATAAGCTTCAAACAAATGATATGCATTGTATATCAAGTGAGGACTGAAATACACACAAGCTTGATTAAGATTTAATTTGTCTCTATGTTAGTTTTGGTGTACTGACCTGTGGGGCAGAAGCATCCATCTGTGCAGTGGAGGTCGCAGGTCTGACTGGCCTCAGGGTTGGAGCAGGTATCGGTGCAGGGGCTCCCACACTCTTTGTACTCCATGTTGTAAGGACACGACTTCCCTTAAAAAGTAAGGTGTTCATCATTTCAACTTCAATAACGACATTCACATTGTTTTTCATCAGCCTGGCCCAATCTTGTCGATTGATGATTATTTTCACAACATCATATTTGCACATATTGTATATTTATTTTTCCTCAATGTGATTCTATTTGGCTATGAATTTGGCAACAAGTAAATACGGCAAGTTGTAAAAATCTGCATATCCAGCATTTTACTTTTGGAACAAACCCCAGACAGAGTAGGCCATGACTCCCATTCAAAGAATGTAATACAGAAGTGATAAACTCACAACAGAGATCCTTGGTCCTCCAGTTGTGAGGTTTTCCCCCACCATGGACACACTGTCTAGAGAACTCTGAAATCATGTCGCACAGACAGAAGTATTCAGGCAGGTCTCCAATTCTGTTGTTACAGTGGCAGAGATCAGCGATGCATGCAGCCGTGAAGGATGGAACGTCTAGACGACCGAGGCAGCTGTTGAAGGCATTCATTTTGAAGATCTCCTCACACTGGGGCCTCTGCAGCAGCAGAAAGAGTTGATCAGACCGGCAGAGCTGACATATCTTCAATTTCACTTCAGTTCAACCAAAAAAAGAAATACTAAAAATTGGCATGAAAAGTGTTGTAAACAATCCCTAAAAATTATTGATATGTAACCAGAAATAAGCTCAATCATTAACAGGAAGTTTCTTGATATTTGCTGTAGATATTGTAGCGAAATTTACCAAGAGTCATTGATAAATCATATTGAAATTAGATAATGTTTGCAAGAATTGATATGCAGTATAAGGGAGCAGTTGGCAAAGAATTAGTCAGAGGTCCAAGTTTAAATCTGATATCAAAGCCCCAATACGATTGAAATAGGGTATTTGTTTAAAATATAACATTTGGAAAACAATGTATTACTTTTACATGCTCCACCTCTCTGAGCTCAGACTCAACTCCTGGTTGAGTTGTGATAAAAGAGGGAAAATAAGATTAATATTTTTAGTGTAACTCTCTCACGCTAAGAGGTTCCTCACCATATTGCTGCAGGTCTTTGGTGAATCCGGAGTGAAATCTGAGCAACTTTCAGTCGGACCGTCCATTTTCCAAAAGCTGGCAAAGTATTCGATGCCCAATCTCCCGCCTGAGAACCAGAAACGGCAATCACATTAACCAACTCTCTGCCACAGACACACTCACACTGGGTGAGTAACTGTCACACAGAGACCAAAACTTCACACTTCAGCCTAAGTTAGTCCCCAACTAACTCACCCACAGTGTCAGTTGTCCACATGTACCGTATTTTCACAACTATAAGGCGCACATAAAAGTCTTGGATTTTCTTCAAATTGTGCGGCGCGCCCTGTAGTGCAGTGCGCCCTGTGTGTGTGTTGCTGTTGTAAGGCGGACATAGTAGAGAACACCATTAGAACGTGAAAGGGGGAAATGTTGGCGTTGACTGTATATAAAAGAACGGGTATGTGCGTTTTGCAGAACATAATTGTTTTAACAACCCTGAAACAACCCCAACAAACCCATCCAGCCCAGCCGCATCACCAGCATGGACGAGGTGCCGCTCACTTTCGACATCCCGGTAAGTCACACTGTGGAGATGAAGGGGACCAGCACGGTAGCGATATGCACAACAGGGTACGAAAAGTCTTCTTGGAGACCACGGTTTCACTAATAGTGAAAGGCAGCGCCGGGCGAGTTACGCCATCATTTGCGAATGGATTGTAGATGCTCGGGCTAACGTGTTTGCCGGCACTATTGTTGGAGCTCTCACAAAAGCCGGCATAATTTCCGAGGAGCACGGAAAGTGACTCTTACAGTGAAGAAAGTGAACCTGGCATTTTTGATGGAGATTAAGCGCAGCTGTTCAAGTCAGAAACAGAGGATGAGGACTTCGATGATGATGATTGATGACGATTACCGGTAAAAAAATGTGAATACCAAACTCAGTTTAGCTCCCGCTCAATTTTTAAATAGGCACACTTGTATGCTTGTGTGTGTGTGTGTGTGTGTGTGTGTGTTGTTGTAAGGCGGATGTAATAGAGGATACCATGAGAACGTTAAAGGGAGAAGTGTGGGCGTGGATTGTATATAAAATGCGCGCCCTATAATCAGGTGTGTGTGTGTTAAATACAATAATGGTACACATAACTGAGACTGCGCCTTTTAGTACGGTGCGCCTAATGGTCGTGAAAATACGGTACTATTTATACATGCTAGATTTACATACATACATACTGACTAACTTACCCACTAAGTGACTACGTCTTTCAGGCTCTTACAAACTTAAACTAGTATGATTAAAGGGGTTTTGACATACCATGGCTGTAAAACTCGTTGTGGAGCCGCTCTCCATTAAAGTCTCCACACAGGCCACATGTCTGATTCCGGTACTTGTGGTCGAGTTCCACCTGAGACCAGACAACACTTTCTGAGGAACTAAAGAGGATTTGTCTCTCCAAAGAGGGGGGGGGGGGTCTCAGAAGACTTCTTCCTAATGCATTTTTTTCCCCCATGTTGGGAAACTCACCTGTCAATTACACTAATAAACCTTGAGTAAAGGATTCTCACAGGACACAGTGATCTTATGATCTTACCTCTTAAACGTCATAGCCATAATTAAGTATTTTGGGATATTATTTGTTTTTAATAGTCTGAAATTGGCTCCAGCAGGGCTGGAGCTAATTTCCTGAATAAAATCCCTGAATCCCTGAATCCCTGAATAAAATCCCTGAATACATAAAAATCTGTAAAGATGTGACTCGATGAATTAACAAATTATATATCTATGGATTTTTTCAACTCATTAGCAATTTCTGTTTTTTGTGTAATTGCTTGAAGATTTAGGGCAGTTGTTGAAAAGTTGATAATCTTTTCAAAACAATAAGGTACAGTCTCAGGTGCAATAGATAAAGAAAACAAAATTGAATACATGATTTCAAAAAACGTTTTGGGTTTTGGCTGTTGGATTAATACATATATAATCACAATAATAAAAAGAAGGATATAAGAGGTGCCTTATTAAACACCTTAGAACTCTGTACAGAAATTTGAAATAAAGGAATAGGAATCAAACTTCCCTTTCAATTTGATGTCAGAATAAATTCACACCATAATGAATATGCCCTGTCAGATCTCATGAGTTAACAAGCTGTCTTGCAGCGAGCCTTCAAGTTAAACATAAAACCATAGTTTTTTATTTTTTATTTAACTGAGAGCTTTAAACAAGCAAACTCTACCAGGAAAGAGTCTTCCTCATTCCAGAAGGCCATCAGTCCCAGCTTTGCCCTAATCTTGATGAAGGTGGGGGTTTTCTCGATGAAAACTCCACCTTGACTCAGCGGCAGGTCGGCTCTGCAGGAGTGGGGAAGAAGAAAATATTTCAACCTTTTTCTACGAAGAAACTGAATAATGGGATACATATTTGCTGGAAGAATAGGCAGCTCGTCTGTAGTCAGCAAAAAATTCCCAGAAATTGCTGGAAAATACCTGAAATATAGGCATGTTAACTTTGATATGTGATTTGTCTTAGTTGTAAAACATCCTAATAAAGGTGTAATTAACAGGCTACATACATTGGAGAAATACATTGACATCATTTTTGGGTACTCCTTTAGCAATTTAAGCTATTTCTCGCTGATTTCTGATACTGTAACAATTTGCCAATTTGCTCATGGCATTTTTTTCACTAATTTGAGAGTAAATAGCAAGTTGGCAAAGCAATGCAAATGAACAATAGAAATAATTTACCAAAATAGAAAACAAGACTTTTAGCAGCCCAAGATATCAGGAATCAGCAGTGATATATCGGGCAATTCCAATTTAAAGCGTCCACATCTAAGTTTTAGTCGGCACAACCAAACATCAGCTTTTAAACAACAGTGACAACAGCAGCTGTCAATATTCATTACCTCCAAAGTTCATTTACAATACTGACTCTTTTGTCTAACGTTTAGATGAAGGAGTTTAGACTCTAAACACTGTTGACAGTGAACTCACGGGTGACTGTTGATGGCCACAGTGTGGTTGTAAAGCTCCACTACCGTTCCCTCCAGATTCATGATGATGTGGCTGATGATGGGACGTCCCCCGGACTCCTGCCTTCTGATCTGGATGTTGAAGTCGCTGTAACTGCTCCTGCATGATGATGTCAGGATGTAGTTGCAGGTGGAGTGAAGCTGAAAAAACTGCCCGTCAAAGGTCTTGTAGTGGAAGTTGCCCCATGTGCTGCATACTTGGTTGACGTGGATGGGACTTGGACCTTCAGAGACACATTATTATTATTATTACTACTATTATTGCTGTTTTTTTTGTTGTTATTATTTACATGATAAGAGTTGCTTCAGCCGAATTCGGCTCGGAAGGTTGCCAGTTTGATTCCCGGCTCCCCCTATCAGCATGACGAAGTGTCAGGGGGTCAGACACTGATGCCCTGAGTTGCCTCTAATGGCCTGCTTAACACCTTGCATGATAACTCTGCCACCATCGGTGTGTGAGTGTGCATGGGATAGGATGAACGCGATCAGATATAAAGCACTTTGAAACTAAAGGTGATTAACGCGCTATATAAATGGAGACCATTTGCCATTATTGTTTCTGTTGTTGTACCATATATTTGTAGCATTTTTGACAAGTTTGGAGGAGAGTTTCCTCCATTTGAGGAAATGGAGGAAAAAATGTGGCAAAAAACATCAAAAACAAGAAACAAATCATTCATTTGATTTACACGAATCTTGTTGGTTCCCTGACAATTTACTCCAAAACTTTTTGAAGATGACATTTATGGAGCACGTTCCATCAATGTCCTGTACAATTGAAAAAGGCAGTTTAGAATAGGTTAATTACAACCAAACTGAAGTTGGTCTTGTATATTTTGATTATCAAATTCTAAATCATGAAGTCTCCAAGGCAATCGGGGTCCATGTTAAAAAAGATTAATTTTGGTACGGTCAAATGAGTGTTGCTAGAGCTTGAAACACAACTTCTGTTATCTGGAATAACAACTTTATACCGTATTATAACACAATAATAGCAACACTTGGTGAAAATGCTCACCTGTTATTCGCTCGGGAATCAGTGGGACAGAGGCGAAGGTGTTTCCAGCCTCTGTTGAAAGAATGTATCATATTTTTCATCAATAAAACTAAATTAAATTAGAATTAAAAATGGCAAAGTTGCTGCTAGCCACTTGTGGTATTTGCCTGATGGCATGAGGGAGCAGAAAATACATACCCCCGGGGCGGGCAGTTACGATGGCCAACAGCCATAGCAACTGCTCCCAAACCATTTCCATTCGCTTCTCCTTGGGAGTCTGAAAGGTAGGGGAGGGAGGTCAGGATTTTCTACCTGGGCGGAGGGCAGCAAGAGAGCGAGAGGCGTTTCTGGAGGTGATTCACGCTAACTCCAGCCCTTTCTATGTCACACTTATCTACCTGTCAGACACGCAGCAGAATGGATCACTCACTCTGAGAGGTCAGAGGTCAGGCAAATATATTCTCAGTCAGCTGAGATTGAGAATCCTTCGAGGATGCACTCCAAAAACCATTTCCTTGTTTCTCGCCTCTGAACTTCTAAAAAGTGACAAATAAAGGAATTAATTAGATAGTAATTCAAATCGATGAATTTTTTTTTTCTGTGTTTTCATATTTGTCTTTCTTTTCACATGGAACACCTGTTCTTGTTTAGATGCTATTGTATTGTTGTTTTCTTTAATATTCAGACCCCCCAAATGTCCTCTTTTCACAAAAAAAAAAATCACTTTTGCTTTTTGATGGTCATATACCTCAACCACAGCAAATGAATAAACTTATTTCCGTATGATTTTTAAATAAGCTAGCATGGTGAGGTAAAAGTAAAAAGAAAATAAGACTTCTAATTTTACATTTTGACCTTCACAGAAATCAACCTCGTTCATCAATAAAATGTCAATTGAGTTTTCTAAACATTATAAATTAATTTATACTTTGCATTTTCTGACTGCAGATTTTTATTGTAATTGAATTAGTCCCATGAGATTTTATCAGGACTTCATATCTGTACTAATTTGTCTTCTTGTCGTGGTATCTTGACATGAATTTCCTCAAGTTCAGTTGCCACAACAAGAAGATTTTGACACAAATTCCCCATGACCTGGATGACTGAGAACCTCCACAGACATTTGTACAGATATTCCATCTTAACAACAGATTCGTACTCATTTATTTTTCTCGATTAGGATTTTAGTCAAATAATAAAAATCTAATCAAGGTACGTGCAGATCAGCCCTCTTTTGTTCTCTTAGCCCTGGTATTTGACTTTGACAAAAGCAGGCCTCGACACCGTCAGGTCAGCGCAGGGCAAAGACACCTGAACTCCCTGTGTGACAAATGGTGTGTGTGTGTGGGGGGGGGGGGGGGGGGGGGGCGCTCAGCTTGGAAGGTGTGAGACTGCGATTGTGGCTGCGAGGGCTTGGTGCCGATACACTCTTGCATTATTCAGAGTACTCATGGGAGCTTCTGGAAATCAGAACATGATAAAACTTACAATATTGACAAATATGTGAAGAAACCCATCGTATACTTGCATAATAAGACTATTTATACATGAGTAATTATATGTATAGAGTCCCTTTATACTTTCCTGTATTGCTGCAAAAACAAAAACAATTGCAAAATTTTGAGATATTCTAATTTACCCTAACTACTGGTAAGCATCAGAAAAAAGTATTAGAAACAAATTCTTTTTATTTAAAACAAGCCTCTGGCTGTGGATGATGCACCTGGGGTCTCAATCTCAATATGTTAAGCTGGCACATACCAGGCCTATCCTTTGCATAAACCGTCCATAAATGTCATTAGAATTTAATTTTTAAGGAGTAAATCAGCAATGGTATATCTTAAAAACAAATGAATAAATAGATAAACACAAAAACCAGGAACTTTAAAGAAAAAATGATTTAAAAAAAAAGTACTGGAAATAATGATAATGATTACATAATAATAATAAAGAAATTGCCACAGAAATCCAAGAAATTCCCTGAAATTTATCAGTGAAAACCCATTTAAATGTGACTTTCAAGATATTTAAATCCCTTTTTTGGAAATACTGATAGTTGCAGGATTTTTTTTCATGTTTCCCAGCTAAAGTACTAACTTAAAACCGCAGTATCAAAATATAGCCCAAAAGTTCCCTCTAAACCAAGGAGCTTTCCTCATTTTGCCAGTATGCAATCAGTAGCTTTGCAGTTCGTTGGCTCCTTCACATTCTCTGTATTATTTCCTTGAGGTTTGTCACTTGTCTGCTGTCGTTAATTTTATTCTGGGTTTTCATGCTCTCATGGCTTCCCGTTTTACCTAGGTAGTTAGTTGCATGTGTTGTCCCTCTTTTTGTCCCACCAGCATCATGCCAGGTTCAAACTGAGGTTTACAGAGTGTATCAACTATCAAATATCATATATACAGTACCAAGGTGATAACACTGAGACAAAAGTTCAGTATCTCACTTTTTGTTTGATTTTTTTTTTCCCAGGAAACAACAAAACTTTCCTCCAGAAACCTGGTTGTTGAAGTCATTACGTCTCTTTTTCTAAAAGAGATAGTATCATTTGTCACATCCGAAATGATATAAATTGATGCTTCATTATGCTTCAGTTTCCGAAATACATACATACATTTATTTTCACAATGCCACATCTTCAAGCGCAACAGATTTTTACTTTATTACTAAATTATAATTAAAGTAATCACTGAAAATCAGTTTGTGATTTTAATTTCAAAATGTACAACATTGTCACTGTGATATGGTTGTTTGATTAGGTTACTATTTTAATTATTTACCTTCAACTACATTTGCGGCTTAGTTAATGGTTTGACACACAGTGTTGTAATGCAATCTAATCGGCCGTTCTCTTAAGAAACGCCTTTTAACAAGTGTGTGCTGAAGTAATGTGACAGAACACGAAACCAGGAACTAACTCGATTTTGTGTTTGAGTGCCGGCCTCTGTCTCAACAAAAGCTCCAGAAATCCTCTAACTGGCACTGGCTGTTGGTTGGTAAATATAATCTGATTTAATTCTCAGTCAGATAGATGTGAGATATGAATTAGATGTGTCTTTTCTATTTTCTCTTGTGTCCAGGCTTCTGCCAAGCTTGTGAAGAATATCCTGTGGATTGATGTCATAAGAAAGAATTTTGGTGCCTTTATTTTTCTGCCATCAATCTATTGGGACCCTTCACTACCTTAAACATACTGTTCAATCTCTCTTGTCCAAACATCTCTCTGGGATGCCTTCAAACCCCAGGGGGTCTTTGGTTTCCTCTTTGGCCCTTTGCCTTTGAAAAGTTGCACAACACCGAGGTTTTTATTTTGTTTCTGCGTCGAGTTGACATTTGACAACATTGACTTAATGTGTTTGAACAGCGCTTACCTCCCTTCACCAACAGCGATAACCGAGCCAGGATCACATTGGTTTTGGTCTCCGTATCAAATGAGCCATAGCGGTGTGTTCACCTTAATTGTTTGGAAGACGTCCCACTGTAATTTATCACTGCAAAATTAAACAGCAACTATTTGATCTGCAGGAAATTCAGATGGAAAGCCAAAACTTTGCCTACCCTAACAGGATGTTACTGTGTTAACTCCCCTCTGTGGCATTCTGGCTTATCAATGCTCCATGGGTTTGTATCCTGAGACCAGAGACCAAATGATGGTTAAGTGACTTGTGTGACAAATTGGTAATAGCGCTTGGTAATAATTTCTTTCTCTCACCTGCGTAAAGTAAAGTGCTTCTTTGACGTCAGAGATTAATCTTTGATTGTCAGTGTTCTCCAGCTTATTATAAATCTGTAGGAGAAATTAAATGCATTTTCTTTTCAAATGTGTCAGTCATTTCTTTTTATGGATTCCATGACTCCACTCTTGAATTCACATATGAAGTTATCAAGATCTCTGAGGGAATATCTTGCTAAGTTTGGGGTCTGATTTTGCAAAATTTAAAAGAAAACTGAAAAAAGAAGAATCTAAATTTAAAGGTCAAAATAAAAAACAAAATCCGATATCCAGGCAAAACATAATTTCTTGTTGATATTATTGTCTGTCTGTTGTCAATCCTTATGAGGAATGTTTTTTTTATTATTATGCTAATGCAAGTCAACTGAGTTGGTTGATGTTTTCTTTTTTTTGACAACTTGTACAGAACTTTTAAGATCTTTAAAGTTTTAATTTTTGCTAAACACAGGAGAGGTGCTGGGAATAAGGAAGGCTGTTAAAGATAAAGGAGATAAGGAAGGAATGAATGGTTTCCAAACCGGTTTCTTTTTATTGTTCCTTGTACAGTAGTATAGGGGGGAATGAGTGTCATCCTGGCTATCAGACTTGATCCTGGATCCTGGTTTACAGGATGCCACAGTTTTTATCTAATATTTGGTGTACATATATGTATATATATATATATATATATATATATATATATATATAAAATAAAACTGGATATCAAATAAGAAATATAGTCTGATATGAATTCCTGAAATGATTTACATAAACCCAGTTCTCAAAGACATCTTAATAGTTGAGTGCAGCTTGAGTGTGCAAACTCTCAAAGTGCAGGTTGTATGCAGACAGTTTAATGAACAGTTAAGAGGACAGCGGGGTTCTGGTGATCTTCTCTACAGTCTTAACAGGTACAGGTGTTTGCCCTCAAGAGCAATGGTGCTGTCATACCATACAGTGATGCAGCTGGTTAAGATGTTTTCAAACAATACAGTTGTAGAAATTGCTCAGGATCTTAGGTGGCATGCCAAACCTCCTCATCCACCTCAGAAAGTACAGCTGCAGTTGAGCCTTCTTAACTGCGTGGTGTTGAGTGACCAGGTGAGGTCCCCAATGAAGTGGACATCCAGGTATTTAAAACTGCTCACAGTGGCCTGTGAGGTCTTAGCTCCTTCCTCATGTCCACTAGCCTCTCCTTCATCTTGTCTGTATTGATAGTGAGGTTGTTGTCACTTGGCACCAGACTGGTCACCTCCATCATATGGACTGCTTCGTACCTGCCAGTGATTTGTAAACTTCAGGAAAATGTTGTCCTTGTGGGAGGCAACACATATGTGGGCAAACAGGGTGTAGATAATGGGGCTGAGAACACATGCTTAAGGAATGCCTGTTTGTAGTGATGCTGGCTGAAGTCCTATTGCCTATCCTGACAGACTGGGGTCTTGAAGCAGGAGGTAACGATGCTCTCCCTAATGGTGAGGTTGAAGACAGCGATTACAACATCAACCCGCTCCTTAGCACACATGCTGAGGGCCTACCCCGGGATGTTGTCTGGCCCTGCTGCCTTGCGGTGGTTGATCCTTCTCAGAGCTCTCTGTACCTGATCTGATGATTCTGCTGGGAGAGGGGAGGCATTGGGGGATGATCCCAGTGTGTTTGTGTGTGTGTGTGTGTGTGTGTGTGTGTGTGTGTGTGTCTGTCTGTCTGTCTGTCTGTCTGTTGAGGTCATCTGGCAGGCTGCCTGCTGGTTAGGGGACTTGTAGTCTGTGATGTGCTGCAGGCCTTGCCTCAGAGTAGAAGCAGTCCAGCTCCTCTCAGTACTGCCTCTGGGCGATTCTGATGACCCCCTTACTCTGTGCTCCATGTCATTGTCAAACCAAAATTTGACAGGGCAGACACACAGCATGCGGCCCACCTGATGGTTTTGCCAGGGTTTCTGGTTGGAGAACTTCCTGACTTGTATGGTGGGCATAATGCTGTCCACACAAGTGTTCTTGTTACAGGAAAGAATATCCACATGGTGGTATGTGGGTAGTACAGAGAGTAAGCTGCACTGGTTAAAGTTACCGGCACCCATCAGAATGGCATCCGTTTGTGCCGGCTGTAATGCACTGATGACATCAGCAGCATCTCTGTGCAAAGTTACTTGAATTCTTTGAGAACACCTAGCAAAACGTACTGGAGGGAGGACAAAAAAAACAGACCATCATTTCTTTTTTGAATGTGACACAACATTTCTTATTGTGTGTGTATATACACCAAACAAGCATAACATTATGACCACTGACTGGTGAGATAAACAGCAATGACTCTCTCCATTGAGGGGAATATATTTGGCAGCAAGTGAAGATTTGGTTCTATGCGGATGAGTAAGAAAGAGGAAAAATTGTCTGGAACTGTCATGGAACATTTACGGATTGCAATAGTCAGTACCTATCAAAAGTGGTCCAAAGAAGCAACAGTGGTGAACCGGCAACAGGGTCATTGGTAACCAGTGACGTGCCGTGAGGTTCATGGCTGGTGAGGCACTGACGTCATCGGTCAGATTTACAAACATATGAACCCTAGCTTATTCACCATTTTATTGGCAGCCGTTAACGTGTTTTGTTTAAAATATCATATCAGCATTCTTCACATATACAAACTATAGCATAGAAAAAAGCACATTAAAAGAAAACGTTATTATCTCTTACCTTTACTTATAAATGAAGTCCATGTGCCGCTGAGCAGCGCTGAGCGGTTTTACTTTACCTTAGCATTGTGGATGCTGATGTTGAGTCTTTGCTGTTCATTCAAAACCAAATCTATCCTGGACATCTCGAATGTTTTTAGCGCGATTTGACTTTGAATGCGGGTGGCCGACCGCTCATGTTTTATTGTCAGAAGTTGAGAAAAGAATCCAGGAAAAGCGGAAAAGGCGCTCTCTTACTGGACATCCACACAGCCAGCCTTTTCGAGTGCACCACTCCGTTCGAAAAGACCGAGTCTTCCGTCTCAGACTTTCGACTGAAAGTCCAGTTTAGAATTTTTTTTCAGTTTAGCTATGTAATCCCCCATTTTGGAAATAAAGCCAAGCAAGAGCATAAAATGACTGGATGGCTGCACTTGACTTGCTATGTGTTTACAGTAGCTTGCTATTGCAAATTCTTTAGCGAGTAGTAAAAAGGATCCCTGGGATCACCAGCGCCCCCTACCACGAGGCCCCGTCACGGCGTGCCTCACTTAGTGTGCCTTCACTGCCTTCACTTCACAATCGCTCGGACCGAGGAACACATTACAGTTGTTGACAAAAAAAAACTATACGCAACAGCTAAAGTATGGAAATTTAGTTCATGTATTAGTGCTTGAAGTGTTTGAAAATTTTAATATGTGACATCCACAGAGACAGCAATACAGTCTCAACCGGATAGCATGGCAGCGCAATTATTGTGCAATTCATGGCGGGCTCCGCTGGCTGCCGCGTCACCGCACAGCTCTTCTTCATATTCAAACATTAAATGTGATTTTTTTTTCAGCGAATTTGAAAAAAAAACGACTAAAACTGGCGAAGTTAGGTTGAAAATAACTGTATGGTACAAATCACTGAATAAATAGAACCACTCAAATTAATTTTTCATTTGACTTTTTTTTCTTTCCATGATGCCAGCATCCTGCCTCCACTGACTCCACGTCACTGTTGTTAACCAAGGGAAAAAAGGCTGGCACATGTGGTCCAATCTGACAGATGACCTACTATTGCTCAAATAGCTGAAGGAGTGAATTCAGCCTTGACGTCATAAAATTTCATGGATGAACTATGACAAGAGGGCGGACATTGAAGTGGAACCCCACAAAAAAATTGGGGGTGTTCGGTTCAGTATCTTGCTCAACAGTACTTATGGGCCGGGAGTACCTTGGGAATCAAACCAGTTACTTGCAGTTCCAGGCAAACTCTCAGTAGGCTCAGCCACACCTTCCCCTAATTGTTAGTTACGAAGTGAAGAAGACAAGGCGCTACAGGGACTTGAGCTGGACAGGCGCTTTAACCCACTAAGCCAAAGCGCCTGCTGAGAGACTGAGCTGACACAACATAACTGAGCTTGTCAGAATGTCATAATGTTTGATCTGTGTGTGTGTGTTTGTTTATTTGTGTGTGTGAATATATATATGTGTATATATATATATATATATATATATATATCAAACTATATATATATATATATATATATATATATCAAACTATATAGAAACTATAGCTATATATCAAAATATATAGCAGGTGCAGGTTAGTGTTGCACATCAGGCACAACATTGTACAGCTATTCAACAATGGGGTTCTCTAACACACAACCACGAGAAACTCCCAACAGTCATGATAACTCGTTGATATATGTTTAGATATACAGGTGTATATATATATATATATATGTGTGTGTGTGTGTGTGTGTGTATTTATATATAAAGTATATACAAACTGGGGTTCCGCTGGCAAATTCTGGGGTTCCGCTGGCCAGTCTCCCCACCACACACTATTATATATATAATATATATAAATATATATGTATATGTGATTTATATATGAAGTTTGCCATGATTAAGGGTCACATCATCTGGACTATTTTCAGTCATTTTAACATAGAAGGTTGTCTATTTATGATGTCGTATAAGTATGGAAGAAACAAACAATGTTCAAGTGTAACATCATTTTAAAAAATCTTGACAATCAATTTATTTGATTGAGAAAATGTAAAATCCCTGCAATAGTTTGTTCATTATAATTGTTTATTTGTTGTTGTTGCCTTTATATATCCCTTACTAATTTCATGTAAACAAGGACAGAAAGTAAACAAGGATAGAAGCTGAGGTGTTTGACAAGCTTCATCCAGAGTAGATGGTCTGCCTAACTAGGTCTGCGAAGTAGCACTGGATCAGGTCCTGCCCTTAACCATTGTGAGTAAGGGTCAAATAAGCTGCACTACTTCCACAGTCATTTGAACATAAGTGTGAAAAGAGAAGTGAAAGAATCACATCCATCACCGAGATTCCCACAGGGGAGGTCAGGACTTTGCGATCTCCGCATTACAGTTGCTGAGAACAATTTACATAGACGAGCCCTGCAGTGGTTAATGAGGAATTTGGCTGCAGCATCATGGCAGTGAAATTCTCATCAAGATCCTGGAGCCGCTGTTGCTACGAGACCGGTGCGATAAACAAACGCTTCAGGTCTTTGGTGATGAACAGAAGTTGCAGTAATGTTTGGCCACTGAAGAGATACGTTATCAGGGTGATCTAGGCGGGACTGCTGGGTGCTGCTGTTTGAGTAGCAGGTGTGGCAAAGGGAGGAAGAAGCTAGAGGTTTTTCGTGGGTTGTCATGATGTTACTGAGCAGAAAACCACAGCATCCCCATGCCTTTTTCCCATATTTTCTTGAACTGAACTTGATGGATACAATAATTCCATGAGGAAACACATGAAGCCTCCCTGGGTTGTGGTGTGAGTAACATGAGCTGTGGGTGAGTGTGTGAAGATAAAAGGGTACATGTTTGCTGCACACCATCTATATGTTAACATTTTCTCAACTGTGATAACATTAAAAGTGTTTGTTTTGGACAAATAAGAGAAGCTGTGCTTTCATTTATTTTTGGATGATCCTAACTGATGATAATAATGTCGTAAAAATGACACTATTAGAGTTCTCCTCAGGAAACATCCCAATAAATCATGGTCACTGCATATTTATATTCTCTATTACATGTTTAACTAATGCAGCCTCAGGGCGGCACTGGCCCGTGTCTCTCCAAGCCTGCCTTGGGAGGGCACGGAGCAGTGTCTCCCTGTGCAGGTCCCAAGCCCGCATAAATGCAGAGGGTTGCGTCAGGAGGGGCATCCGGCGCAAAGCTTTTGCCAAAACCAAACATGCGAGTCAACCAAAACTATACCGGGTTAACAACGACTGCCATTGGTACTGATGACCTACAGGGTACTAATGGAAATTGGGCGACTGTGGGTCGAAGAACAAGAACAAGAAGAAGAGGAGGAGTGCGTGTTTGTAAGCAGAGAGGAGGAAAGGAAAGAGCCTGGGACTGAGAGTAGGGACTTTGAATATTGGGACTATGACAGGAAAAGGTAGAGTTGGTTGACATGATGCAGAGAAGGAAGGTGGATATACTGTGTGTCCAGAAGACCAGGTGGAAAGGTAGTAGGGCAAGAAGCTTAGGAGCAGGCTCTAAGTTGTACTATCATGGTACTGACAAGAAGAGAAATAGAGTAGGAGTTATCTTGAAGGAGGAGTTTGTTCGGAATGTCCTAGAGGTGAAAAGAATGTCAGATTGAGTTATGAGTCTGAAACTGGAAATTGAAGGTGTGATGCTCAATGTTGTTAGTGGCTATGCCCCGCAGGTGGGATGTGAATCTGAAGAGAAGAAGTTCTGGAATGAGTTAGATGAAGTGATGCAGAATATTCCCAGAAATGAGAGAATGGTAATTGGTGCAGACTTCAATGGACATGTTGGTGAAGGCAAGAGGGGATGAAAAGTGATGGGCAGATTTGGTATCCAGGATAGGCATGCAGAGGGACAGATTGTGGTAGATTTTGCAAAAAGGATGGAAATGGCTGTAGTGAACCTTTTTCCAGAAAAGATAGGAACATAGGGTAACTTATAAGAGCGGAGGTAGGAGCACACAGGTAGACTACATCTTGTATAGACGAGGTATCCTGAAAGAGATCAGTGACTGCAAAGTAGTTGTAGGTGAGAGTGTAGCCAGACAGCATAGGATGGTGGTTTCTAAGATGACTCTGGTGACAAGGAAGATGAAGAGGACAAAGGCAGAGCAGAGGACAATGTGGTGGAAGCTGAAAAGGGAGGAGTGTTGCATGGTTTTCAGGGAGGAGTTGAGAAAGGGTCTGGGTGGTCAGGTTGAGCTTCCAGATGATTGGACAACTACAGCTAGTGTTATCAGGGAGACAGGTAGAAGAGTACTTGGTGTGTCATCTGGAAGGAAAGTAGATAAGGAGACTTGGTGGTGGAATGAGGAAGTGCAGGAGTATATACAGAGAAAGCGGTTAGCAAAGAAGAAGTGGGATACTGAGAGGACTGAAGAGAACAGATAGGAGTTAAGGGAGATGCGGCGAAAGGTAAAGATAGAGGTAGCAAAGGCAAAACAAAGGGCGTACGATGACTTGTATGCTCGGTTGGAAAGTAAGGAGGGTGAGAATGATCTATACAGGTTGGCGAAACAAAGATGGAGAGGATGTACAACAGGTCCGGGTGATTAAGGACAGAGAGGGAAATGTATTGACTGATGCTAGAAGAGTGATGGGAAGATGGAAAGAGTACTTTGAAGAGCTGATGAATGTGGACAATGAAAGAGGGTAGGGTAGAAGAGGTAACTATTGTAGACCACAAAGTAGCACAAATTAGTAAAAGTGAAGTGAGGAAGGCATTGAAGAGGATGAAGAGTGGAAAAGCTGTTGGTCCTGATGATATGCCTGTGGAGGTGTGGAAGTGTCTAGGAGAGGCAGCGGTAGATTTTCTGACTAGATTATTCAACAGGATCTTAGAGAGTGAGAAGATGCCTGAAGAATGGAGACAGTGTGATGGTGCCTATTTTTAAGAATAAAGGGGATGTGCAGAATTGTGGCAGCTATAGAGGGATAAAGTTGATGAACCATACAATGAAGTTATGGGAAAGAGTAGTGGAAACGAGACTGAGAGCAGAAGTCAGCATTTGTGAACAGCAGTATGGCTTCATGCCTAGGAAGAGTACTACAGAGTCAGTATTTGTGTTGAGAATGCTAATAGAAAAGAACAGAGAAGGTCAGAGGGAGTTGCATCGCGTTTTTGTAGACCTAGAAAAAGCATATGACAAGGTGCCAAGAGAGGAGCTCTGGTATTGTATGAGGAAGTCTGGAGTGGCAGAGAAGTATGTTAGACTGGCGCAGGACATGTATGCTAGCTGTGAGACACTGGTACAGTGTGCTGTAGGGGTAACAGAGAAGTTCAAGGTGGAGGTGGGACTCCATCAGGGATCAGCTCTGAGCCCCCTCTTGTTCGCAGTGGTGATGGACAGGCTGACAGATGAGGTTAGACAGGAATCCCCATGGACCATGATGTTTGCAGATGACATTGTGATCTATAGTGAGAGCAGACAACAGGTAGAGGAAAATCCAGAGAGGTGGAGGTATGCTCTGGAAAGAAGAGGAATGAAAGTTAGTCGCAGCAAGACAGAATATATGTGTATGAATGAGAGGAACTCGGGTGGAACCGTGAGGCTACAGGGAGTGGAGATCAAGAAGTTGGAGGATTTCAGGTACTAAGGGTCAACAGTCCAGAGCAACGGAGAGTGTGGAAAAGAGGTGAAGAGACGGGTCCAAGCAGGTTGGAATGGGTGGAGAAAAGTGTCAGGGGTACTATGTGATAGAAGACTATCGGCCAGAATAAAAGGAAAGGTGTACAAGACAGTGGTGAGACCAGCGATGATGTATGGACTAGAAACTGTTACGATGACCAAAAGACAGCAGGCCGAACTAGAGGTTGCAGAGATGAAGATGTTGAGGTTCTCTTTGGGAGTGACCAGGATGGATAGGATCAGGAATGAGTCTATCAGAGGAACAGCACATGTTAGATGTTTTGGAGAGAAGGTCAGAGAAGCCAGACTGAGATGGTTCGGGCATGTACAGGGGAGGGAGATTGAATATATTGGTAGACGGATGCTGGAATTGGAGCTGCCAGGCAAGAGGTCTCGAGGAAGACCAAAGAGAAGATTTATGGACGTAGTGAGAGATGATATGAAGGAAATTGGTGTGAGAGAGGAGGATACAGAGAATAGGGTTAGATGGAGAAAGTTGACCCGCTGTCAAAAGATTACAGGTTAAACTGCAAGTCACGCATGACTGGTCTTAGTTATTGATACTCATGCAACAGTCAAAATAATCTTCAGATCAGGTTCTGAGACTTATTTAGAGTCACTTTGGGTCCAGTTTATAGCATAATTTATGGAATCACGTCAATCCAAAAGACATAGAGGGTTGTTTATTTATGATGTCTTACAACTATGAGAAAAAAACAAAAAATTAATGCTCAAGTGTCACATCATTCAAAAAAATCTGAACAATCAATTTATTTGAGCTTCAGTGCGAATAATGATTGATGCCGGAGTGAGAAGTACATTTTCATATTTTTTGATTAATTTTCACCTCTTCATATTGGAAATAGGCTAGCATGAAGGAAGAAATCAAGATGCTCAACAAACAGTTCAAAAGAGCCCCGGTTGATAAAAGGGAAGGCATCAGGGATCTGACGAATCAACTCCAGAAACGCCTCTGCGGACTCTGAAAAGCAGAATGCACTCAGAAAAGGAAGACGGATAGGGAGAACAAAAGAGTGCTGTTCACCAAAGACCGCTCACAATTCACCGGAACACTGCTGGGTGAAGCAAAGTCCGGAGGGATGACCAACCACAGAGAAGGTGTTCTTGAGAGAGACCCAAAATGACATCTCTAGAAAGCAAGCCCTAGATGTTACCCCAAACATCGACAGTATTGACACACCTGGAAAAGAGCTCAAAGGCAGTGAAGCATCCTGGAAGGAAGTCCAAAAGGTGGTGAAGAGGGCCAGATCAGGATCTGCCCCCAGCCCAAGCGGTATACCCTACAAGGTATATAAGAAGTGCCCAAAGCTCCTCCAGAGGCTTTGGAAGGTATTGCAGAGGATCTGAAGAAAGATATCATCCCAGTGTGATGGAGGAAGGTAGAACGCTGTTTGTGCCAAAATAAGAGAACTCCTCAACCATAGACCAATTCAGATCAATCTCACTGCTTAGTGTAGAATGCAAGATCTTCTTTTCCGTACTGGCTCAAAGGATAACCTCATACATGATTGAGAATGGATACATCGACACCGCTATCTAGAAAGTTGGGATCCCATGCTTCTCTGGAAGCCTGGAACACACTGGAGTTCTCAATCAGATGATCCAGGAAGCCAAAGCCAATTATGGCAACCTGACTGTTGTCTGACTGTACTTGGCTAATGCCTATGAATCAATCCCTCACGCCCTCATCCATACTTTGGTGGAATACAGCTATGATTCAAAACAGCCAGCTTTACCAATCAGTAACAAAACCTTGAAAAAGGGATCAAAACAGACTGTTTAATCTCCCCCATCCTCTTCATCATGGGAATGAATCTCCTGATAACAGCCGCAGGGAAGAAAGCCAGAGGCCCAAAAATGCAAATGGGTATCCGACAAGCCACAGTAAGAGGTTACATGAACGATCTTACTGTGACAACTACAACACATGTGGAGGCAAGGTGGGTGGTAATAGTTCTGGACTGCATAGTAACGTGGTCCAGAATGAAGTTTAAGCCAAGGACATCCAGGTGCATGGTGATCAGGAGAGGTAAAGTGATGAACTGGGTCCCGCTGCATGTGCAAGGTGAAGTGATTCCATCAATAAAGGAAAATCCAATCAAGTGCCTCAAGAAGTGATTGGATGACTCACTTACTGACAGGAACTAGATCAGCAGTACAGAAAAGCAGATGGAGGAATGGCTGAGGAGGGTTGAAAAATCAGGGCTCCCGGGGAAGTTCAAAGCATGGATTTATCAACATTGATTGCTGGCAAAGGTCATGTGGCTGTTGATGGTGTATGAAGTTCCTATGACAATTGTTGAAGGAGTGGAGGAGAAGATCAACAAATTCCTTCAAAGGTGTCTGGGAATCCTTGTAAGCCTCCCTTTGGTAGGCCTCTACATAAGATCAGGATGGCTCCAGCTTCCTCTGTCATCCGTGGTGGAGAAATTTAAGATAGCAAAGTGCAGAGTCATAATGACATACAGAGTCTTCGAGGTCGAACAAGTCAGACAAGCAGGCGTCCCCACAAGGCCAACACACAAGTGGGCAGCTGACTCATCTGTAGCACAGGCTGAAAGCACATTGAAGCTCAATAACATAATTGGAACACCATGCACAGGAAGACAGGGTCTTGAAACTTCCCATACACAGCAATGGGGGGAAGGCAGGAATCCAAGGAGTAAAAGGCCATCATCCGTGAGGAAATACTGAACCTGGAGGGGGAAGGGCAAGGGCAGTAGAACTCCCAGGGAGTATGGACGACATGAGACCTATCCAAGAGGAAGATCACGTGAGGAGATCTATTGAGACTAGAGCCTTTCCGCATCTCATTCATGCTAAGGTCAGTGTATTATACACTCCTGACTCTGACAAACTTGCGCAAGTGGGGCATGAGGGAGAACCCATCGGGTATGCTCTGTGGGGAGAGGGGTAACACACATGGCACACATTTAGTCAGGGTGTAAAACAGCACTTGCCCAAGGAAGATACAGGTGGCGCCATGACAAGGTGCTCATAACACTTGCTGACACCCTGGAGCAGGAGAGATGCAAGAAACGCCAACCATATGGGAGAGCAATACCATCAGTCAAGTTTGCAAGGTAGGGACAAAAGCCATCAACCATAGCAACAACAAGAAACAATCTGCTGCAAAAAGCTGAATCATGGGAAATGAAGACTGCAATTCCCCCACGGTGTCCAGACTACCCTGAGGCCAGACGCGGTACTGTGGTCTGAAGAAGCAAAGATCATCCTCATTGAACTTACCGTCCCATGGGAAGAGGATTGTGTGCAGGCGTTTGAGAAAAAGATCACCAAATACCAGGATCTCTTGCCTGACAGAAGGGGGAAAGGATGGCAGGCATGGCTCTTCCCAGTTGAGGTGCCCAGTAAGTGTGGAGAATGCTCACAGCAATTGGGGTGACGGGAAGGGAGAGACAGACGGCAGCTCTCAGGATGGGGGAGGCATCAGAAAGTGCTTCTTGCTGGTTATGAGCAGGAAAGAGGAGCTTAACTGGAAGCCAGTAGGAGTTGATGAGCAGTGATTTGGCCACCACTGTTAACCCAACAATTTTGAGGGTGTTGAGGTTCAGGGTTGAAACACCCAATGATCATTGGATACTGATGACATCAACTCTCCCTGGCCAAGGCTACATTCACTAAAAATGAATGAAGGAGAAGCATCTTTGGATGTAATTGTAATCATTGGTATTTGAAATTGATTTGCCAAAAGAATGCCAGGCCCAAGTGTAAAATAGATCTAGATCTGTCCCGGGAGTGGAGCTGGAGTCTGTTGTGCAGGTGTCAGAGAGGAGGATGTTGAGAAAGCTCCTCAGCATCATGGACAACGTCCATCACCCCCTGCATGCCACAGTGACATCCTGTCAGAGCTCTTTCAGTCGTAGATTGATACCACCAAGGAGCTCCACTGAACGCAACAGGAGGTCTATCCTACCTGAGTCTATCAGACTTTTTAATTCCTCTTCCTTCAGCCGAAGGGAATATTCAAATCTTTGTACTTTTTAAGACCTTAAAACACTTTATAGCCTTAACTTTGACACTTTATATTTTATTCGTATTTCTTAGTCTCCCTCCTTCCTACTATTATCTATTATTGTTATGTTTTACTTGAAACTCTGGCACAACAATATCCTTCAGGATAAATAAAGTTGTTCTTATTCTTATTCTTATTCTTATTCTTATTCTTATTCTTATTCTTATTCTTATTCTTATTCTTATTCTTATTCTTATTCTTATTCTTATTCTTATTCTTATTCTTATTCTTATTCTTATTCTTATTCTTATTCTTATTCTTATTCTTATTCTTATTCTTATTCTTATTCTTATTCTTATTCTTATTCTTAATGTCAAATAATAGTTTGAAAAAATGTTTAAAAATAACATCATTACCTTTTTAAAGGGAAAAACTTTTAGATACGGAACCTTTGATATGCTGGAATTGGATCATTTTAACCGCTTGCTTTTTAATGACTTAGCTAATCATTTGATCATTAGAGTAATCGGTTAATAAACTAAAACTAACTGTAAAGCCATGCAGTTTTGTAAAAAAGAAATGCTCTTCAAAGTTTTGTATGTGTGATAAAAATGGATTTATGGATCTATATGGGGCAAAGGGCAATGCTCCTTGCAGTTTGTGTGTTAGGCAGACTAAAATTATCTTGGTAATATTATATAATATAACATATTCTTCAATGTTTGGCCATTAGGTGGGACCAGAAATAATCTGATCAGCATGAGAACATGATTCAGATCTATTTAGAATACACAAGGGTTGAGATTGCTGTCCATAAAGGACAGACATACATTTTCATTTTGAAAAATGTCAGCCCTTGGAAGTTTCCTTTGCGAATCTCAGCAGTTAGGTTCAACATATGCAACCATCACTTTAACACTGGTTTCATACCGGAGCACCTCTTGCAAACGTCTGTGCCTGTCCAAATGTCATTGGGATTAATTAAAAGTCAATTAACTGGTGAGGGACAATTGAGAAAGATTGGGGTTTTCTTGGTGGATTTAGACACAGTCCTGCGTCTTAATAGTCCATGTCCTCGTATCTGTGGGTGATCAATGAACCTTTGCCTTTGTATTTGTACTCAGTTTAAATGTTGTTTCTTATGCAAATAATCCCTGCTATAGTTTGTTCTTTATAATTGTTTATTTGTTGTTGTTGCCTTCATATATCCCTTACCAATCTCATGGAAAAAAAAATAAATCACTAAGCGGAAGTGTTTGACAAGCTTCCTCCAGAGTAGATGGTCTTGATCTTGAGTCTAAGTGTGTAACTAAAAACAGTGTGAAACTAAAAATTCCAGATTTATGTTTGAAACAGTTTGTTTGATTTGGATCTGAAACAGTATAAACAATTTAAAATGAGAATTAAAAATTCCTTTCAGCCCTTTATTCATTAATTACAAAATGCTACCACACACACACACACACACACACACACACCTCAACATTTTTTTGTTTTAGTTTATATTATTTTCTCATTATTGGGTTATTTTGATATTTTTTGGGTCACATCGACCGTCAACCAGTAAACATCTACAGTCATATCATAAATACTGAAAATGCTGGCCATCAAACCCATTATTTCCTCCTCAGACAACTTTACTGCCTTTTTGTCCCATTTTGTTCTCAGATGATCCCAAAGCTCTCCTGTTTTATTGGATTGCTTTCAGAAATTGGTTTATATTAGGCCAAACACTTCTAAACAGCTCAGTGAAAGGTTTGTGTATTGGATCAGTTCCCGTCCTTTACCAGTGTGATAAAGATATCAGATTTGTTGTAAAACTGTATCATATCTAAAATCTAAATCCTGCTCCTTAGCAGAGAGATTGTTTTTCTAAATGTCTTCAAAACAACAAAGAAATCCTCCCTTGAACTGTTGCACCACTATATACTTCTTTCGATGCATTTATATTTTATCGCGTATGAAAAGCGCTTGTAATTTCACTCCAGAGAGCTAGGTGGGAGTATAGTACATTACGTATGGTCATGTGACCGGATATTGAACACTCGGCGGCGTCGTGGACCTGTGTGCGGTGGTACCGCGGGCTGTGCGAATTGTTGTGTTTTTCTTCTTTAAAAGAAAGAGGCCAGTGGGCGTCGGTGCTAGTCTCCGATATGGTGAAATTATCTGCGGAGCTTATAGAGCAGGCTGCTCAATATACGAACCCCGTTCGGGACAGAGAGCTGGACTTGCGAGGTGAGGCGGACTACCCGGGCGTTAGCTTGCTAGCTTAACCTCGCGGCCCCCTGGTTCAGACTCCTGTGAAAATTTGAGAAATACTTTCACTGATAGTAAAGGTTCGTCTTGTAAATAGTGGTTTAAGCACACAGATGCGTTATTTTACATTTCTTGGGTTTTATTGGTCCTTGGGGTGTTAGTTAGTCGTCCTAACGTGACGTCAAACGGTAAAATTGCTCCTGTAGTGCTTCATTCACTAACTATGGTTCCGCTTACCATAAGTCTAAGATGAGCGTTGGGCGTTTAAAACAAGATATGTGCATCCTTTGGTGTGTCCTAGGTTATAAAATCCCAGTTCTGGAAAACCTGGGAGCAACTCTGGACCAGTTTGACACAGTTGACTTCTCAGACAATGAGATCAGGAAACTGGACGGCTTCCCTCTGCTCAAGAGACTCAAAACTCTGCTTATGAACAACAACAGGATTTGGTAAGTTGTGTCTGGGAAACCAGGGAAAACACTGTTTGAACACTTGGCTTTTGCATATGATTGTGTGTGTGTGTGTGTGTGTGTGTGCATACGTACGAACACACACAAGACAGCGCTTAGCAGCTGCTGTTACTTTCCTGTTTCAAAAAGCAACCAGAAAATAGTTAAGTATCTTCTTAGGTCATGTCTTTTTAAGAGGTTCTTTAAAATGTCTGTTCATTTAAATTAATTGAAGAACTTTTTAGGACAGCTGGTCGCTGCTCAAGTCTGTTTTGAGATATGAGGATCTTCAGAATATCTCTTCCGTGCAGCCTCAGTACATATGACTAGATATTATTTTTTCATTAAAGTCTTCCCTTTGTGAAAGTTCGCTGTTTGTTTGCAGTCGTATTGGAGAGAATCTGGAACAGAGTCTACCCACTCTAACTGAGTTGATTCTCACTAACAACAACATCCAGGAACTGGTAAGTCCAAGTATACTACCAGTGATTGTCTCTGTAAAAGCAAAAATAGTAATATTGAAGGACACTTTGAAATTGGCCACCCAGTCTTGACGAGAATGTTTTGATTTGTAGGGAGACCTGGATCCTCTAGCCACCGTGAAGTCTTTGACCCTCCTCAGGTAGGAATCCTTAGAAGCAAAGGTAAGGCACTGCTCAATCAGCTGGAGCTCCTCTCAATGATGGTACTTGCTGTCTGCAGCCTGTTAAGGAATCCAGTAACAAATAAGAAGCATTACCGGCTCTATGTGATCAACAAGATTCCACAGATCCGTGTCCTGGACTTCCAGAAGGTTAAGCTGAAGGTAGGTGAAGCTTTGGGTCCCATGACGATCTTGTCAGCTGAGACATATGGATGTATGGGTCTGCAATGTGACGAGATTAGTGAAATGGTGGATTAACCATGCAGCTCATACTGTTGTTGAGATATTGCATAGTATCATATCCACCCCTCCTTGTTGGAAGGTTGTAGGAATCAGTTTGTCTGGACCCTGAGTGTGAATTTGGTTTGAGAAAATCTCCTCCATCAAATTGTTTTTTGTGTGTTTTGCTAGAATTAAAAATGATACGGTAAACAGAATAGATTTTCTGGTCTAAGACTGGGTGATATACAATAGAAGTACATTAATATTGCCATTGAAGGCTGTTCCAGAAATATTCCATATCTCTTAATGTCCCCTAAATATTTGAAACAAGTGATCATGGATAACAGTAAATACCCTGAAAATCTCTGAAGCCCATTAAAATTAGATAAATTGCCTTCGCATCTGCAGGAAATTAGTAACAATAAAGATCTGACATAAACATTAGCACAGAAATGTCAGTTTACTTGTAACATTTCTTCAAAATTGCCAGAAAGATTATTAAAATCACCAATTGCCATTTTAAAAATTTCAAAGCACAATGAAATAAAGTTCATCACAATACTCCAATCCTTTTTATCGCCCAGTTCTGATTTCAACATGTGAATTTTTATTTTTGTTCTTCACATTGTTGCATTTATTAGAGCAATATTTGTAACATTGCTAAATGCCAACACAAATTTATGACAGTTCATTTGTGGCACATTGGCCTTTGAATTACTTAGTGTTCATTCATCAGGGTTACAGTATTTTTATGAATATTGCTTAGCCTTTCCTCAAATATACTGAGCATATTCAGTTCACTGTTATACTTTACCAATGACTCCCTGGCTGTACATAATGAGACTGACAGTAGATGATCTCATCCCTGAAGATGTCGGGTGCGTCTTCCTGTTTGTGAACGTTGGGTCTGCCATGTTGGAGTGTGTTCTGTGTAACTGTGTGCTTGTGGTCGCAGGAACGCCAGGAAGCCGAGAAAATGTTCAAGGGCAAACGAGGTGCTCAACTGGCAAAGGATATTGCCAAACAAGCAAAAACGTAAGATGAACGTTTGAGCTGGCCAGCAGCTCCTCGCAACCACTGGTTCAGTGATTATAAATCCAAATGCCCAAATTACAATCCCTGATAAGGGGAGTAATTGGGGGACAGTTCGTTCCCTGCTGGAGTTTCATTGGCAAAATTAGTGGATTGAGTCTGGTGTTGCCGAGGGCTGCTGTCTGTCCTAGTATCAGTGTGTTTGACTGTAGGAAAGATACTACACATGAACTGGTCTACACTGGTCGGGGGTCCGAGGAGCTTGAGTGTGTGCTGTAATGTCTAACCTCCGTCTGTTTCTTACAGGTTCACTCCAGGAGCGGCAGCGCAGCTTGAAAAAAAGAAGACAGGGCCATCTCAAGCAGACGTGGAGGCCATCAAGGTTAACTTAATCGCTGTTTTTTTGTTGTTCTTTTTCTGGAGCTTTAATCCACAAGTGATTGAGAATACCTACAGTTTCAGAGTTCCTTAGTTCAATTATTTTTTTTTCTCAAAAGAATCAAAACTCTAGGACTAGGTTTTTTATTTCTTCCTTTCAGGTGAATTCTTCTTTGTATTTTTGTGGATGTTAAAGATGATTATAGCTAATTTTTTGGGGGGTTCAATTTTGCTTTTTGAAAAGCAGTTCAGACTAACCTTTGTGTGGTGTTCGGGTCTGTGGGCACACACACACACACACACAAAAGTGAAAACGGACCCCGCAGACCGGAAAACCACACAAGGGTTAGTCTGAACTGCTTTTCAAAAAGCAATATTGAATCCCTAAAAAAATTTCTCCAGAGTTTAATTGAAATTTAAATGGTTTCACCCTCCAACTCCTAGTGTATGTTTGTGTTTCAGAATGCCATTGCTAATGCATCATCTCTGGCGGAGGTGGAACGGTTGAAAGGGATGCTGCAGGCTGGTCAGATCCCTGGGCGAGGGCTCCAGCAAGGTCAGTCCTAAATCCCTTGAACCCAGGAGAGCCTCCACTGAAAGTTGGTGGTAGTTATGTGGAATAACCTGTTTTGACATATTGTTGATCAAATAAATGTGTGCATAATTTTGACTAAAAATATCAAATTAATGTTGTATGTCATCTGGTTTCTAGAATGTTTTGTTGTCGGGGCTCCACTTTCGGATTTTAGTCACTCTTGAAACGTTTCAGGACCACTGATATACTGCAACTCATTGTTGCTGAGATAATGATTCATTAGTTTTAATCTTTATCAGTTACTCAAGGAAAAACAGCAAACAGTGCCAGTGCATTACAGTTGTTTTGTGACTGTTAGATATAACTGGGCTTTATAAAATTACTGACGTTCATTTTGAGTCCTGCATTTAGGTTCAGAGCTTGTCTTGTTTTGCCCAGGTGCCATTGGGATGGAGGAAGAGGAGGAGGAGGTGGAAGAGAGCGATGTGCCTCCGATGGAGGCCCAGATGGGAGAAGGGACTGAGGAGGATATGGAAGAGGGTAGAGAGGATGAGGCAGAGGACATGGATGAAGAGCAGCACCACATTAACGGTTCCTGAGATCCTGAATGATTTTCTGTTATTTCAGTGTTGTATTGTTTTTTTAAATACGCCTTTTCCATGTTGGTTTTCTTTTTAGTTGATATAATAAACTGATTCTTTCTATTAATTCGAGACAGTTTTTGCCCCAAAGCTATAAGACTCAGATATGCACATCCAACCAAAATACTGTATATGGACGAACAAAGCAAATAGAATTTATTTTTGACAATGCTAAACAAAGGGGTTCTGGTCACACTTTCACAATAAATGAAGTGTTAGTGCTATGATATGCTCAATTGAAAATAAAAAAACAGCAATGTTTGTTGAAGAAAAAAAAACAATACTATAAACCCCCCAAATTAGTTAGAAACAGAAAATGTGGAAATACTTCTTGAAGGTTCAAGAGGAACAAATACAGACATCACATTACAGTCATTTGGCAGACGCTTTTATCCAAAGCGACTTACAAAAAGTGCAATTCAGTCACCGAAGATCCAAAGTAACAGTAGTCGGAAGTCAGAATTGACCACTCAACCAAGTAGCCATCTCAGAACATTACACAATGGTTATGAAGTTGACACAAAGTAAATGACCCAACAATCATTTTATTAGCTGGCCTCTTAGGCTGTCAAGGGGAATCAGGCTTCTTTAATCAAATCCCATCCTCAGTATCCTCACGTGAACTAAATTTCCTGTTTCTTCATGTCTTCTCCACACTCCCTATCACTCTGGACTGTTGACCCTCGGTACCTTCTAAGTCTACACTCTGCTACATCACGGTTTCCTCACAATTACACGGTAATTGAAACAGGTTGAACTGGGCAACGTCGGTTACCGCTCTGAACCACTGGGTGGCGGTAAAGTATATACTTTGCAAATGTCAAATCACAAAACAGAAGAAGAGTCCCTTGGCAAACGTCAACGCAACAGTTTCAGAAGCAGTGAAGCGATCTCGGCCACGTCAGGTTACTTCACACCCGGCGAAATCTCCCGCGCGGCCCGGGGAGGCACGTTATTTCTGGCGGCGTCCGGGATCTATCAGGTGCCGCAAAGCTGGACGACGTTGAGATCATGGACGTGGAAGGCGGTGACACGCCGGAGATGAAGACTCCCCTCAAAAATCCGGATTTGAGTCCCTTCACCGTCGTTGGTAAATCGATCGAAAATCCGCTGTTTCACTTCTCGTAACGTATTAAATCCACAACACTATCGCGTCTGTCGTGGGAGACGTTTAGCGTCAGAGACTATTTTAAGCTGGAGCAAAGATGCTAATGGTTAGCAATGTTTGTTTTGAAACGGCGATTAGCTTCAGGCTGACTAAACACATCGGTTTAAGATCTGTTTCACTATCGGCCCTTGGAGGAAAACAACTGTTTCTTAAGTATTTTATATAAACTCGAGCTGACCTTCAACAACCAGAAATATAACGAACATTCATTCTTCTCTCAACATGTTTTTCGAAAGGTGTTAAAATGTTTTTCCGGTTGTGGCGTCATTCGTCATTTAAACACTAATACTGTCAAAATAAATAAATAAAAAAATGACAAAATTTTCCCCAAAATGTAAAAAGTATGATCCTCAAATTCATGGCAATTCAAACCTGAACAAGTTATGTAGCTATCAGTACATAGGAAATCCCATCAGTCAATGAGGAAGTACACTAATAATAATTTCTAAATTACATCCATTCTCTGGTAAGAGATTTATTAGTATTCGAATGTCCGATAAAGACCTAAAATATTTTCAAAAATCTATTCAGAATCAAAATCTTGTTTTTTAAGCCTTGCCAGATTTATTCCATCAAAATATTGTTTTACTTTTTCACAAAAAAAGGCAGCAATTCATCGAGTCCTTGTAATTATAGTGTTATAGTTTAGGTTTTCATGGTCTGTCTAGTCACATGTATCATGTAATGGGGATATTATATAAATACGAAGTGAAGATAGACTTAGACGGAGATCACTGTTTCAACTCGACTGTTTACTGAAGTCTCGTTCTGCATAAATAACAGGTCATTCAACAGGTACATAAGGTAACAGCGCCCCTGCTGGTCAGGCGGTACCAACCACACATCACATCTCCCTTCAAAATGAAGGATATACAGTGAATAACGTTTGCACCCTAGGCCTACCCGACTCATAAATGATAACAATAACCTGGTAACCTGGTAACCATGACTACATTTTCAAATTAGTATGAACATTATGCAGGAAACATGTAAAGTAACATTAATAATTATTCAACTTTGCATTCCCCATGTACTTTACAGTGAGAAACATTTTTTAGGCTTAATCAGATGTTTTCACTGGAACTGCTGTAGTCACGTTAGTTGTTTCAGTCTCTTTCACAGGAGTTTCAACAGGTGCTGGTGTCACCAGAGTTTCTGGGAATTCTTCCTGACCAGTAATGTTCTGTGTTGGAAAACCATCCTCTCTGCTCTTCAGCATGTTTCTCCTACAGGTGCTGCCTTCAGGTGTCTGGATCACAAAAGACCTTGGCTGGACGTGGCTTTGTTTCACTACAGCTGGCTGCCAAGTATTGCCAACTTTGAACCTAACTGTCTCTCTCTCCTGTAGTTCACATGATAAAAGTGTGTTTTTGTTTCAGCTGCCTTTTCTTCATGTGATCATGCACTCTTTTGTACAGCTGAGGCTTTAAGAGCTGAGCAGTTGTAGGCAGTTTTGCTTTCAGCTGTTGACCCATCAACAGCTGGGCAGGAGACTATGGGTCTCTTTAGCTCTCTCGTGCTTTATTGAGCAGGTTTTTATGGTTTGAATTGCTCGTTCACTTTGACCATTAGATTGTGGGAATCCTGGGCTTGAAGTTGTGTGCTTAAACTCCCACTCTTCTGCAAACTGTGCGAACTCTTCACATGCAAACTGCGGTCCATTGTCTGCCATCTCTTCATCTGGAATCCCATGCCTAGCAAACATGGATTTAAGAGCTATGATGACATGCATATATTTCAGGCTGTTGTCGGTTAGTGTAGGTAGGTGGTGTCTGGCTGGTAGCCTGCTGGTAGCTGGCCTGTTGTTCATTTTAGATAGCTTCTTTACAGTCTGGATTGGGCTTCTAGATGTGTTTTTACTTAGGATTTTGGCACATGGGATGGTACTACCTTGTCCTGTGTATCAATGAATGAATATTGACTTTGATCAAAGTGGAAAAGATCCACACCCAGTTTTGCCCAAGACCTGTCTGGAATGTTATGGCACAGAAGTGGCTCGTTCACATAACACTTTTTGAAAGTGTTACAGATGGCCTGCTTCAACACAATGCCCTCAATCTGTTTGAACATGTCAGACCAAAACGAAACATCTCTTGCTCTCTCTTTACATTTGAGAATTCCCAGATGGCCTTAATGTATTTTCAGAAGCATGTCTGCTCTCAGTGTTTGTGGCACAACTAGTCTTAAAATACAATCCTTCTGAGCCACTGAGTTCTCAATGTCAGTATTTCCTTATTTCAGCCACAACTCTGCTAACCTGCTTTGGCCATCCCAATTGAACTACCTTCATCACCAGCTGCAGTTCACGATCACCTGCTGTTGCAGTTTTGAACTGACTCAGTTTTTCCTCTGCGATTGGAAGATCTACTAATAGGTTAACTTCTAGTTCCTCATCTAGAAGTTGTTCAGTCCGTCCTTGCAGATGAGATCTACTGTGTGTCTGCAATGTGCAAATCTTTTCCTGGTTTGTAGGCTGTATAAAAGTCAAATGCCTGAATACTCATCAGCAGTTTTACCAGTCTGGGAGGAACTTTTTGTAGTCCTTTTTTTAAACACTGCCTCAAGCGGTTTATAGTCTGACTCCACTTGTACCTTTTTTTCCATTCTGATACTGTTTGAATTTTTCACATCCATACCAATAGCCAAAAGTTATTTTTCTATCTGTGCATATCTTTTTTGTAAGTCAGTAAGGGCTCTTGAGCCGTAAGCCACTGGTTGTCCTTCCTACATTATTCCAGCTCCCAACCCTTCAGATCTCGCATCGAAAGACAATGTTACATCTTTATGTTCATCATAAAACTTCAGCACTGGGGTGTTCCTTACCAGTTTCTTCAAGTTTTCAAAGCTGCGTTGATGCAGTACTCCTCACTGCCACAGAACATCCTTTTCCAGAAGAGGAGCAGTCACATCGGATAGGTTCAGGATGACCATGCCTAAGAACCTCGTCAGTGCAGATTTTTCTTGTGGCTGTTGCATGATTATTATTGCTGTGACTTTCTCTTGGTCTTGCTTCAGTCCCTCTGCACTCAGAATGTGACCAATATACTGTATCTCTGTCCTTGCAGTATTACGCTTGTCTTTGTTTAGCCTGAGATTAATGCTCTTTATCCTGTCAAGCAGCTGTCTCAGCCTTTTGTCGTGCAGTTCCTTGTCTGCATCCTACACAAGGATATTGTCCATGACGTTCAAAACTACTAAGTCCTCCTGTCTCTGAGCAATGCATTTCTGGAAAACTTCTGCCGTTTATGAGACTCCAAAGGGAAGTCGTTTGAATCAGTACCTACAGAAAGGTGTTGAAAGTACACAACTTAGAACAGGCTTTATTTAGTTGTATTCCCCAGAACCCATGGTTAGCATCTAATACAGTAAAGATCTTTGCATTTTGCATCTCTGCCACAACCTCCTCCACTGTCCGCAATGGGTAGTGTTCCCTTTTTATGGCTTTGTTGATGTCCTGGGGGTCACTGCACAGTTGTATTTTTTAGTTGGGCTTTCTGACTGTGACCATGCTGTTAACCCAATCTATGGGCTCTGTTTGTCTTAAAACTACATCAGGCTTCTCTATCCTGTCCAGTTCACTTTTGATTTGGCCTTTCAGACCTAATGGCACTTTTCTGGGTGGGTGAATAACTGGACCTAGCTGAATGCGATGCCTTACAGGTACACATCCCGACCCAGTGAACACATCGTCATATATCCACGGGATGTCTGTTTCCACTACTTTGTCTGCTTTGTAGACTCCTTTGATCAGCCCTGTTTCAATGCAATGCAGCTATCTCCTAGGATAGCTGGTAAGTCTTCTCCTATTACTTGAAACTCCAACTTGTGCAGCTGGTCTAGTTTTGTACTCGCACTTCAACTTCGCCATGCCCAATGGCAGTGCTTTCTGGTGTGACTATGTGACTAACTTGGTATTGGACTCTTGTAGTGCCGTATCCTTGTCAGTTACTTTCTGAAAGGCTAAAAGAGGTAGCACATTGCAATCTGCGGCAGTATCTATCCTGAACATACACTTTTGACCATTCGCTGTGATTACTCGGTCCACGTTTTTTCGTTTCTTTTGTAGTTTCGCTTTCAGTCTGAGAAGTATTTTTTCTTTCGTTCCACTCTTCTTTGACTCTAGAGCTCCAATGAACATTTCATTATCTTCTTGTTCAATTTCATTCACACTTCTCTCCTTTTTCCAATAGCTTTCCTTCAGTTTTGTTGGCCACATGCGGGCGAAGTGTGTTTTGTCTTGAGCACACGTTGCATGTTTGGCCAAAGGCAGGACACTTGCAAGGTTCATATTTTTATCCACATTTACTGCACTCACGTTTATCATTCGCACCTTTTCTTAGCTTCAATATACTTAGCTTATTCCCTACCACCTAATTTTCTTCATGCAAAGCCTTTAGGTGAGTTTGTGTAGCTTTGTTAGCTCTGCAGATATCAACAGCTTTGTTCAATGTTAAATCGGGTTCCCTGAGCAGTCTTGTCTTGACCGAATCATTTGTGACACCAAATACTATGCGGTCTCTTATCAGCGAGTCTGTGAGCTGGCCAAACTCACAGTCCTAGCTTTGTTTTTCAGGTCTGTCACATGCGCATAGATCAGCTCATTCTTACCTTGGATCCTCGAGAAGAAAACATATCTCATAAGTTATATTCCTCCTTGGCTCATTATTGCCGAAACCTGTCTTTCAGTATGTCTAGGTCATCACCCTCATCATCAAAGTCCACTGTATTAAATACCTTTATCGCATCGTCTCCCGTGACATTTAGGAAAGTCGCGCATTTCACCTTCTCTGATATGTCAGCGATGCCGATAGCTATCAGGTACAACTCGAACTTCTGGATCCACAAACACCAGTTTTCTGCCAAATTTGCCTCCAGGCACAAACTGTTTGGAGGCTTTAGTTGCTCCATTGTGTACTTTGGACACCTTGTTATGCATGTTTCAACAGGTACATAACACAACAGCACCCCCTGCTGGTCAGGCAGTACTAACTACACAGCTCAACATGGACATAACAATATATTGTCTATTACTATATTGATACCAATATTTTTTTTTGCTTCCTCCACAGTCGGCAGTCTGCTTTCAGACTATGGGTGGTATCTTCTGGCTGTGACACTCCTCCTCTACCTGCTGATCCACCACCTGAGCAAGAGGCGGTCCAGTCAGCCCCCCCGTAGCTCGCCCCCTGACACACATCAAGGTCAGCGCCCCCACAGCTTGTAGTTTGAAGAAAGGTTGCGGTCATTTGACATAATGTACTTTTAGTTGTTATGCTTTTCCAAGAATTGTTCCAATAGGCAATGTTAAGATAGCGGTTTTAAAGGGTCAGGTGTTGAGAAACACCAAAATCTTCTCAAACTGGTTTTAAAATCTCTCTGTAAAACGAGATCCTCAGGTACCATCATGGAGCAAACACCGCAGAATTCTGTCATCATGGTGTCTGTTTTTGAATTTTTTTTGTTTTTTCAAGATGGCACTGGAAGACAGCAGCCTTTTAAGCACCTTCCATTATCTTTTGCTCTTTTTTTCTTGAGTTATTTACCTGCCCACTCTTCTTTCGCGGGTGGGACTATATACTGTTTCTGCGGTGCACCGTGTTTGCCATAGTGTTCCCTCCGCCAGTACTGAGGAAAAACACCTGGCTACAGGTGAACATACTGGACAGCGCCATTGATCTGTCCGGCTTCCCTTTGATACGCGCAGATCGGGAGAGAGAAAGTGGTGGGGAGGAGGGTTTGCTGTTTACGTTAACAAGATATGGTGCAACCCTAGTCATATCACCGTGAAGGTCTGTGTGCACCCACGATGTGAAGCTCATGGCGGTAGGACTTGGCCCTGCAACCTCCCGTGTGAGTTTTCACACACTATCCTGGTGCTTGCCCACGTTCCTCCGTCTGTGGCCACAGCCAGCGCCGGTGATATCATCCTCTCGGCGATCACGGACCTGCAGACGCACTACCCCAGCGCTTTCATCCTGATCAGCGGGGACTTCAACCACATCCTCCTCAATCACATTCTCTCCACCTTCACCCAATACGTATACTGCAACAAGAGGGAATAAACTCTGGCCTTCCTGTATGTCAATGTGAGGCATGCATACAACTCTGTGTCCTCTGGGTAACTCTGATCATAACCTGGCACTCCTGGACACTGCCAACACACCGGTGATGAGGCGGCAGACGGCCAGCACCACGTCTGTGAAGATCTAGTCCAAAGCCACAGAGGAGGCATTGCAGGGGTGCTGTGATGCCACAGACTGGAGCCTTTTTGAAAAGTACTTAGGTGACTACATCGAGGGCCCCTACTGTTGCATAACAGACTACATCAAATTCTGAGAGGACAACATAGTCCCATCAGAAAAGGACTGTTGTTCCAATGACAAGCCATGGATCAGCATGGACATCAAAGGCCTTAAGAAGAAGACAGCCTTCATGGCTGAGGACCGCCAGACCCTCAGGGCCATCCAGAGGGAACTGAGGGAGAGAAAACTCAACTACAAGGAGAAAGTTGAGAGATGGAGCGGCGTAAAACTAGGGAGTTTTGGAGGGAGGTGTGGAAGATGACAGGCTGTGGGAAAACCATGCCTGGAACTGAGGGTGGCCATGTTTTTGCTGCGGAGCTAAACCTTTTTCTTCAATAGGTGTGACACCCCAGTGAGCTCTGGGTTCCCTTCCCCCTCCTCCTCATACCTCTGCTGTAAGCTCTGCTCCCCCCCATCCCCCTCCTGCCACGGACCCCCCCCCCCCCCCCCCCCCATCGACGACACCACCTCTTCCCCTCTGAGCACAGACATGACCACTACCCCCTTGCCCCCAAGGTGTGTCGTGGGCAGCTTGCTAGTGTCTTCCAGCACCTCTTCAACCTCTCTGAGCAACTGAAGATGCCTGACCTCTGGAAAACCTCCTGCATTGTCCTAGTACCCAAGAAGGGATGTACAAATGTACAAGTACTCTCAATGACTACAGGCCAGTGACACAAATAACACATGCCATGAAGTTGTTTGAGAGGCTTGTACCCCAGCACCTCAAAGACCAGCTATTTGCTTCCCTGGACCCTCTGCAGTTTGTGTACAGGCAGCACATGGGTGTGAAGGATGCAATCATCCTCCTCACCCATAGGGCCCTATCCCACCTTGAGGGAAGCACTGTGAGTCACCTTCTTTAACTTCTCCAGTGCCTTCAACAGTGTCCAACCCATGCTCCTCAATGACAAGCTATTGAGTATGCAGCTTCACCCTGACATCACTGCCTGGATCCTGGACTACGTCACAGGACAGTCGCTGTATGTTAGGGTGGATGGCTGTGTTTCCGAGGCCGTGGCGTGCAGAACAGGAGTGCCTCAAGGAACTGTCCTGTCTCTATTCCTCTTCACCTTCTTCACCTCTGACTTCTGGTACAACTCAGAAGTTCTCCAATGGCGCTTCCATTGCTGGATGCATCGATGACATTGAGGAGTACAGAGGTCTCATTTCGGGTTTTGTTGAGTGAAGCAACCAGAACCACCTCCTACTCAACATCTCCAAGACCAAGGAAGTGGTTGTGGATTTTGGGAAGAGTCGGAGGAGACTAGTACCAATCACCATCCAGGGTGAAGAGGTGGAGATAATGGACTCTTAAAAGTACCTTGGGGTCCACATTAACAATAAATTGGACTGGTCACACAACTGATACAGTGTTATGTATCACAACGAGCTGTGGCTGATGGGCAGCTCCTTCAGCTAACGGTTCATCCCACCCCAGTGCAGAACTGAGCACTTCAGATGCTCCTTTGTGCCCACGGCCATCACACTATACAACAGTCTTTACAGCACACAACTCTGACCGGCCTGAGGTGCATCTGTGCTGCTTCCACCATCTCACTACCTTACTCATTCACATCATGACCAACTCTGCTGTCTGTTTTGTCCTTGTTGTTCCCAGCCCGCACGCCTCCTGTCTATTTTTATTCTTGTCATTCCTATTTGTATTGTTGTTCTGGTTGTGTATTTTTCACCCTTACTGCGCCTTCATGTTCATTGTTATCCCTGTCTATTTATTCATAGATGTCTTGCTATCTTTTCTCTATTTTTATTTATTTTTATTCATTTTTATTTTATTTTTTTGACATAACTGTTACGCTGCTGTGACAAGAATCTCCCTAATGGGGATCAAAGTTTATCTTAAAGAAGTTTGTTCCTTTTAGACAAAAACACGTTATTAAAAGCTCAGCCATAATTGTTTTGTGATTAATGTTTGGGGCTAAAAGGTCAAAACTTGTGAGAAGGAGAGGATGAGGTTGTTTTCTCTCTGTCCTGCAGATCCTGGGTTTGTGGCCCGGAGGCAGGAGGCCATGGAGGCAGCTCGCAGGAGGATGCAAGAGGAGCAGGATGCCAAGGCTGCTGCTTTCAAAGAGAAGCAGAAACAGGTAAGAGACACAGATGAGGGGACCACTAGAAAGAAAAGGGCAGTCATTCATCCAAAGGGTGAGACAGGTGACTTTGAACAAGGGGTTCAGGGATAAACAAGGGACAGAATTTTTGGAGAGGAGTGAGGTAGGTGACATAGATGAGAAAGGACTGTGTATTTTATTTCCATTTTGCTTTTCACCCCTAGCAGGAGGAGGAGAGGCGGCGTCAGAAGATCGAGGACTGGGAGAATCTGCAGCAGGGAAAGAGCAGCAGAGGAAACAAACTCGCTCAGGTGGATTTGTGTGTCTGGAAGAGAGTACTGTGGCAGGGAGACTTTTTAACATTTTTCTCAAGATCTGTTTGGTGCAAATGTTTTCCTTTTTACAAATATTGAAAGAGGGCGAAGTGAGACAGCAAGGTTTTAATTTGTTTTAAAAACAAAACAAAATTTTGGGGTCAAAAAAGGAAAACCAATCCAAGGTATTTAAACTTTACTTCATGAAGTGGCCACCAGAGGCTGTAAGGCAGAGGTATCAAACTAAGATACACAGTGGGCCAAAATTAAAAAAATTGGTACAAGTCGAGGGCTTAAGTGGTTCAGTGTTAATTGAAAAATGTATTGAAATGGACATATTACACATATTGACCCTGAAACTAAAAAAACTGCTAAACTATTGCCTATTAAAACACAAATAAACATTAAATAAAATCAGTAGCAATAATTTCTTATGCCTCTGTCTACAGCATTTCCAGGGTAATTTCTAATGAAGATTTTTTCCACAGCCAAAAAAGAATTTCCTTTTAAAGAAAAATCCAACATGCCTTGCAAAAGTAAAGTCCAAAAAGGAAACAGTACAGCTCAGTTTCCTGCTCTCTGATGCTCTGTAGTCTGAGCCAGAACCTTGAACTGGCAGAGCTTATAAGTTCTTGCATATGAACAGTAGAAAAACTGTTGCATGTATTTCTTATTGCTCCATAAGCAACACATTTTCATCACAATGTGTCAACCGCCTGACCAATTTTGAAGTGTCCCTTGGCGTCACATACCGACGCATCAGGCATACCCTTTTTGTCATTTCATGATAAACCTGGAGAAGCGTCTTTATTTTTTTCCCCCCAATTTTCTTGATGACAATCCCATGTGTCACATACTGACACATTAGGCACCCCTTTCTCGTCGGGGGTCAACGCAATTTCCCTAGAACACAAACGTACAAAATACTAACTCCGCTTTTATTTTCGTCAGGTTTTGAGAGAAATAAGTGATGTCGACATGACACTCCAGGTCTGTCAAAAAATGACAAGAAAGGGGTTCTTAATGCGTCGGTATGTGATACAAAAGGAAGCCTTCAACATTCGTCAAGCGGTTGACGCATTGAGATGCGAATGGACTTCTATAAGCAGCTTTCCTGAGAAATTTCCAGAGTAATTCCTTGCACATTTTCTCCTGGATCCTGCCCACCAATCCACTCATTCCACATCACTGGTGCTCCATCTGTTGTCAGTGACACAGGTTTATCCCAAGGCAGACCCATTTCATTATTGCATACCACTTCAAAGATATCCTTTCTCGTAGTTGTGCCATGCATTGATCTTAACCCCAAAAGTTCCTCTGTTACGCACAGATCTCAGTCCACTTGATGAATAAAAATCGACTGCCGCGCAGTATCAGAAGTGTTGCTGCTCTCTCCACGAACATACTCTGCCTCCCACTTGTCTTTTAACCCCCTTTTATGGGGGATTTAAATGGGTAAACCCGTCGACCCATTTTTTGGGGGAGAGGGTTAGCTGACAGTTGACCAAAGGTAACTCAGGAAGGCCAGCTGATGAGCAGGTGGGACTCGGGGTTGCGGCACTCGATTGACATGCCACAGCACTCGTAGTGCATTGTGGGACTTGAGTTTGATGTGTGCTGTAAGGCATACCGTCCCTTTAGTCTTCGTCTTCACTGCAGGATTCAGGTGGTGCCTTAAACCCAGGTTCAGTTGGGCCCACTCATGTTTAGAACAATTTTTATATATATTGAATACTTAAGTTCCAGTTGCTGTCACACTGGTTGTCGAAGTTTCAGTCCCAATACAGTTGACCCGGGGGCTTTTTTGAAAGCCGTGATTGTATTTTAGTAGTTGCGCTATTTAAATACATGACATTACATTGGCATATTTTCCTCAAGCCTTTTTTGAAACAATTTATTAGTCACAATTTGAGCAGGGCTCATTTTGAGTATTGGAACAGGTTGCCATACTACCTGGTGATCCCTTATATACATCACAGCAGGTTGGACTCTAGATGAGAACCCCGGCTTTGCTGATTAGCTTCTTATGGCAGCAATGTTTCATTTTGTTTGTGTTTTTCTGACGCAATCCTGGCACATACTGATTGGTGCGTGAACACCTGATGAAATAGTATGTTTTATGGGTAACATTAACCTTGTTGAATATGGTTTAATTCATTCCTGAGTTGGAAAGAATGTGGCTGAAAGCAGTTGTTATTCAATCTAAGAGACTTATCAATGTAATGAAATATGCAATTGCAGTTCTTTTCCACCTGCTTCAGTAACTTGCCCCGTAAGTTGAACAAGCGAAGCGTGCCCTTGTTTGTTTTTTCTTTTTAAATAAACACCCATAACCTCTGTTTGAGTCTGTTTTATATATCGATATTCCTGATGTCTATTTGAGCTGTGCACGCACATTTTCAGCATTTGGTTGACATGTGATCCAGTAAGGACTTTTTTTCTGTGCCTGTGTGTGTGTTTGTGTGTGTGTGTGTGTCTACAGGGCAGCGACCAGGCTGAGTCATCTGCCACCGTAATGAAACCAAAGACAGACAAGAAGCTGTTGCGCAGCTCCGGTAATTGAATGGAAGCTAGTGTGGTTCTTCACTTGAATCTGAAATCGGACCAGATGCCGCAGACTGTGGCAAGACAGTCATCCTGATGTTTTTTTTTGTTTTTTTTTTGTTTTTTAAACAAACTGCGTTCCCAGGAATAGTTGAATTGATAAAATAGATGCTTGATGTTGTTAGCCGCTATTACATGTGTTCTAAATTTGAAGACAATTCTCTTGAAAGAAAAAGAGTAAATCGGTTTCTCAGCTTCATGATGCTCTGATTCTCACTTCGATCTCTCCTGTTTCAGACTACAACCCCCTGTCAGGGGAGGGTGGGGGTTCCTGCACCTGGCGGCCTGGCAGAAGGGGTCCCTCCTCTAGTGGATGAGGTTAAAGGTGGTCAGGGACATGGGTCTGCATGACCTTTGATCTCTGACCTCTTCAACTTCACACTGACTAGCTGAAGGAAGCTGAGAATCCAGAACCGGCGACTGCTCATCTGTTTACTTCTCCTAGTAGCTTGTAATGAAGCCAAGCCTGTAAAGGATTGAAAACCCCAAGGCTGGGCTGATAAACTTCATAGGCAGTGTGTTTTCTTTTGGTTTACTTTGTTTTTCTATTACTCTCTCAACATCATGGCTGGAAATTTAAATCTTTCCTCACAACAAGTTTTCCCGTCCTTTTCAGTCATACGGTGACGCTGTTATACATTGTCACTGCTCCTAGTCATCTTGGTTCCTGCACTTTGTTACATTTCCCAAACTTTGTCTCTAATGACACTCAGATCACAATGAAAAGTAATTGGCAAGTTGCAAGAGATTATATATAAAAGCAAGATAGTTGCCAAAAATCAGTGAATTAGTTAGTAGGCAGTCAGAAGTAAATGAAGTTTAGCTTTTCACTGATGGCTGAAGCCCAAACAAGCTGTAACAGCAAGGTAACCTGACGTTGCACCTGTTTCAACCATCCTGTTTTTATGCAATAAAAATCTGCCTGGAAAAAATATCCATTCTCTTTGATCAAAGTGGACTTTGTGTTAAGAACTGAATGCATGATGTAACTGTTTTAAGCCAACCATCACTATAATGGCATTTACCCAAGGTCATGAAAATAAAGAGCAGTGAGGGAATTGCATCATTTAGGAGGAATTTTAAGAATTTTAATGCGATAATTGTTTTTCTACCAAAGTCAAGTCCAACACACAGTGATAGGCTAATTGTATTTGTGTAATGATGGGTGAAGTAAATGGGGGGGGGGGAGGGGTACATTGGTTCTTCGCATAACATGGCTCCAGGGGCTGGACACTGAAAGGGGCACCTGTGCAGAGATGCAGGGCACCATGCTGCCACATAAGAGAAGGTCTGAAAAAGCACTGTTCAACTGGAAAGGGGGTTGTGTAAAGGCTCCCCCTGATGAAGTTGAGGCTAACATGTCACAAGAGGGATTATGTAGTGCAGAGATGTTGCGTGAGGGATTTGTCTGAACGTGTTTTTTTCCTGGGGTTCAAATAACATTACCCTCACACTGCTGCATCTTTAAATGTTAACATGAGTTTTAACTGAAAAATTAGGAACAAAATACTCCTCTTCCTTTTGCCTGTTCCCTTAACACATTTATGTGTAATAATCTTCAAAAAGAGGATAAATAATATCAAAATTAAAAGTTGAAATTGTTTCGTCATAGAAATAGAATATACAAGCATGGCAGAAATTTTGGGAGCTCTTGAAACTCAGTATTTTCTACAATTTGCTTTATTGCACCCTACGCAAAAACTATTATCAATGTAAGATTTCGATCAATGTAAGATACAGTTAACAGACGAGCAGCGGTAGACTCTTACATACCAGTCAGGAATGTCTGATGGCAACTAGTCAATATCTCTCCCAGATTTATCAGCTATTAGAAATAAAAAGCTGGTCTTACCGAGGGGTGCAGAACTAACAACACCCACTGGGAGGCGACCGAGACCACAGAGCTGTCTGAGATTCCTGCCGCATTTGGGTTCATCTGATCGTTGGAAAAAGAAATAGCCTCTCTGTCCTCGCCTCACTATTTATCCTCATGTTACTGCTGCCCCGTAATAAAGTGTGAAAGAATTTAATCCCACTTTAAGAACATTAATTAAAGTCGATTTCTTTGTTATATTTTTACACTCAACAAACGAGGGAGATGTTTTAATAAACGAATCGATCAGTTTGAATTGCAAAGCACTACAACACATCTACAACCCAAAAGGATACATATATTTCACACACACACACAAGCAAACAAACAAATGTATGTTATCGGTCATCACTGCGTGATCAACGTCACTGTGCTTGCATTTCAAAGTCCGTATTTAAATTGTTCGTATGATGAAAATGATGATGATGGTTAAAATAATTTTGAAAATCACGGTCTTGGCAAACGCTCATCTGCATTTTCGCAAATGCTTTGAACGCAACGCGGGTGAGTTGTCTTGATTGGTCCTCCCAGCAAGTCACAGCGCCGCTACGGAAATTCCGTAGGGTCAAAAAGCAACGTCAAACCCTTCGCAGGCAGCAGCGACTTCGGCAGCCCGACATTCTTGAAATGGCGAGAAAATGGCGAGATTAGAGCCGTTATTCGAGGCAGAGCGACGGACTGCTGTTGCTGCTGTTTGCCGGTGAAGTCCTCAGTGTTCCCAACGGCCGGCAGCGACGGAGAAGTTGATGGTTCGCGGCGGCAGCAGCAAAGGTTCAGGTGGCGGCTTCAAGGAGACCGCTGTGATGCTACGTAGGCAACTGGAAGAAAAGGGCTTTTCTAGCATGAGAGAGTGTGCGTGAACCCGGTTTCCCGGAGACGCAGGAGCTCTACTGATCCGGTCTCACGCTTTAAGTTCCCCCGACCGTTTCTTTTTCTTTTGTTTTCAACATTCCCCCTTTTTTTTCGGGTTTCGGAGACGCTGTTACGACGCGGCGAGGACACGCGGCGGCGGCTGAAGTTTCGGGGGAATGGCAGGTCGAAGCCGAAGAGCATGGTTCAGTGTCCTGCTCGGGCTGGTGGTCGGCTTCACGCTGGCGTCCAGACTCATCCTACCGCGGGCCACCGAGTTGAAGAAAGCCGGGCAGAAACGGACTGCCAGCCCCGGCGGATGCGGCATCAACGCGGCTCTCAGGAAGGAACGCGGAGGGGCGTTATGGCCACCGCAAGATAACGGTTCCCCAGCTACAGAGCAGCCGGGCAGCCGGTCCAACAATTTCCTCTTCGTTGGCGTCATGACCGCCCAGAAGTATCTGAACAACCGGGCCGTGGCAGCGCACAGGTAGGTCACGTCACGGATAACGGTTTGCCTCCGGTACCCGCTTACCTGCAGGGTGGCCAGGAACAGGGCCTCTCGCCCGGGACCGATACAGCCACCGCCGTTGTGACCGTTGCATCGCCAGAGTTCTATACTGAAACCGAGCTGGAAGAAACTGGTTGAACTTTTACCCCCCGATCAATTGGCAGTGTTGGAAAGACATTCCTGAATATTATTACATTTTATATATGGAGGATGATAAATATAGGTTCCACCGAAATGATAAAAAAAAAAAACAATTTGACTTAATTTATTGTGAATGACAATTGGTTTGTTGCTAATTGAATAGTTTCTTGTAACTTGACATATTTCAGACCAATTTTTAGCTTAGAAAAGGAGAGAACACATTACTATGGTTGTTTAATTTTTAAAAATGTATCAATATCAAAATTGTCTGTGGAGTGAAATATATATTCTGTAAATATTTCTTTCTTTGATAATAATAATGAGTAATATAGTCCTGTAGTTTTTAAGTTGTGAGCTTTAAACTGCTGTAATGGTATTTTAATTATTTTCTATTGAAATTATTCATGAAGTAAACCACAACACAGGCATTTCTTGTAAATGGTCACCAAAATATTTTGAAAATTTCTTTTCTTTTGTGAAATTCCCTCAATTTTGTGATATTTTCTTCTAGTTTTTAGATGCAACACATATTGCGGTCTGATCTTCAGGCCATGACCCCAATGGGCTCCATTGAGCCCGCTGTTCTAACGCTTCAAAATGTCTTACCTTTTTCATGCATTATCATTGGTTTTGTTCTATAAAATAAAGTTTGGGACATATGACAGTATCCCTGTAGCTTTAACAATGCTTTTAGTGGAAATATGAGTAATTTTTTCCCCCTTGGCTGTGATGCTTCAACATTCTTTCTGTATATACAATATTTTACTTGGTAGATTCCAGTAGGCAGCTTCTCATTGCTGAGCTCCAACAACAGCAGTGTTGAAATGTGATTTGACTGAATTCTTTATCATTTCATCAGATTACTAATTCATCTCAATAAATGTTATTTTTTACTGGGGGTGTTGCCCCTTTAAATTTCCACTGAATAAAGATGATTTAAAGGCTGCAGATGGGCTAATATTATGAAGTTAGGTGTTGAGAAAGGAGAGGATGCAGAGAATAGAGTTAGATGGAGGCACATGATCTACTTTGGTAAATCCTGAAGGGTGCAGCAGAAAAGGGTGGGAGAATGCTGTGAAGACTGCCTGTAAGAAAAAAAAACATTTTAAACTAAATGCATGTCCAAACAAGTAATGCAAAAGTGTATATAGTTTAATCTGCCCTGCAAGTCTGTCCCTGAGGCCTTTGCTAAGGCTCTCATGAACATGTCCAACCCGTCATGTCTTTGAAGTTGTTGAACCTTTTTGTGATAATATGAATATTTTATACAATATCAGCAGTGTGCGTTCCCATCGGCTCCCTATGTGAAACTCTCCTTTCACTCCCTGTAGATTGGCAGAAATTGGCAAGAAAGTTTCAAAAGTATTAGAGTGTTAAGAAAAAAACATTGGCTTTAGAAATTTCCTTTCTTTATTTCAATACAGAATTTTAACTACAACAACATGAGAAAATAATCAGGACATTAAAAAATAAATCTAAATAAATCATTAGGTATAGCTCAGTCTTAAATTACATATTCACTGATTAAAATGAAGTTTCCCTGTTTAATCTGCATATCAGCTTTCCTAAGCCTTTTCCTGTTCGTGTGTCAGGACGTGGGCTCAGACCATCCCGGGTCGGGTGGAGTTCTTCTCCAGCGAGGGCTCCGACACCTCCATCCCTGTCCCCATCGTGGCTCTGAGGAACGTGGATGATTCATATCCGCCGCAGAAGAAGTCCTTCATGATGCTCAAGTACATGCATGACCACTACCTGGACCAGTACGAGTGGTTCATGCGGGCTGATGATGACGTCTACATCAAGAGCGAGCGCCTGGAGGGCTTCCTGCGTAGTCTCAACAGCAGCGAGGCAATTTTCCTGGGCCAGACGGGCATGGGGGCCCGCGACGAACTCGGCAAGCTGGCGCTGGAGCCTGGAGAGAACTTCTGCATGGGGGGGCCGGGGGTCATCATGAGCCGTGAAGTGCTCCGCAGGATGGTCCCCCACATCCGGGAGTGTCTGCAGGAGATGTACACCACCCATGAGGATGTGGAGGTGGGCCGCTGCGTGCGCAGGTTTGCTGGAGTCCAGTGCGTCTGGTCCTACGAGGTGAGATGTCATTTTTTTTGTATCTTCACTGATGCTGCAAAACCACAAATGAGAGACAAGGGGGGGGGGGAGTGGTGAATGAAGAGTCTTTCAGTTCGAACTGTTCCTCAAGGAACAGATTGCCCCAAAATGTAATGCAGGTGTTTTTCCTGCCTCCTCGTTTCTTTGGGAGTGTGGGTGTGCGTGCGTGCGTGCGTGCGTGCGTGCGTGCGTGCGTGCGTGCGTGCGTACGCACTCGCGTGTTTTGGAGGCACCCAGCAGGCTATGACAAATTATCAGAATGGTCCATTGCTCTCCGTCTGGTGTGTGCGCCGGTCACAGTGATGGGTCTGCCCATGTTTACACACTGACCCTGGTGTGATGTTTAAACAACAACTCTTTGTCAGGTATTCATACTCTGCTGCCGCCAAGTGTGTATGATACACATGAATCACCAGCAATGCACACACACACTTGTAAATCGTTAATCTGATCACATATTCATTGGCACATCAATGGAACACCACTTCGTCACAAGTGTGCACCTGACCCTAGTGTCCAGGGCGCGGTATTGAAAATGTTGTGTTGAGGGAGGAGGAAGTCACCTGGAAACCTTTTGTTAAATATTAAGAAGAAAAAGAACTGTATAGACATGATGAATGAATTAAATGTAAGTTAAAAAAAAACACTTAGCACAAAAGTAGATTATTTTTTGTTTAAATTTTCCATGAAATGTCATTTATGAGTATCATGTGAATTACTTCAGATTCAATCAATCAGTCAGTTTAATCATAACTAGAAAATAATAAACACAGACAAACTAAGTTAATCTTAACATTTGAAGTTTTCTTCCTTTCTACCTGCTTGTCTCTGGGATCAGTGAATGAATGGAGCAGCTTAATAATAATAATAAGAATAATAATGATAATAATAATAAGAATAAAGATAATGCGTTATGCGTAGTTTGTCTGTTGACATGCTCTCAGGATGTTTTCTCGGGGTGGAGTTAGGACATGTTTAAACGGGAAGCGGTACGTGAACTGACAGGGCAATCATAACGGCTCACTCTAACATCAGGAGTGATTGTTCCAACTTCTCCATGGAACTTCATGTGACGCACCTGCATGAGTAACCTGTTCAGCCACTGCAGAGATCTCTGTTGAAACTGTTGATATGTTTGGCCATGAGGAAAGTGACAAAGAGAAGATAACACTGCTTACCAACACATATACTATGTGTGTGTGTGTGTGTGTGTGTGTACATATCATTTCCCTCATCCCTGTTTCTGGGTGTCCTCTGGATTCTTGCGTAAGTGACTTGGTTGCGTTTCACTGAGGCATATTCTGAGTTTAAATCTGGCAGAGTTGGCACAGTGTAATCGGACCTGCAGCTCAGATTACATCCAAAGGATGGGTCTTGCTTCCAGCTTCAAACACTCCCACAGGATTTTTTTCCTGCAGGGATGTTTGGGGTGCAACTGTGTTTCTGCCATCAGATCAGACAATCTGTCCTAAGGCATCTTTCATTGAAATTGCATTCTAATAGAAGCTTGAGACAGGAAATTTTCTACTTGGCAAGTCGTCACCAAAAACTGGCTTAAGAATTGCTAAAAGAAATTTGCCAACGATTACTTAAACTAGCAATAAATTGCCCAAAAATTGTGTCTAGCAAAACATAGATGCGACTTCAACTTTTCCATATCATGTGACTTCAGTAGCATCATTTGATTAATTCAGACCACCGAGCACGAGGACATGTCCAATTATTATGTCCGCGTCTTTTTATTATGGACCCGGAGGCCGAGGATGCCCTCCTGTTTTCTTAATAAAAGCTGGTTGCCACGGCAGCTGTGTCCCACTGTAATGATGGAGGTTGTCGTGGTGGAAACATTAGGTCTGCAGTTCCTATATATAGTTGCTCAGGCTGGTACCCGGTTTTGGAAAATGGCTCTCCTTGCATGAACTGGGCCAGACGTACTGAGACACACAGGTTACTGGGTTAGATGTTGGATAAAACAATCGGAGTATCACTCTGTCATGTCTGTAGATCAAAGGTCTTTCTTTGACAGTCACTCTTAGAGATAGTTGGTTCTCACTTAAGTAAACAATCTGTCATAAAGATGCCTTGTGGTTTTAGATGTTCAGAGGGAGTTTCATTCAATTACCCCTCCCCCCCACAGTTCCTGCAACTGTTGCGTATGTTATTTTGGTTCCTGTGTTTTGCATATTTGTGCGTCAGTCAGACGAGCTTGTGCTCGACCATTATAAAGGAAATGCCACCCACTTCTCTCTAGCCTCGACATGCTTTTATCGCTGCTGGAGTTTCTCAACCAAGCACCCCATTCGGTCCTGAAACACACCCCTTCTGACCCTGTGTGTGTGTGTGTGTGTGTGTGTGTGTGTGTGCGTGCAGATGCGTGCGTGCAATACACATTCCTGAAAGTGACATCGTCCAGTCTGAACATCTCTGGAACACACAGGCGGTCCCTTAGAGTGGCTTTAACTACACTGCTTTTGCATTGTGTAGTGAATTTCTTTTATCTCCTAAGGCGGCATTCCTTCCACCGATCATTCCAATCCGATTGCTCTCTGGTTCCATCTGAAACCAGCTTTGTTCCATTTGCTGTAAACCATCAGTTAGTTGGCAACCCAAGCAGAATTTTGTAAAGAGGTGTATCCAAGTCAGCCGCAACTTACATCAATAATTTTATTACATTCATAAAATCAAGAGATACCCCTCTCCCCCAAAAGGAAGAAACTGTTACCTTAGGAAAAATTAATCAACAGGACTTTGACTTAATTAATCCTTAAAAAAAATAGCTGTAACCTTGTCCAGGAATTTGACACACTAATTCTGGACCGTCACAAAAGTCATCAGTAAAAATAGTCAAAAACGATTTCTAAGATTCCTAGCACAATCGAGAAAAATCAGATTGCCAAGAAACAATTTAAAAAAGGCAATAAAAAATAGAGAAACTCTGTAAAAGTCAATAAGGAACCAGCTAATGTTTTTTTTTTTTTTAATTATTATGACTTTAGTGGTTGGATGGGACTTGTAAGTCACTTAAAGAACATACACATGCTTTCTTCAACCACTTCAACGTAGAGTGAGCCTTCCTCATCATAACACCAGTAAATGTTACAACACAGCGGGTGAGAATGGTAGATAGGTGTTGCGTGCCACTGCACATCACCCAGTTGCAACACTCAAAACTCTCCCACGTTGGTCCTGGCAGAGCTCTTCATCCATCACGTTCCTGACTTTAAGTCGGAGCCTCTAATAAAGGTCGCTGGCTATCAGATTCCGGGGCTTTGGGGTCGGGGGCAGATATTAGAGTTGTTCTCCAAATAGATAAACAGCAAATATTTTCCCTTAAACAAGTTACTTCCTGTTCAAATCACAGAAATTGGCTTTATGTTAGTCAGAAATGATCCAGAAAGTATCATGAAGTAGCCTGAAAATGCTGTAAGATATGAAATAACCATGAAATAATAAGAACAAATAATATCCCCATTACAAATGTGTCTATAAGTCAGAATTGTTTTTAAAATACTTTTGACAAGCATTTGAATAAAATTCTGTAAGCTATGTTTTCCATTATACTGGAGACAGTGCGCTGTAGAGGTATTTATCTGTCTGAACACCCTGATACTTTCATCCACGTCCCCCAGCCCTCCGTTTTTCCAAGATGTTTAAACAAATACAAACAGCAAACTGAAGGATAAGAGAATCCTTTAATTTGAGTGGAAGACGCAGCGCCTAGCCGTCTCAGCTCAAACGCCTGAGTCATGTTCAGTCCATACATGAGAGCACGAATAGAAACCCCGAATTACTGAAATTCTGTTTCTATTTGCAGAATGAATAGTGCCGCTGAGAGCTGGCAGTGGACGCCTGCTCAGGCTCTGTCAGGAATCCAGACAAACTTTTTCCAGTGGCTTTCCTGCTGCTCCTGCTGCTTCAGCTGCTGCTGCTGCTGCTGTTTGACGTTCTAGAGCAATACTTCCCCTCTCACTCACCCAATTAGACAGCACAACCACAGTAGTTGACAACATTCACAGAGAAGAAACGAGGGCAAAGAAACCCTAGAACCATAATAACCAGATCGCTTAGCGTCATTGATGTCGATAAAACAAGATTCACTTTTGCCTACAGTACCTGAAATTTGGGCGATTACTGAGAAATTACTGGGATGTGAGCAAATTATCTCCCTAGTTTATCTGTACTTCATAAGCTGAAAATGAGCATGTAAACAAAAATGTGTGAATTACTTGAAAAATTCTAGGATTGTGTGAACATTGCATGGAAAAAGGGGCCCCAAGGGGCCCAAGAAAATCCGGAAACTCGTCTAGGTTCAAAAGGTTAAAGTTGAGGACAGGTTGGGATTCATCAGAGATCATGAAGTCGACCCCCACCGAGTGATTTTGTCTGTCTGTATTCATGTGTGTGTGGTCAGCATTGTGTATTTTCGTCCGTCCAGCAGCCTGCTGCTCTGAGCCTGTCTGTCCTCAACGCTTGGTGTCATGCTAACAGTGGAGCAAGGCCTAATAAACATTGAATAGAGCAGGCTGGAGGTGGGAGAGTGGAGTCAGCAGGAGGCTCTGTTGCCAGGTGTCACTGGGTGCTGCAGAGTGACACTTAGAGAGCTTTTATGTGTTTACAAGTCTTTGTTCTGCCATCTAGTGGGTGGGCTTTAGGGTCTTATCACATTCCTGCAAAATAACAACTTCATGTGTTGAAACCACTGTGTTTATTTAAAGTTATCTGACGGAGAGATTTCTTCCTGTGAAGTGTGTGCCTGCTGAGGAGTCCAGAATGACGCACAGACCCTGATAGAGGCTGATGTTTGGAGCACAACCTTTTAATGAAATCAGTTGATGTACGCACCATCTAAACACCACAACTGAAAAGACGATAGAGGTTCATATTGTGTGTAAGTCCCAGCTGGAAAATGTTTAGCTGACAATAACAATGAACAGATCATCGCCTCAGATGAGCCATGAATGAAATTCATTGACCAGATACATACACATTTGCCTAATAAGTGTCTTTGGAAAAAGTGGAGTTATCAGAAAAGTTGAAGGAAAAAAGAAATCTATGGAAATGCTTGGTTAATGATCAGAGTCTAAACGCTTGGTTGGATAATTGCTTTAAAATAGGGTGAAAAAACTACCTAAAAATATGTTGAAATCCCCAAACCAAGCTGTCTCAAAATATATGATGAATTTCCTCACAACCAGAAGGAAATAGCCACACAATTTGTTTGAAAATCTCCCACAAATCTGTAAGAAATTGCCATCAAACCTGCACAGAATTATCATCCGCTTCCCTTGGACATGACAACTAAATTGTCTTGAAAATAGGAACAAACAAAAAAAAGTGCACTGAGTTCAGTGAGGTCAGTGTTTGTGCATCATAGAGATGAGTGACATCATGCTGTGTGTGTGTGTGTGTGTGCGTGCGTGCGTGCGTGCGTGCGTGCGTGCGTGTGCGCGTGCGCGAAACATGCAATGGTCAATATTTTCTTGCCAAAATCTTGATTATTGAAAAACAGCCTTCTGCTATTCTGACTTTCCATGTTTTTGTCTCTTGCCAAGTTTGTATTTATTCCTGTCCAATTTGTTGCCTGTTGCTCCATCTATTCCCTGTCAACCAGTCAGAATCCTGGAAATGGACTAGCTGTTACTGTGGGGTGAGAGGGACGGGGCGGGTGGTGGTAGCAGTTTTAGGCGTAGTCTTGACCCCCTACTGCTGCTCTCATCTGACCTGAAACTGGCCAGGCTAATTACGGGCCTTGATTTAATGAGTCCCAACTCTAATCGGTGCTCCACTTGTCTTTATATTTTTATATCACCTACATTGACCCCATTGGGCAGTGAGGCCCACCCTTCACCCTATGTGCTTCAGCAGCTCTCCAGAGTCACGAGCCTGTCCTGCTCCTGGTCTAATCCTAATACATCCTGTGGGGTTGCCAAACCAGCGTCCTGCCCACACTCCATGCACTGCTATGTGCACGACTTTGTGCACTCTCACCAGCTCAACAAGGGCACCATTGTGCTGCCTCTGCCTCCACCCCCTACCCTCTGCTGTCTCAATTTGTACAATTTAATTGGAGGTTGGTTCACAGGCAGCTGCACACGGCTGCATGTCTGATCTGATCATGTGTCGGGGGGCAGAGGAGTGATAACCAGACTTCAGAAATGATTTCAAGTCCAATGTGGCCTCTCACCTCTGCAGGTACTTCTTATTGTCTGGCACTGCTCTATTCACAAGGAGCTAGTGTTTGTTTCTTCCACATTTCAAATTCAGATTTTGCAGGGCTTTAAAATAAGTCATTGCCAGATTTCAAAGAAAGTGTGCTAAAAATTCTTTTGGAATATTTGATGATTCTTTAATGGAGGCTCTCCATTTTTCAAAAGATCTTTGCTTCTTTTCTTGCCGATTTTCAGGGTAAGTTCTGGATAGATATTGAATTGAATCTTTTTAGTCATAATTTCCCTGATTTTTCAGAGCTATTGAACACAAAAACATATCCCTGTCCATTTCACATGATTTTCAAAAGAAAAGTGAATTTAGAAAACATGAACTCCTAATTGATAAATTACATGGATTATATGAATTACATGTTCCACTGCTCTAGCGACTAATTGTGGCTGCATGAGGAGACGGATGTGAGGCTGCATCAGCTGGAGTTGCAACCCTGTCTGATTTCAGAAGGGTTGATTTAACTGTGTGCTCGTCGTCCTGAACGACCTCCATGTCCCACATCTGCTATGGAGGCTTGGCTGTTTCTCAACATGACAAGGCACATGGAGGGAAGTGGCTCAGTGGCTGCAGGCCTCGTCCACGTGAAGCCGGGCCTGCTGACTCACAGGCTGCCACACGTACTTCCAGGCCAAATTTGACTATAAAGCAGATTCTCAGACTCTGCAGTAAAAATGCAGGGCTGGTTGTATAAAACCACTTAGGTTGCCCTCAAATTTTCCTCTAAGGATAAAATCTGCAGGAGGATTTTCGTAGAGATCAAATGGTTTCCTCTTCCAGCCTCCCAAGACCAAACTCTTAATGACTTAAATATTCCCTCATGTGTAACTGGAAGGTCCATATTTTAACAGTCTCTTAACATTGAAATTATTAGTGGAAAATGGGAGAACGGCTGGGTTGAAGGTGAATGAGGAGAAGCAGATACTGAGATGCTCATCTTGATGTCTGGCAAGTTTTTCCTGCCCACTTAAAAGGATGGGGTTGAGAATCTGCTTTAAATTGTCCATCAGAATTTCCTAGCTTCCGAGCTGAGCTTTGTGTAGATGTTTGGTTCAAACTGACTAGTGGAATAATTTCTGACATCAGCATCTCTAGATTCCTATAAGTTCATTCTCAAATGGACCATACAAGCTAAGCTATGAATCGTGACAATTTCATCAATTAGCATTTGCTCCCTTGTTTTATTAAGAATAAGACAGGATTAACAGTGCTTGGGGCTCCAATGCTAGGGAACTGGGGCTCCAATATTGATATATACAAATTACACAGAAAAAATCTGAGTATCAACCCCCCCCTTGCCTCACACAATATGTTAAAGAATCTATAAGAAACTGTCCAAACCATTGAGAACAACCATTTACTAATTAGCAAACGATGGCCAAAAATTTAAAAAAGAAAGCCCATCAGTTAAAAAATCAGTGGAAAGATTTACAGGAAATCTGCAAAAAGTCCCAAAAATGTATCCAAAATGAGAAACTGCTGCAAAACATTTAAAATCGCCTGAAAGCCATAAGATAAACCTGTTAATTTAGGGAAATGTCCTCATCATTTGCAGGAATAACCTGCAAGAGAATTACCACAAGATTAGAATCTGTAAGGTAGTGCAGCATCTTTTGTGCAGCCAGGCAATGCTGTGTCAGGTTTATCTTGTGCTTAGTATTTGTAAAAGGCAGAATTAACTCCTCTTATTGAAGACTCTTTGTGCAGTTCAAACATGAGGAGCGTCACTCCACTGTATTCTTATCTAATCAAATCCTTTGGGATAAAAGTATGGAACTATGGAGGTCCTTGATTATCTTGAGATGTCAGTGTGGAGGTCTGAGTCCTTTGAAAGTGAAGTGGTGAAACATAGCCGATGTGATAAGTGAATGGCGATGGTGCATTCACTCGAGTCTGTCCTGCCTCACCCACTGGCTGCCCTAAAGTAGGTTATCAGATCACTGCTGTGCCACATCAATTGTGTCACAGGAATGACGATTATTCCCTGTGATCTCTTTATCGGCTCTTTAGATGGAAATGGCAGTTTTATGTGCTGAATTTAAAGTTCAGTTAGAAATATCTGATACAGCCATATCTGATCTAATATTAACTTTACTATCAAATGAAACAACTAAATGAGGTTTTGTATTCATGCAGGACTATCCCTGCGCCACAACAGCCCTGTGGGCTAAACTGGGGCTGTGTTGGTTCTTTAAACCCTAAAGCAACATTTTTGTTTTCCTTAACTGGGCCATTTTTATCATAAATAAAATAAAGTCTAAAAAACCCTTGTGAGAAATTTCTCAACGATTCAGTGATAAGCGACAAAAGAAACTTAGACAGTAAGCAAATAAGTCAGAAATCAGCCAAAAGCCTCAAAGTCAGCAAACCATCCACCTGAAAGCCCATACACAAAGATCTGAATTACCCGATAATCAAGGTGACTTCAGCATCAGCAGAATGATTGACAAAGTTATTTTTTTGAAATCAGCAAAATACTTAATAAAATATCCTAACTTTTGATTGAAACTTAAATACTTTAGTATTTCCACTATAAAATTCACATTTTAAAATGGGCATAAAAGCTGTGGGATGAAAACTCAACCATTACTGATTTGCTGAGCTTGGAGTTTTTGTCACCTCAGAAGCTCTGATGATATTCTACTTTACAGGATAAGAATCTGGAGCATTTTTCAGTCTGTATAAAAACAAGGAAAAACAACATCTTATACTCTACTATGAAAGTATTTAAGAAAGCAGCATTTAAGAAAGCAGCACCCTAAATTGTTGACCCTTGTTTGTTTTAATTCCAATTTAAACATTCATGATATCAGCTGCCATTTATGCAGTCCGCTATTTTCTCTTCGGTAAGCTCCCAGCCCATCCTCTCTTAAGATTGGCATTGGGAATAGTCTCAAAAATTGCATGTGAGTTGGCTCCTTGCAGAATGGTGACATGGGTAGCTAGTTATTGTTCAGACTCCCAGATGATGCCAGAATCTCCCTTGGCCTTCCTTTGGATTCATAATGTGATTGCCAACGATAAAGGTTGCACTGCTGTCCATATTCATTCCAGGATGGAAACACAAAGGAAACTTTTCCATCTCCATCCTGCAACTAAAAACTGCATAAGATAGTCACTAGTACTTTGCATTTTATAAGCTATCCTTCAGTATATCTGATCACACCTGATTATGGTACATGTTCACTCAAAAGCATTGTAAGGAAGTCTCTTTGTCAAACGTGTGTGTGATGAGATTTCTATGTGTGTCTGATGTGGCAGTGCTTCGTCACTGTGGGAACCATCTGTGTCTGTCTGCTTCTTCTTTGCCGGAGAAAGTAATGCTCCGCCCCCTATAAGCATCCACCCACTGCCAGCTGATGTTCCCCGTTCCTCCCTCCAAACCTTGCCAGAGCTGAAGCAGCTGCTGAGCTCCATTCAAAACACACATTTGATACAAACCCTGGGTTATACAACTGGATCCACGTGCACATGATTTATTACTTTGTCTCTTTAGCTCTGAGATTGATCTTCTCCTCTTCACCAATCAGAAGGACAAGGAAGCAACACAAAACAATAGCCAAATGATGTATCGACACATAAATCTGAGCACCTGGAGTCAAGATGCATGAGAAGGGATCTGGCAATCTATTCCAGTGGATGCAAGCCTTGAATGCAAAGGCCTTTCACCAACTTAGGGGGAAGCACAAAAGTTCACAATAAGAGTGCATTTGACAGACTATATAGATGATTCATGATTCAGTTCTATATTCATCGGCAGACTTGCTAGTCAGGTCATTCACAGTATGTGTAAAGAGAAACAAATTAAAGCAAACTTAGATGTTCGTTTTCCCTTTTTTTCTGCCCATAACCGCTAAGAAACCATTTCTTTGTGTCTTGCTCTTTTCTTCCTGACTCACCAACTAAATTTGATTTCCAGTGCAAGACTTGAGACACTTTGCTCTGTTAGAAACCAAGCTTTTGGGTCTGAAACTGAGTGGAAACAATTGGAATTAATAAAAGAAAATTGAAAAAGACAAGCCGAACCATTGTTTGCAAAATCTTCAAGGCTTCACTTGATTGAGAAACCCTGCATTTACTTATGGTTTTCAGTCACAAACTAATGTGATGGCTCCTTAATCAGTGTGGATCATATTACTTTGCATGAAATTTACCAGGTGCAGTTTTATAGAAATGCTGTAGAAGAACATTAGGTGGTTTGTCACTGTAATCAAGAGTGTCAAAAGGAGCAGAGGTGGTGTGGTCTTTGACATTTCTATTTATTGAACTCGCCTTTGGCGAGCTAATGATGAACCACCCAGAAAAATTAGGGTTCTTGTTTGTAAAGTTGGAGCTCCTTTTGAACTTTGTTGGTGGCAATGAAACCAAGTCTAGACTAGGGATGCTCTACTTCTGGACTCATATCTGTGCTATATAGGACCAATTGTCACCTCTCAATCTTCATTTACTGCCATTTGCCACCATGGGAAAATATATTTGAGCATCTTTAAAACAAAGAGGACCAAACATGGGCTTTTCTTCAGTGTGGTAATGCTGAATCAGACCTGTTCACCCGTGGGACATCTTCAAGAATCTACCCAGACTCCATAAATCCACCTAGACTCCAGAAACCAACCTGGAAATAGATTCCCCCTTTATTTGAGATAGTATATTATTGTTCCCCATTGGGGAAAATTGAAATTACCATGGCCTGTCTCTGTTTATCATTGTTTCTTATTCTATTGTGGATCTAAAAAGAAGGAACATGATTATAATGAGGGATTGAGGTCAGCTACATAGGGGTCAGAGGCCAGCCTCATGATGCGAGCACAAATGTTAAAAAAATGACAATAGTAAAGGTAGCAGCTTTAACAGACAGTAAATATATTGGTCATGTACTGCAACAAAATTTCAACGCTGATTCTAAACATGCCATGGCTGTAGTCAGTCACCATGGCAACAGGTGGGCTATCAGTAAGAAATATTGAGGGGATTAGCTTGCCTTTTCCACCCAGTAAAAGTGAAAACACAAAGCAGAAGGTACTTTGCCAAGTTTCTCAGCAAGAAGCTCAGTTCAAGTTTTTTTGGATAAATTGGCAGCTAAATTTTTGTTAGTGATATTGCCTTGATCTGAATGGTTCCAGGCTTTCAACTAATAGATAGTTCAATTTTGGATCTTTGCCATTTCTCTGTGTTTTAGAATATTTGATTGGACTGGCTCAGTTTCAGGTACATCTTTGAGTTTTATGAAGTCATTCCACTTGAGAGGAATGTAAATGAATGTGTTACAGTGTTAAAGCTGAGCTTTTTCAGCAGTCCCTATGCTCTTTCATACCCGTCTTTGCTTTCTTCCAATGTCTGCTTCCTCTTCTGTCTCCGCAGCCCTCCTCTCGTTCCTGTGAGCTCAGCCAAAACTGCTGGTGTTTACTGGCACACCAAAGTATTCTAAAGCTCTGCCATTGTCGGCCTGCGTCACACTGCTGGCCACTGCTGCCTGTTCCTTTTTCTCTTTCTTTCTCCTTCTCAGTCAGACAAAGCGTTAGCTAGGGTTTAACCTCTGGGAAATGTAGAGAATTTAGGGAGAACTTTAGAATTAAAGTCAGAGACAACTGGAACAGGACAAATCATGGTTTCAATCCCTGATGAGGTTTTCAGGGTCCACTTTGGCGGTTTACCAATCACCCGATCTCTAAATGTCGCCCTGGATCAAGAGACTTGAGCAAGTCTGATAAAGGGTGAAGATGCCCAAATGCCATTGTTTCCTTTCTGATACTGAACTTGCCTTATAGACTGTCGTGATACCAGACTGGTCTGAAACACTGCATCTTAGAATACTACAGTTGAACCTGAGTTGTTGAAGTTGTTGATGTGCCTTTCCAGTGAGAGTTCAGACAGTTACGTATCTGTTTATTTGGGTTGGTGTATTCCATATGGAGATCCATTGCCTCTGATGGGTTACTCAGTTGGCTTGTAGCCCCTGATCACAGGTCTATAATTTTACCTCTGCATTTTTAAGCCAAGAACTTAAAACCACCTTTTTCGGGACTTCTCTCCAGTTTTTGAGCGTCACAGGAGATTCATGAATTTTAGAAAATCCCCCATCCCGCATTCTCAATGTCAGAAATACTTGTGAATCATTGTTGCTGGTGACATTGAGTCATTCCAAATTGAGGAGGAGCTGGTGTGACATTTCCAAATCAGGGATTAAATTTTTTCTTCTGATATCATGTAACCACACTCTTAAAGAGTTCAATTTGAGCCCTGTAATCCAAAAAATGTTGCTCTTGTCAAGCACAGCATTTGAAGTATCTTGAAGCAGACTATTGGTTTCACATGCTGATGTTTATTAGAATGGATGGGAAGGGCACTTGGATTCCTGTTGCAGGTAGTAGAGGTTGCCACTGCAGCTGTCACAGCTACAGAGGATCAGAATTTTACTGATGATCTACTGCAGAATAGTGCTCATCCTGTTTTTCGACCTACTTTCGAAACTTTTTGTTGACATTGACTATTCATTACTGTAGATCATCAGAAACTTCTACCAAAATGTTACCATTGGCGGCAATTTTTTTTTTTTGCTTCTTACATATTGAAAATTATGTCTTTCACCTCCCAGAACATCTTTTACTCTTGATTCATAGTGTCTCCACCATTTCTGGGTCAAATTCACTAAGTGCAAATATAAAGCAGAACAAACATGAATGGCTGCCTTCAAGTAAACATTCATTGAGATTTGTGCAAATGACATAAAATATAAAAATGGTTTTAAAAAATGATCATAAGGTAACATAAGTATGCTTAATGACAACGTCAGTTGTGGCTAGTGAAGCAACCTGACCTGATTATCAGCTCTCATTTATTGATGATCAAAAGGCCAGTCTGAAAACATTCAGTACTGGGGCAGTTTTTTCATACTATCTTTGTTCCCTGACTAACTTTCTATTGTAGTGATAATAATTTAGATGCATTAAGGTTTCATCGTTGATGGCACTGTTTAATTGGCACTGAGTGCCTGAACTATAGAATTTGAGTAGTATTGTTTTTTCTTCATGGATGCATTCAAGTTTCCAGCTGCACCAACCTTTATGTGATTGTGTTTCTTCAAAAGTGTCCTTCCAGACTTTACATGATGGTCTCTGAGCCTGATGTTGGACTTGGCTTGTGTTGTCAGATTTTCACTTCAGCCTGAAGTAATGCACATCGAGTCGTTCCTGACTAGACTTCCGCCTTGTAGCTTTTACGCCTTTTCTAAGTGACTATTCTCTTCTAACCTCAGATTAAACGAGTCACTATTCTCTTGTCATTTTAATGCTAATCCATAAACTTCTTGTAGACATGCTGGCAGAGTAGCGAGCAGGCGGCGATTGTCCAAGCCCGGATTAGCCCATTCAGTTTGGCTAATTGGGCTGAGCAGCTGTCAGCTCAGCCTTGCCCTGCCTCTGTAGACGATCCGGTAATGTCCAGAGTCCAGAAACAATTAAAACAATATGGAGCAGCAGCAGTGCAGGCCTTTCACAGCGCTTACAATAACAATGATAATAGTAATGATATTAAGAAAATAAAAGCTCACTAATTAGCAGCTTTAATCATCTGTATCTCCCTCTTGAGTTCACAGACATTCCTCAAGGTCCCTTTGTGAGCTATTTGAAAGGACCAGTATCCGCTGAAACTGAGCTAATCAGAATCTGCTTCTGTGGAACGTGGTGGTGTTTGTACCTGCAAACAGTTGAAACATTTCAGCACTGGTCCCAGCTAAGTTGAGCGAGTGTGACAACTGATTTTTGCATACCTGTGTTTGCGCCTCTTTGGCTATTTGGCTTTTCATAAGCACATTCATCCCTTCAGCAAGTGACCATTGCCTCTCATGGGAATAAGAGGAATGACTCCGGTTTTACTGTGGTTTATTTAATATCTTAAGTACTCCATGGTATAGTATTAAACATTTTTCCATCTATTGAAAAATGTGTGTGTAAACAAGTCATTCAAGCAATGTATTTATCCAAAGGGCGGGTTACAGAAGGAATCAGGTTTTGATGCAAGTGTTCTTAGTGGTTAAATAGTGGAACTAGTAGTGTGATATCCTTTACCAGGACCAAAATTACTCTTCTCATCAACTTCAAGTACATTGAAAGAGAAACAATGGGTCAGTTTTGTTGAGAGTCACAAACCATGAAATAAATTTTTGTACCATCTCCATTGAATGTGTTTGGTTTGATTACTTAATGAAAGTTTGGAGGAGCTACTAGATTACATTTTATCTCCTGAACCTTTGCAATGAAATGAATGGGGGCTCCACCTGCGACTTCATATTCCTCTGATATATGTCAATGGTATCAACACAAGGAATGCATAATGGTTGTCAAAACAGACTAATTACGTCTTGTCCTCTTCAGCCCCCAAGTTATGGTATATATGGTGACTTTTACATTTACCTTCTTATTTTCAATCTGAAAGGCATGGATCAATTTGTTGTTAACGTTTCAATTCACTGCTAATTATTTTGATAATTTGATTGAACAGGTTTTGCCCTCATTCATGAAGTGAATGAAATTTTTATCAACGTGTCAATGTTTTAATAATTCTGGAAAGCAAAGAGTAATCATCAACAGCAGGCTTGACTAATTGAACCACACTATATGTTCAGGCTTGTATGATTCAAAAATGTCAGTACTTCTACTAAGAAAGATACCACTACTTTCTTACCAATGCGATTTTAATTATGCAGTTATGTCTGGAAGACATTTCTACAAGACCTGCTTTTATAATGTTCAGTATAACGCTGTCTTTCTTGCATTCGCACCCTGACTCTACCAAATTCACATGACATCTCACACTGTGTGTGTGATTATTGCACAATACGTGTTGTGAAAAACATTAAGACTTTTGAAAAGCAAGTTGTTTAAAAACACATGGCATCATTCCCCGTCTTCTTAACTTCATATTTTGATGGAAAGACCCCTGGTGTTGAGCTGCTCACTCGCTGAGCTTAGAATCAGCCATTGGAAAAAAAAATACAGTCAATCACATATCCGGGTGGGACACTGAATGTTGCGCAATTCGTCTCAGAACACAGCTTATTGAATGTGAATAAAGACAAGAGCTTTACAGGGCTGATGTTTTCCAGAACGAGCCCTAGCTGAGGCCGCAGTCCTCGTCCAGATGTCCCTGGGTCTAATTACATATCTGAGTCTAGCAGCGAGAGGACATGTCATCGGCAGGAGCTTATTTATGGGGGAAACAGGGGAGGGGCTGTGATCTGGGGTTGGGGTGTGATGCTCCTTCAATAGGAGGTTGTGGGATGATGGAGAGGAGAGATATATGTCAGCACTATGTACATTCAAAGAAAACAGACTTTACTGTGTTTTAACCCTTCAGGTTGTGGTTCTGTCTTTGTGTGTGTCAGTGTTGTCAAAAGCCAGGTTGGGGGTTTGGGCAGGTGTGGACACCGCATGCACTAGCCATTATTCTCCTTCAGCTAAGCCCCACAAGTTGCCTCGCGCAGCCCTGAAAACCAGACTCATCATTGTTTTGCGAAGTGTTGATTGTGCAATCATACGCACAAGAACATGACCTACCCTATGAGGGGGTAGTTACACTAATTTTCTACACTAATATGGTAACAAGAAATGTCTTCATATAACTTTCCCCCACAAAATACACCATTATTCTTTGCAAATTTGAAACTTCATCGAAAGAACTTGGAAATGTTCTTCCGGGCTTACACCTTACGATTTTCCAGTCACAGGCTTAAAACTGAAAGTCAGAAGGAAATCTTAAGAGTCTTACTGGAGTCACAGCGTGCTTCTGTCATCTCGATCGTTAAGTGGAAGCTGGCAGTCTTACAGTCTTAGCAAAGTATTTGCTTAGTTTTGAGGCTTATGGCAATATCAAACACGTTTGATATTATCGCAAGTCTTTGTGCTACGTTACTGTAAAGACTGAATCAACGACCAATAGATTGTTGATGATTGCTGGTGCCGGCATGATGGGAAAACATTGCATGCTGGGAACAGAAAGTTGTAATTTTCTACAAGTCTTCAAAAGGCTTGCAAAGCCTTTAGCTGTACGATCCACAATCTTAAGTCTCAGGCTATGCTGAGACAAGGCTGAGACCTAAAACTCTAAAAACTAGTCTTTAGACATGAGCTGGTGTGAGATGATAATTTTACATGAGTCTTTTTAAAATATTTTCAGTCTGAGGGTGTAATGACACCATAAGATGTGACTTGTTCGATCACAAATGTGTTTTCCTTCCAGTGACAACAAAATAAAGCAAATGCATTTAGGTCAAATTAGTGCTCTTACTGTAAAACTATTGTCTGACTTCACAATACAAACAAAAATTGAGCAATGCTTTTTAATAAAAATGCAAAAATAGGCAAACAATCAATGATGCCGCGACCTGAGTGGTCATCACTCAAGTGACTTTATTTAAAATCTGAACCTCACAGACAACATTCAAAAGTGGATTTGACAGCTGGAACAGGCTGGACCACATTTAATGGCCCAATGAAAAGCCCACATTTTATCACTAGTACATTATGCCTGGAAAGTAAAAAAAAAACAAAGATACATTAAGAGTGCATTAATGCTCCTGATTTTCCTTTTTATTTACATCAGTATGAGAAACCAGTGTTAAGATCTAAATAAATGCATGACTTAATATGTTTATGCAGATATGTATGCATTGAATAAATAACAGCAAACAACGTATGATTATCTTAAACTCAAAGACAAGTTCATAATATCACTTACTGGTATTTGAAACTCCAGCTCACATCTGGAAACCCCACGCCAAGCATGTGTGTGTTTTAAAAGCTGTTTACACAGCTTTGTTAAATTGGGTCTGAAAATGAAATCTTCTGTTCTGACACATATGCAGCAACAGCAGGGCAGCGATGCCCAGGCACATGCCTGATAACACTCGTGCACTGGATGTAAAGTGACGTCAGGATTTACGCTGGCAGACCAGAGGCCCGAGGCAGCAGGATCGCTGGAACGCTGCCACCTTTAGTCTCTGGCAGGAGGAAATGGAGTGAAACTACGTTTTTTACAAGCAGAGACTGGCTTGCATGTAAAACACAGCAAATAGAAAATCTCACCATATACCTCTGTCAATACTAGCATGTTTTTACAGCTTTTAGTAATTAAACCTCCTTTTCTTTTCAAACCAAGCTAATATCCAGATAGGTAACTTATAAGCGATCAGAAGGATTTCAAGAAGAAAAATAAAGACGTACATACGCGCTTGTTAGTCATGGAAGTAATGACTGATAGGAATGCCTTCAGGTGTACAAATTCTGTTGGTCAAACAGTATATATAAGAAACCCTAAAGATCAATCTGAGTGAATATGAAAGAATGAACACTCATGACGTTTAACACATATAAAATAGTATGGGTTGTCTTCTTATCATATAAGATAATATCATAAATATATTTGAAAATGTAGATTTGAAAAAGACCATCTGAGCAGGTATCGGGCCCTTACTGTTAATCAGTGCTCCTTTTGCCATTGTAAGAGTCTGGCAACTTTTAAGTCTTGGATTACATTCACATACTTTACAGTCTCATGCAGTCGGGTTTGTTTGCTTTACATTAGTGCCCATAATATTTCCCACTCCGACTGTTTGAAAAAAATGAATGTACATGTGTTTTTGGAATTTGTCCAGGTGTGTTCATCATCCCTGGAATGTAAACTGTCAGTTGTTCCAGCGACAGTGTCTCAGCTAGTTGTGATGTAGTGGCTCGCTGTCAAGAAGATGTATTTGATCCCCCCTGCTTTCTGTCCATTGACGCCTGCGCTTCATCGTACCCGTCCATTACTATCCGATTGGTGACTGCCGAAGTCACGTACCAGCAGTGACATTTACATATCACCACAGGGGGGATTTTAATTGTTTTTCTTAAATATTAACACACTACTTTAGTCATCAGTCTAACAGTCTAAAATATTTCCTGAATAAATTGTGAAAGGTAAATATAAATGATAAATATAGGGAACAGAAAAATCAATACAGTATAGAAATATCTAGTAAAGAGGAACACATTAAAAAAAACTGATTTGCAACATAATGGATTCAGCAACATGCATTGAGACTGAGTTGTTGGGGATGAGAAACTGTCCCTTGTCCTCAGAGCAGCAGATAAAGCAGATTTAAGCTGCTGCTGACATTCCCGTAAATGTGGGTGGAGCCACATGGCAGTAAGCCTTAATCTTTATCCATCAACTGTGACCAACAGTCTGTCTTTCTGTTCATTTGACCAACAGTCAGGGACTGATCAACGGTCTGATGGACCGACTGTATCGTTGTTCAACCATCAGTGTGGACTGTCAGACGATATGAACACTCAGTGTTTTTCTCCACACTCATCTCATGATAATAATTCATCTGAAGGCTTCGTTTGGTTTGTGACATTTATAACCTCAATCAAGGAGCACATGGACAACCAATTCACAAGACTTCAAAGTTATAGCAATAACACATAACAGAGTCTCTGACAGTCAGCGGATTCTGGTTCTGAAACCCAGCGTGATCTGGCGTTGTTTCAATACTGAATTTGAAGTCCCTTCACGTGGTAGTCCGGAGTCTGGGATGGCGACATGTTTTTGCTTTGCATTTGCAGGTTAATGTACATTATTGTTCTGCTGGAAAAGCAGAGAACCAGCTGCTCCATGGTCTGTTCTGCTCATTTGTCACACGTTCTCATTGAATCATAAATCCGGTTAGCAGTCATATCTGAATGGATTTGTTTCTTGACTACTGATTATACACTGAATGCTTGATAATACAACTATAGCTGGGTACACTTTGACCTTTTTTAAATTTGCAGTTTGGCTTAAGTATGAACCCCTTAGAGCTTTACTTGAATATTGCATGAAATACTCTGAATTATGTTTTTGTACTCCTTTGATGCATTGAACACTCCCCTGTTCTTTTACAAGATTTCCTGTCATTTTATTTGCATGTTGGACACTCGTGTCACATATAGATGAGGAAAAAGTAGATCTGTAACAAATGAACAGAGTTTGTAATGAAGGGCTATGTGATAGTGAAAAAGATCTGACGTTGCAATTTATTTTTTCTTGCATGAACTATACTCTCCTTAGAGAGTTCTTATCATTCATTATCATTTTCATCATCTTGTCTGGGGCTACTATTTGCATTTTGACCATTTAATTACATTAAACTGTAACTTTTGGGTTTCAAGAAACAGAACTGAGTTTGACTTCATTCGTCTTGATGCTAAGCTTCTTTCATGATGTCAGTAGTACATTGATGCTTCTCTGTGTCCCTTACTGTTTATGAAGATTTCTAATGTTATGCTCCGACTTAGTGTGGAACTTTTGTTAGCCTGTTGAATATGAGAGCCATTACACATCATTGTTTGTTGCTTCACAAAATGATCATCTTGACTTCACGTAGAGTTAAACTTTAACCCATCACAAATGACCAGGTGACTTCATGTCACCCTGACAAACCAGATCAGCATTGCCCGTGGGTTTGCCGCTTCCAGCTTTGCCTTTAGCCCTGATTTAATTGCAATAAAGGGATCAAAATAACCTCTCATGGGACCCCGAGGTGGGTCCATTCACCATACTGGATCCACCATGACACCCATCACAGTCAATCACTGTGGTGCCTTTAAGCCTCCAGCATCCAATTACAGCAGATTAGTTTCTAAGCGTCTTACTATGGCCATGCAGCTTCTCACCATGTGTTTCCTGCTCATAGAGGAACCAGAGGAGACGCAGCATCATGTCCATGTCAACTCCTGGTTCTCTACTTTCACTTGGAGCCGGCATGGAGATGAGTTTTTATATACATTTCTTGGTGTAGTAATTGAGTAAATGTCATTACTGTCAACACAGTTTTCTGACAGCAACAAGAACAACTGCAAGTAAACTAGTCATCACCTCATAAGTTTTCCACCAGCTTTAACACCGAAGAGAGCGAAAGACCAGGTTTATGTTTTTCATTTATGTATTTGAATTTGCACAGTCGTCTGAATGAGCCGCCATTGAATTCACGGAAATGTCTCCACATAACATAATGACCTGAGGCATGGAGAGGTGTTGATGTGATACATTCACACATTACAATAATTTTACAAGCTGCAAATTAAGTCGGACATTGTCATGTCAAATAATCTGTCAATTAGCCATGCTAAAACAGAAATGTAAAATTATTAAGTATACTTAATATTTAAAATATGTTTTGTTCCCCTTGCAAAATAGCATGAACATGTATGGAACAATACATTTCTGTACATTTTTGGCCATTACCTTACTTTGATGATGTCTTGCACTGAATGGATTCAGTAAAGTAATAGGTAGGCCAACCTGAAACACAATTCCAAATGTCTATAAGTCATGGTGGAATGGTATTCGGATCAGGATCTCGGATTGGCTGTGCTGTATGTCAGTCATGCGCGTCAATGCTGCTGTGCGGATGGATGATAGGCTAACAGCTATTTTTATGACATGGGATCAATCCACACTACTTGTACTGTACTGTATTCGTATTTGAGTTGTTATTTAACCTTGTGCAGTAGAGTTCATTTAGAAAGGCAGGGCTCCGTGATTGACCCGCGTTGCCTTTGCGATCGACCAGAAGATTGGGATCGACGTGTTAGGTGCCCCTGGTATATAGTGTCAGATGGATGTTGGAAAAAGTCATCTGCTTTCTGTAGTTTGGGCCTAGAAGAAGAGTAATACTGCGCCAGTCAAGGTCAAAGCTTATGCTGCTGCGTGTTCTGGCCTGCAGCCGCTTCAGGGATACTTAACAAAGCCAGCTTTAAAAAGAAAGTCAAACCTGACAGGACAACATTCTCAGCATTGTTTAAATGAGAGGAGGTTAATTATATTTCTTTATTAGTGGAACACTGTTCTGACTCATGAATATCAAAATTTTACATACAAACTCACATCTACAGCAACAGTGGAATAATCCCATATGTTTATGCATTACTGTTGGTATGTCTGTGGAGGTTCTCAGTCATCCAGGTCATGGTGAATTCTTGTCGGAATCTTCTTGTCGTGGCAACTGGACTTGAATTTCTTCACTTGAAGATGTTTCACCCCTGATTCGAGAGGCTTCTTCAGTTCTAATGACCTGTGGGGAGTTTCCAAATATGAACAACGATCCTGTTGGTACGATCACCCCAAACTGGACCTTTCTGGTCTAAGGGGGACCTGGACCCCTCAAGCCACAACCAAGGTACTCAAGAGCACTGCGCAGCACCTCTGTGCTGCCTCGCCATCCCACTTTCTGGATCATTACAGTGCTTCAACTCAGTCCTGCCCCACACCAGATGTTCAATGGAAAAAAAGCAGACTCATTCAGATTTTAAATTGTAGGCGCAACTTGGAAAAAAGCATTTTCCTGCAAATTACTGAAACTTTCAAAGGAAGGTAAAGAAAAGTGCCTAAATTAACTTGAAAAAAGAATCTAAACAAAAGCCAGCTGTAAATTACCTACAAGAGCAAGTTGGACCACAGGACTTGGTGCAGTTCAGTTAATGTGGTGTGTTTTGGTTCCTGCTGTGCAACTGCGGCCTGATCGTGTCCCGACGGCTCAAACCACATGACGAGATCACAAACTTGAAGCTCTATGCAGAAGGTGGACGCCATGGTCACAGTTGGAATTAGTGGAAAAAGACGATGCGGCGCCATGGAACATTTGTCTCGCTTTTGAAGGCACGCTATCTCAGATTGCCTGATAAAGTCAGCTTCCTTTGATTCCGTGTTAGTAGCAACGCGGCATCATAAATTAGGCATTTTTTTTTCAGAAAGTTGAATAAAAATAGCCGAAGGTTCTCCTTGTGGCCTTCACGCTTTCACTAAAAGTCCCAGAAATAGTTGCCAGTGTAAAAAAATGGAGCTTGACATTCTAACAGCCTTATCTTTCTCATCTTTTTCATTTTATAAGGTAGTGAGATGGAATATTCTTGATCACCTGGTTCCATCTTGGCCCGGTCATCCAAATACATCTCCCATCATGGGTAATTTAAATCAAAGATCAAAGATAATTAAAGCTCATGTCCAAGGCTTCATACTTTAGAACAGGGACAGTCTGTTGGTCAGAAGTGGGATATTAAATATCTCATTACTGCATTTATTATTGTTGGTATTTTTTTTATATTACTACTTCATGGCAAAGTAATATGAGCCAGAGTAATATGATAGCAAAATGTCAGTTGTTAGACACCCCAAAATCCCAAACTTCTGACAATGGTTAAAATTAATTGAGGGGGACTCCCTCAAGGTGAACAAATTTAGAAAACTTTGATTAAGGTAAGGAGTAGGAGGAATGTGGACAAGATTACCTTAAATTACAAGAAAACTAGAGAAAAAAAAAAGAATTACTAAATTAACGTACAAACTTGCCTTCAAACAGCAGTTACAGATGATAATAAGTTCTTCAAAATCTAATAATTGGACAAATACAATATGTCAGCATAATCTCATTGATTACTTGTAATGATGGGTCTGTCTCCCTCTCCTCCAATCAGAGCTCATGCAGGGAAGCACCAGGCACTCAAACATGACAAAGTTGCAGATAATTGATGACAGGCCAGACTTTCTCCCAAATGTACAAGCCAAAGCAGGTCCTTCGGCCTGCAACACATTCCTTCTCTGTCGCTGATTAGTTAGATGGATCCAATGAATTAACCCATGTCACATTCTCTCCATGATAAGGTGCTTAATATATCCCTGGTGTGAATTGTCCTTGTTGAATGTTTGTGGAGATAAAAGCACCTCAGATGAAGGATGTAACTGAAGAGCTATTTCCTGTGAAGCACAAAACGTGAACTTTGTGTGAAAGAAAGATGCAGCGAACATTCCTTGAATTCCGGCAGCTTTTCCAGACGAACCATACCAATGTAATTCCAAGGTTTTTCAAATGCTGTCCTAGCCGAGAATGTAAAAAAAAAAAACAACAAAAAAAGAGGCCATCTGTCCACATAGAAAAACACCTCCCAAAACAGGGTCCGAGCCCAGCTTGGACCTTTTGCGTATTATATGTCTCCCAGCCTGTCAATAAGTAAATATGATTAAAAACTAAACAGTTAATGAGCAAGTAAATGAGGACGATGAAAATTTGAAGCAGCAAACCATTTGTGGAAATTGAAATAATTCTTCTGAAATAGTCTGAAATGACAAATATATAACTTCATTACAGTGGAGAAAATTATATAACAAATTGTAAAGGTTTTCCTTATAACATCATCTTGTCAGCTTGCAATCTAACTCCAGCGGACGACCAAGCCCTAGCATCCGTGACAGGTACTTCCCGATCAGCGGTGTCACAGTATCAAAACTGCAAAGTTTGCATCAAACTTGTAATGCAAACTGTAACATGCACAAATGAGCACCCCTTGGTCAGAAGAGGCTAAACCAGTTGACTTTTTTGTGTTTTACTCTTGACTATCAACAGTTTATAGGAGTTAGAAGGGTGTGTGTGTGTGTGTGTGTGTGTGTGTGTGTGTGTGTGTGTGTGTGTGTGTGTGTGTGTGTGTGTGTGTGTGTGTGTGTGTGTGTGTGTGTGTGTGTGTGTGTGTGTGTGTGTGTGTGTGTGTGTGTGTGTGTGTGTGTGTGTGTGTGTGTGTGTGTGTGTGTGTGTGTGTGTGTGTGTGTGCTGCAGCAGCAGCAGGAATTTGTTGCAGTCTGTGCAGAGACTCTGTGTGGCAGCAGGATTAGAAAGCTGCCTTTGTCTGCCAGGGGGATTTGGGTGGAGGCGGCTCAGATTGCTCCTGGAGGCCGGAGCTGATCATGTCCTAAGACAGGAGTAGCCAGGGACAGGAGGACCATTGTCCTTAGTTGTTGGGGACACTAGTTTTGAGAACCACATATATGCATGGATCAATATGTCATCAGTTTGATTTATTGCTGTATTACTTCATACTTTGGGACAGGCTGCTTCTGGACCTTACCATGACATCTAGATCACTGGACACTGAAACGTGCCTTACTCAAGAAAATGTAAAATATATAGGTTTTTTGATGGCAATTCTGTCAATTTAGTAACCATTTTCAGGGTTACTGCTGCTAATTTGTCGTTTTCCCTTGATTGATTTCAAAACAAGAAAATGTCATGTTTTGGTTGGCAAGAAATGACCAAGCAGCATGCAAGAAAAAAAATCACCAAAATGACCTACAAGCTGTTGATGGGTTGTGTTCAAGTATTGTGATATCGTGGCAAAGTATTGTAATAAGATTTTATTGTATCATGACAACACCATAGTGTGAATAATAAAAACTTTGGTAATAATTTTGTGGTATTAGGTCTCTAGTGTTGCAATCATATCATATTGTGACTTCAGCATTGTGAAAAGATTATGTCACATGGTGTCTTGTAATTCATAGCTTTGTCCAAAACCTCTGGCATCAGGTTCCATGATGGTGTGGTAATTCCACATCAAGTGCTATGTAATTTGTTAATTTGCAGCCTCATCTTTGACTTTGCTGCTCAAATCTTTTACGCCAACCGCACCCTAACATCCCATCAGCCTCTTCAACTCACTGATCATCACTGTAGAATCACACTGAGCTGTTGTTAGTGACAAGGTAACCTTTCCGGAAAGTGCCAGGCGACCCTGGCCACTGTGAAACTCAACTGTCATGCCGAAGATGAATCACCTGCTCGGGCTCAGTCAGACTGAAATGCCATTGTCAGGGACAAGATCCTGCCACTGCTCAAGGCCTGATGACTTTCCTGCCGATTCCCTCTCCCTGTTTTTCCCCACTCGTCAGCCTCCAGAGAGAGGAAGGACAAGCTGCCAACCTTGTTGCCGCAAGATAAATCCTCTCACAATGAAATCAATCCAACACCTAAAAACATGTCAGCAGCTCCATGAACACATCCCCACCCCCTGCTCCCCATCCTCCACGCTGATCCTTGACAAATATGGCCACCAAAGGCTATTTATTTCGAACAGAAGAGAAGCATCTGTAAGGAGACATGGCCCTTCTGAACAACGACGAGGGAAAATAAATTTTTCAAATCAAAATAATGATTCATTATTCTATAGCCTACACCCTCACTTCGGAACTGATTGTCATGTTATTAGAAAAACACATTTTAATTGGTAAGATATTACCTGGAAAATATTGTATACATTTATCCCAAAACATATTCAACAAGAAATTGTCACCTGAAAAATAAACAAAGTACTGTAACCCATGCCCCTTTTTTGAGGGGCATGGGTTACATAATCAGTTTCCTACAGAAACTTTTTTGATATGGAATTGAGTTATTTTACACAAGCATCATGATGTTTACACAGCATTTGCCACTTTCCTCTCATTTTTTGTAAATTAGCATCTTTTTTAAAAAAGGGACATTATTTAAGCTCTTCCAACATAGTTTGAGTTTACAGTTACAGTCTTATTAATGGTCTAACATCCTGATGCTCCCAGTTCGGCTGAATAGACTCATTCAGTGATTTAATTTCACATTAATTAATTCTTTTACATGACGGTTGGCTGTGCTGGCTCGAGGAGGGCTTCACAGGTGTTTCCAGGAGCATGGAATTTCATGTTTTTTTATTGAATCACATTGGCACACAGCTGAAGTTTTAGTTCAGCTCTACCAAATGTCACGTTCAAGCATTATTTGTGAATATAGAGCATATCTACTTTTAATTTAAAGATAGCATGCCTTTAAAACCTATTAGTGATTCAGATGGTTTATCCATTCAGTGAAACATCTGAGTCATGTGACCGCTGGTTCTAGACCAAGTTACTTTTCTAACAGTCTCCTGTGGGTTTGCAAAATCTTTTATTTTTAGTATTGTTTTACACGTAGTTTAAAAATGGAAATAATCTAGAAAACATAAATGTAGACCAAGAGAATTTTTTTCCAAACAATAAGAAAAAGAGATTTAGAGTTGTTGCCAGCCATTTGTGTCTGACATGATTCATTGAAGGACTATGGGAACGTTGACAATACAAATATACTTTAATGGATTTTCAGCACTGGGGTATGATGAATGATGTAATTTGTGGTCATTCTTTTTATATAAAGCACAGCTTAATAAAACCTGCCATTAAACCACCTTCTGTTGAAGACAATACTTTGTTGAAGAAATTATACATTATGAAGGGTTAAATTCACCCCAATTCATGACTCAGGGTGTGGGATATGCTTTACAGCGGCTAAAAGTGTATGAAACATTTCTTCCACTTAAGTCAAAGCCCTGGTACAGGGAGGAAAGAAAACAGAACATCCATCACAATATGTTGGACCCATACTCCACTTCCCCATCTTGTCTCGTCTCGAACCTGCACCAGTTGACGGGGGCCTCACTTTTTCCATCTTCTCACTCTGTCTCTTTCTGCTTCTCTCAGCGGAAACCACCGTCTCACCAGATCCTCAGGTTATGACAAGGCAAATCTTCCGACCTGAAACTAAATCTTTTTCACAATCCGGGGCGGCCGGCTCAGAAACAGACTTGTTCAATCTGGGCTGAATTGGAATATCTACGTGCAATTCCACACACCAGCTTTTCACGAGCAAGTAATTCCTCCTTTGTGGTTCGTTATTACCGTAGAATGGGCTGGACGTGATGTAAAAGCTCACGGTCAGCGCAGCCTAACAGAGAAGCAGCAGTTTTATTTGGAAGAGTTGTCTTCGGGCCAATCCATGCATTGGCTACTGCATTTAACCCTTCAGATGCTGTGGCTGCTGTAGCCTGACAGGGTTCAGTATCCTAATTTGTCAGATAGGTATTAGATAAGGCCACCAGTCACCTGTTTCTCACAAGCTTGAGTCCTTTTAGCTGTATATTTGTAATACCTGCAATATTTGCTCAGCTTTGTGATTTTCATTTTCATTAATGTCTCAAAAAATGGATGCATTTTTCTTACACACAAATATGTATCTCAATATTTGACTGCATGTAACTTTTTCCCCTCGGTGTTAATATTCGATAAGATATTACTTTATTGATCCCAATAAGGGAAATTCATCATTACAGCAGCACAACAATAACTATAATGTAATATTACTTCCAATATTGCATTCTTAAAGGGGTTTTCTACTCAAAACATTCAATTTATTATTGTCACCAATGGAGTTTGCATCAGTCTCGAGGTCACAGACAATTTCAGATTTTAGACTGTGAAAATGGTGTCTCTGTTTGAGATGCAGAGCAGCTGTTGATCTTTCCTGTGGGAAGCAGGCGCCATTCAGATATCATCCCCTAGGTAACCGAGGACATAGGAGGTCCACTTCTTTTTAAAGCCTGTAGTGGAAGTAGTGGAAGTATTGGTTGAATTTGGATCTGATAAAAAAATCTGGCCTGTTTTTTGATTGACAACCTTTTTATTTCTAGACCAGGTATTCAGGACTACTAATACCTACATGCTGACCTCATACCAGGTATTGTTAATAGTTGATTTTGAGGTAATATCTAGAGTGCTTTTGGGTGCTGTTTGGTTTTAAAGAAATACTGACAATTTATGTTCGTGTTTTCCAGTGACCACAAAAATGTTGGTTTTAGGTTTTTTGTTTAAAATCTCGAAAGGCGCAGTAAGAACGTTCTGGGTTAGGGTCAAACTTGGGCCTTTGTGATTGAGGTTACACTTCCTCACATAGTCCAATAATATGAATTGGGTTGATAACAGACTCCCAAGGCGCAATTGAGAAAAGGAATGGTTGCATATCTGTCTGTTCTGTGCTGTGATTGACAGGCAAATAGGTCAAAAAGACACAATTTGCCCAGAGGCAGTCGTGATTGGCCAAGCCCCCTGCCCCTGTGTCTTTGTGAGCAGAATAAACTATAGCTAACAGATGGATGCGTTTAAACTGACATAAATGTAAAGTCAGTATAAAAAACATGATGCAGTGTCCAGAGGTCTCTTTTTTTACTTTTGCTATGAAAATATGTGCTTTGGATCGAAGATTTTTTTCAACATAATTGGACTCCACTATTTAGGGTATTTTCAGTAATTCTTTACTTTTTAGACAGACTTTTTACTGCAAATGAATAAAAACAAAAAATGAGGGGAGAACTGACAGGAAAGTTTTGACATTTGAGACTCATGTATGCCATAAAAAAAATCACCATTTGAAGTGACTTTTCACTCATGATTACATTCCTCTCTGAAAAACCCAGCAACACATTGATTAACTTTTTAATCTCTGTAAACACAGTCTGGAGATAAAAAGCACAATGTCTGGTTTTGGAAGTGTTCTGGTTTGTTGTCTGGGGTTGCTCACTTTTAAAAACCCGTCAGACATAGGTGGTGGTTCCCACAGTAAGATGCTTTGATGGCAGTTAAACCGTCTGAGTGGAAGTGAGAGAACCTGAAACAAGGTGACCTCCATCACATTATACTGGTGGTAGTTAGGAAGGGACTCCATTCGTCTCACAGATTAAAATAATTGCTTTGAAGGTGTGGAAAAAGTGATTCTCTCTGGGGCCATATCAAACCATTGTAATTAAATTCTAGCGTCTCAAGTTGATCGTCACACTATAACAGTTTGGGAGAATGTTTGTGATAGTTGGTCGTCACACCAGCTGTGAGCCCTGGATTAAAAAATAGCATTCATTGTGTGATCTGGCAAAGTTGGCAGGCCAGTGGTTCTGCCAACATGAGCCACGTATTAATCAGGAGAAAAGAACACTCTTAAGGATGAGAAAAGAAAGCCCCATTGCTATCATTTAAAGCTTTCTGTTTGAAATCGGTTGACTTTGAGGTCTTTGCTACTTATGCCCCTGAAAGTGAACTTTTGATTTCCCATTTTTCGCTTAGAAGCGAAACTGCACTTTCAGTGCAATGTGATTTATTATTGAAATGTTTTTATCACACAGTTCCATGAGTAAAAATGCAAGCAGGGCGGCAGAGCTGCCCTGAGACAGGACAACCCATCTTACCGGGGTTAACATTAAATTGCGAGGTGAAGTGCATGGTTTTGTCAAGAGACTTTTAATCAGATGTTTCTACAGTAATAGTAATAGAGTAAATGGAGATGGAGGTAGACTTTAAGGTCAGACCAAGGATGTCTACTTGCTGGATGTGATCGGAGGGCTGGTTTCTCACCTGTCTCGAACTGACTGAATAGATAGTATCAAATGGACTGAAGGTGTGAAAACTGCTGTAGTTTCTGGCTGTCCAGTCAAACAAACATCAGACAGTGAGCGACCTTGAAACACCTACCTTTGTGTCCGTAACTCCCTTGTTTTATATGCAATGAGAAAAAAATATTTGGTTTTGCTAAAAACTTTCACATGAGATGTAATTGCTCCTCCACAAAAAAAAAAAATCATGATTTACTAGGCAACTACTGACAACCTGCTAATGCATGGAGTCAAAACGAATACATTAAATGTTTCTAATTCTCTGATACGTTCCAAGACTTTCTCTTGTATCAGTGTATTCATCACATTCTTTATTAATAAAGTATAATGTATGATCTGGCTGGGAAGTTTGGGCCCCCATTTTCTTTGAAGCCCCTCTGATTTTATGGGAGTGTTACACTTCTCGGCATCAGACATTTGGAGCGTCTTGTTCAAAGCAAAGTGTAAAATTGTGCCACTAATCTGCCGCTGGTGGCTGCTCTTTAATCAGACTCCGAGATGGATGAAAAGCCTTCTCCTTGCACTTGCTTATCGATCGGCCAAAACTCATCACGGCAGGCATTTCATAGCCTCAGAATGTAATACCCTATTTGTGCTTTGGTTATTCACTGCATGGAATGTCTTTATATATCTCTCCTACAGCATTATTGCTTCCCTCGTCCATGGAGGAATACAGTTTTTTGTGTTAAATCTTAAGAGCCAAGCAATCATGAACGTTTCCCTGCATCTCAGCAATAGACTTGATGTACTCCCTTGTCACACTATCAATGTCTTCTGAAACTAATAGATGTAATTCATAATTATCGTGATATAAGCATAAAGATGCCGACAGACAGTTAAAAAGTGTATCTGATCTGACCTAAGAGCACCTCCATATACTAACTCTAGTGTTGTGTCCCTGCTATGGTCTTGGATGTCATGAGACCGACTGAGGCGAGAAATTGGATGTCACTGGTTCACTGTCGCTAATCACAGGAGAGCATAAACTCCATCTAAAGTCATGTTCACCCCCCACACAAGAACAACTGGCCTGACGCTTGAGCAAATATTTCTGCTTGACCCTTTACTTGCCAAAGTTCGGTGAAATTTCTTCAGTTTCTTTTAGTCACTGTATTTTTTTAAGTAATTATCATTTTGAAATTATTGAATGTATATTTTCCATAATTTGTTCCTGAATTTTAAGTATAAGTTGCCATTTACATGGGCATTTTGTCTGTTTAATGCCAACTTCCTACTAATGTTTGGTACCTGGTCACCAATTCTAAATACTGAGCGGATTCCTTCTCAAATTTCAGGTACTTTGGAAAAAAGTAGTTATTCAGAAAATAACAAATTACTTGCTATTTAGTCATCATATCAGATATTTTGTAGCATTAATTTCACTCGAAATGGGGAGAACAGTGTGGGGAAGATTTAATTTAATTTATAGTCCTTATTGTTCCCAGCAAGTTTAGGAACAACATCGGGCTCCATACTTGTCTATATTTGGTCACAAATAAGAAAAAATGGCTTCTTTTTCTGGATGTCAGTCTGAAGACAGTCCAAAGCTCCTTATACCCACTCACAGGCATATGCAGTCAGCGCAGAGAGCTGCCAACACCGCTGCCTGGCTCTGATGCAATGCAGGGCTGCTCGGAGGGAGGGCGAGTCCGGTACGTCTCCTGTCAGGATGTTCACATGTCACACACGAAAGTCACAGTGACACCTGGCCAGCAGCATGAAGCCACATGACCTGTTTCCTGTGACTGTTCCAAACACACTGTGATGGAATCAAAGTCACAGTTTGTGACTTTGAATTTGAAGTGTTTTTGAAGTGTTTTTTGTTGCCTGTTTATTTTTTTTGTTTGTTTTTTTGCTGATGAAGTTATCCTGTTTTCTTAAAAAGAAAGTACCTCAGTTGTCATGAAGAATTTCAGAAATAACCACCCGAACAATACTTGAAAATCGGCAAAGAATTTGTTAAAATGTGCAAATATAGAACAAGTACTTAAAAGAAAACAACTAGGAAAATGTCAAAAAATTACTATTCAAGGGCAGAATGTCCAAGAAAATGATACTACATTTGTGAGTCTTGAGAAAATGTACTTGGAAGATTAAATCAGGGATGCTTTCTCAGATCTATCAGACTTTAAAGTAAATCAATCCACCTGTCATTCAGTCAGTGACACACAATGTCCATTAATTTTAATTAAAAACAAAGAAGACCTGTATGAGGTCTCAGTTGGAGGTCTTTGAGACACTGCAGTGGGAGATTTATAATCCCTGCCATAGTTAAACACACTGCCGTGTCTCAGAAGGGCAGAATGTTACCCATGAGTCGAAGCGGCTGCTTCCCAGTTTTCCAGACCTGGTTACATCTGGACCAGCAGCCGTAACATCAGCTTGCAGCTGGCGGCCTCTTTACATGAGGGTCGTACGGCTGCCGCCAGTGGGATCAAACAGGGTCGGTCTGTAATTAGGCCCCAGTCCTAACCTCCTCCTCGAACAGGTCGGAACAGGGCCTCCTCTCTGTCTATTAGTGCTCATAATACACCCTGTTGTCCTTTAACTCTTCAGCTCCACCTGGATCCTCAGTCTGATCTCCGGGTTGATGTCCAGCACAAGGTTGGGTGAGAGAGAGAGAGTCACTGCCCTTAGCTTCACGGCAGCGACGGGGGGGGGGTGCTACAGCACAGCCTGAATGTGTGAATGGAAGATGAGTGGTTTCTGATCCACTTTATTAACATTCTTCAGCTTTCTGGCTCAAATAATGTGCTTCGGCAGTCAGCTAGCCATAAAATAATGTTGACTTCACTGTGGCGTTGCATATCATGAAGATGAATCAAAGCATCAAGTTAATCAACTACAGACAGATGTACAAATCGTACTCTGTAAGATCCTGTGCCTTATAGTACATGAGACTATAATACTGCTGATAGCCAATGATGCATTTCATTGCTGACCTCGTAACAGCCAACAAAATACAGTAAATGCAAATAAGACATTTTACTGTCAACTTTGTTCCATGTTTGCGTTGAGGCTGATTGTTCCCTAAAGAGGTTGTGAAGTTGTGGTTGGATTTTCCTAGTGGTGCTGAGGTGAGGTGATTGGCCTCAGTCCAGTCACTTCCAATATTTACATACAAGTATGTTGAACACCCCATTGCACCCATGCGTTCAGTCACAATTCTGTCTGGAGACTGTCAAAGGTCTATACATCCACCAATCATTTGGGAATATCAAAAATAGTGTTTTGTGTTTTTGGAGGTTTACCAAAACTCTGTTCCTTTCATTGTGACTACTTCTCACATGCCAAATCATAGAGTGGATCAAATCAATCAAACTGGTGATGGAAACAATTTTCAAGGTCAAACTTATTTTGGTGCTACAAGCTACTTTTTCACAGGGTTTCCATGGCAGGAGTTTTACACACTTCCTGTATAAAAGGTCAGTGAAGCTGAATGGTGAGACAACCAATATCCACATTGAATGTTATCAGTAAACTGTAGAGACATCACCATACAATGATCACTACAATGCCTAAGAAGCTCATGCAAAAGAAGCTGTTGTTTTTGTTTGTTGCAAGTATGCCAAAGAATACTGGCGCTTTACCAAGCCCATAACATATTCGAGCTTGATGCTGTTTAAATGATAGATGCCGTGATGGTTGTTGCTATGTGTAAACAAAGGTGGCAGACCATTTAGGCTACTCACTTCAGAGTCCTTTTGTTTCTGCAATGGTAAGATGTGTTTTCTAAAGCAAAATTCTATTTCTGTCTGGACAAAGCTACAGTCCTTCCCCCCTGGGGAAAACTCTGTCCTCATGTCCTCACTCTTGCCAGTGTGGTGTTTCAGCCATCATGTTGATAAGAAGCTCTCGATATTATAGGAGGTGCCCTCTTGGAAGGATTGTTTAGGGCGGACCGAGGTGCTGATTATAGGCCTTCATAAACGTTTTCACTTTCAGTCATTGATGCATCCAAAGACTTTGGTGTCGTTTCTACACCCACGTCGCAGTTCCTGTTCTCCCTCCTGCTTCCTTGGGCGGCACTCTCTAAATACCACCTCCAGCACCGCCACGACTCCACAAGTATGCTCCCGCCCGCTGCTTGTCTATAATTACCTCCTTCCAGAAAAAAAAAACTGAATTTTAGACCAATATTGGGTAGTTTTTCCCTTCGCCTTTTTGGAAGGGTTTAATTTAGGCTCAGGCAATGTCAAAAACAGTTGATGGAGCCACCCAGATCTGATGAAGACGCTGTCAGCTGCTTCCTCATATCCCACTCGGACTAGCGAGTCTGACAGTGAAATGCCCCCTTACGCCAAAAGAGTTACTAAATCTGATACACTGACTGGCAATCTCATCTGATCCTCATTTAGTTTAAAATATCTAGGTAATATAGATTATGAAATTTAGATAAAATAGACATATTTAGCTCAGATCATTGAAAGTGGATCAGATTCTTTATCTGCAAGGGGTCCATGATGGCTGTAGTACAGTCTACTCAGATGAAGGCTGTGTCTTATTGAGGGTCATGTCAGAACACAGATTCAGTCTTTCATGGCATGACATTTTACATTCAAGGATTTGGAATAGCCTCTGGGTTTGGACATTGTTTTTATAATTAAAGGTCCTCATTGTTGTATAAGATTTTTGGAGGCGAGTGAAAGAAGTTGGCTGACGTTTACTTCTTTTCTGAGTGAACATAAGATTTTGACTGAGTCGATTTCTGAGCCAAAACACACCACAACATACTAAGTGGCAACCACTTAGATACTGTACATGTATCGCTGTATGAACACATATATATATATATATATATTCCCCCAATGAAAGTTGCTGTGTTTCCAGAATTCACTACATTCTTCCCTGCATTGTTTGGCTACGCTGCACTCTGTATGCCGAATGCCAAACACACTGTTTGTTGTTGTGAAGTTATGTTATGATGTCACATCTGCTTGACTGGCCAAGGTAAGAAAGGGCACACAGCTTACATTGCCCTCAAATCCTCATTGTGAAGATGCCAGAGAGAAAACTTAATTGCATAAAATGACCATCAGGATTTCCTGAGGAAGTGAAAGGCTTTTGATCTCTACCATCTTCCTCTCCTCAGTCCACAGCATTGAATTAAATCTAGCTACAAATGCCGATGCAGTCATATGACTCTTTTTGAACTAACTTGTCATTTTTGTTGTTTCCTTTTTCATTTGTTTGTCTTCTTTTATCAGACAAGTCATTTTCAGCTCATTTTTACAATATCTCTTGCTGTTGTTCAATTTGGATCTGTATATTATTTTTCACTGCTAAAAATGTCATTCCATTTTTCTTCTTTTAATTTCTGAATATGACCTGCTCATTTGACCTCTTTTTGCCATGATATTCTAAATTTTTCCTTTTGTAATATGATACCATGATCATTTCTTCACATTTTTGAATTTCTTTAATTGATTATTTGTTAATTTCTCAAATTTTAATCAGAAAAAAGAAACTTCTGAAAATTAGATTCCTTTGCAGTGGACATATTTTTTTCATTTTTTTATCACATGTCTGTGAAGCAATCGATAATTTTAACATTTTAATTTTCATTACATGTCATTGCACTTTTTTTTCCTCTCCTTTTTTTCATTTCAGGGTCCTTAACCATGTTGTGTTGATGATTGTTGTAGCTGATCTAATATGTTTGCTGTCAGTTTAGAAGTAGACAAGTAAATAGATGTGACAGGTTCTCAAAGTTTCAACAGGTGAATGTTAAAGCAGTCTTATCTAGAGGGAAGTGGAGCAGATCTACACTTCTAACTTTATGTGAGATCATTCTGGTTGTCTCTTTGCATCCATTGCTGTGTGATGGAGCTCAATGAGAAGGCAACAGTTTGTGTAAAGCTGACAGCAGGTAACACCCACCACACCACGTAGACAGTGAAGCAGCGCCTCATCAATTGAGCCCTGGCCCCAGTTTAGCTGTAAATAAACACCAGTGAACCATTAACCCATCGCAAGAGAGAAAATCCAGCAGACACGCAGGGACTATAAAATCAATTAAGCTGCAGGCTTCAAACATGTCGTGCAATAAAAAAGTTTTCAGTTTTTCTACTGATGGAAAAACACTGGGTAAAAAAAAAAAAGTATTCACTCTAAAGTATTGTTACTACCTATAACTATTTACCTTAAAGTCAAAACAATTTTTAATTCTAAATTAATTTTACATTAATTTCCCAACATTTTTTTTTTGAGACTTTCATGATATTTAATAATTTGAGGAATTGTTGAATTTCTGGTTTATATCAATACTGTCTTTAATTCTTGGAAGTGTTTTCAGTTTGTTCTTCTGTTTTTTCGGGGATTGGGGTTGTTTTTTTTCTTTGGGTAATCATTATTTACTGATAGGGTGTCTCTTATAAATCTTCCATCCTTTCCTTAATCTTGACCATCTGTCAGCTTTATAATGAGGATTATGTTTTGTTTTGTTTTTGTTTTTTCATAACAATACATTGTTAAGCGCATCATTACACTCTTTTTGATTGATAATTGAAGTAGTTTGGGCATGTTCTGCAGAAGGTGATTTCAAAACTCAATCTATTCAGTTATTTTATTTCCTGGCTTGGACTCTAATGGATCCCACCAGTGGAAGTGTATCTCCCATCTCTCCCTGGGAGCCCAAGGTGGAGAACAAGACATCTGGAGGGAAACAAAGGGTCTTTTCTGCTCACTGTCACCCAGTGGCTGCAGCCTTGGGCAGACTGACGAGAGGCTGCCTCGCATTCCTGCTTTATTAGAGCCTCAGAGGGCCGAAACATGAGCAGTGACACTGACCCACTGACGCATGAGGGTGCTGCTGGAACCAGAACCAGAATATCCCAGGTCACCTCACCGGCTTCCACACTCTGATTAATTAACTAAAAATTACAATAAATAATTAGTTTAAACATCCCCAGACTAGGGTGGAGCTTTGCAATTGGAAGGGATCCTACAGATAGAACAAAGCCTTGGCATCCCCACTGGAACTGAATGGTAAAGGAGCTGATCCTAAAAGTGTTTTTTTTTTTTTTTTTTTTTTTTTCGAAAGGGCCAGTATCACTCAACCCCTTTTATTGAACAAATCTATACCTTTTTTGTATGAATGCAGCTGATATGACACGTTGCCTTTCAAGCATAAGTTCAGGCCCTTCTGATCTTAAATCAGCATATTTCTAATGTTAAAGCGGCAACTCTCTGTCTGGACATAAAAAACAATTGGCGTAGCTGTTTTGTATAGACATTCACCAGCAATGTCAGCCAAAATAACATTCAAATGCTGCTCAGTGATGTCAGAAATGTATTTGATCACTTATTTTACTTTTGAAACTGTCAGCCTATTTTGCTGACAGTAAGGGGCTCATTATCCATTAACATGTCACTTTGGGATCAGTCATATAATTCCACAACCAATTTCAATCAATTTCCTGCTCTTCTTATCATGGGCTTTCATCATGCTGTTTTTTTGTTTGTTTGTTTTTATTTTGCTTCTTATGTTTTGACTTATGTTTTGGCAGGACAATGAGCTGTACATATTAATGTGGCTCGCCTCGGCTCGCTCATGATGTGCACCAGACGCTTATCAGCAATGTGATTTATGATCCTCTCCTAGACTTAATTAACATCACAAGAGATAAAATCTTCCAGACATGTATCTATTTGATCATGTTCTGGCATTTTTTAGGTGTTTCTCTCCATTTTGCCAAGAACAAGACTCACTCTGCTTCAAACTTCCTGACTTCCTGTCTGCGTTGCTCAATCCAAGTACCTCTACAAGACTTGATTCGTTCTCCAAACAGATGGCTGATGCAGTCTTTAACTAAACGCACTGTATTGATATGTGTCATGAAGAAATGGTATGGTTGTGGTTGATTTTCTGGCGGACAGAGTGTGAGGGATCAGCGTTACCTCTGATGAATGGCTCATTAATGTTAGTTGATAGCTTTTTGTTTGACACTCGAGCTCAATGACATGCTGAAAGGCTCTAAATTCACTAGTCTTAAGGTATATATAGTATATCAATGTATTTAGATTGAGCTATGATAATCTATTGTGGATTCTTTAAATATCGTTAAGTGAAGAGGAATAATAGAAAACTATACACACACACACACACACACACACACACACACACACACACACACACATATATTTATATATGTAGTCAGCATATTTATATATAGTTACCATATTTATTTATTATTCATATATTATTTATTGTGTCAAGTTTTTAATCCGCTGCTGGCTCTTTTCTTCATCACTGCAAATTACTTTGTGCACACCTGACATGGGTGTTTGAGTGAGCTAGCACCTGAAGAATGGGAAGGAGAAAAGCAATTTCTTTGAGAATCCCATCATGGTCATACCCATACAACAAATAAAGAGAAAAAACTTTCCATTAATTTCCCACTGCAGTTTGGATCAATTCTCAAACAATTTTAAGTCACATGACTGTTGGTCTCCAGTGGGTATAGTGGATTTTTCTTTTTTCATATCTCTTTGTGAGCCCTGACTTTTATATATTTTATGACATCTGGTCATTGCTCTTTGACAGAATATCAGATGAGCCACTCTCCATCTGTTTTTCCAGATGATAGGTCACATCACACAATTCCTCAGAGGACCTTCAGAAAGTCTCGACATCCATCTATCACAGCATATTTAGTATAATACAATGTTGTTGTAGCTGTATAGCAGCAATACAGATGCACCAAATGTTATTTATTTGAAACATCTTGTATTTTAAGAACTGACTTGCATGTCACCATTATGACCTTTAACAAGTTGTTTGACGTCCAGATATCCACTTTTGGAGTTATTAATCTCAGTAGTCAACCAATCAAAGCAATCAGTTGCCAATTCTTTTGTCACAGTTGTTACATTGCAATGTAAATAAATACATTTAAATTGAATTGATGCTACGATTCGGTGACAAAAGCTTACAAGAGTTCTGGCTTGTGGCTTTTTAGCTGTACATTAACAATGTACATTGATTGGGACGTTAGAGGTTGGAATTTTAATATCTGGAGTAACTTCATCCCTTTAGCTGACAAAACTCAGTATTGATATGTGGTTATGTTAACATAGACTAAAAGTGCCTCAGAGTATTGCTTGTTATCTATCATAGATACTCAAAACTGTGGGCTAATTTAAGTTACAATCACTGATAGCAATGGGGAAATTATCAAGTCTTTTGTAATATTTCCATGAAATTTTATTTTTCACAAAATATTTCAGACAAATGTCATTCATAGCTGTTCGTTTCTCAAAATTCATTTTCAGATTTGTTTATTTATTTCAAGGAAAATTATGGTTTGATTTCTGTTGTTTCCTACTGACAAAAATCTATTTGCATATGTTGTAGTTTACTAACGACATAACTGCATGGTGATGTAAATATCCCCCTATCATACCACAATTTCTGACAATTGTGTTGTATCAATGATTCTGTGGTACCGTTTTGTAAAATATGTGGCTTGGATTTAGTTCTTAGTCCAACAGACGGTTATATCACACATGACTTAATCATTGGAAAGTTGAAAATCTGATGATGCTGGGATTTTTAACAGCTTGTGGAACTGAGTATGTTGTCTTTTTTTGAGAAAAGGTCTTTTCAAAGTAGGCAGCAAGTTTTGGAGCGGAGAGATTTACATGAAAAAAAATGGAGCACCATGCTACGTTGGACATTTTACTGTGAGCCGTTTACAGACACACAGGCCTGCCGTCATGGAAACAGTGGGGTGTAGTTGCTGGAAAAGGGGATCCTGGTGAAGTTTCTCCAGATGGTCTGTGAACTGGGACTCATCAAGACCAGCAGTGACCTAACTGGAAACATTACTCAGAAACAGTAGAGCAAAGTAACTGCCAAAGACTTAATACGCTGACATGATAAATGTTTGTCTTTGAACGGGCGCTACTTTACACTCCTTTTACACGACTGTTTTACGATGTCGGCCTCCTGCCTGAAGCAGCAGTGTGTCAGGAGAACGGAAGGTAGATGCAGTGTTGTGTGACAGGACTATGCTGCACTGAGGTAACTGGTTTGAGTTGAGGGCAGGTTGCGAGAGTCCTCCCTCCCACAGACCCACACTGTGTTCTCCCAAATCAGAGCAACATCTGTCAGTGTGTTTATTCCTCGAATTTGTCGATTTCCAACCATGAAGACTTAAAAAAATTTTATAACTGGAAGGCCTCTAGAATGGGGGTTCTCAATGTGGGGTCCAGAGAATCCCAGGGGGCCTTGAAGGTCTTCCAAGGCGTTCTCAGCAGCATGAGGGATAAGTTAAGCTTGGTTTTATTCATCTGGTTGTGAAAGGCTGCGTTCAGTGGCTTTCACAAGGGATTAAAACACACTTATATGACATTTAAAATCTCAATTTAACAATAACAATCTTATAAACACAGCTTTGATGACATTTAACCCTCTCCAGGCAGATGTTGCAGATTTGCGACAGCTAAATGCTACTTAGTTAATTACGCCACAACTTAATTTGAGCCTGAGAGGGTTAAAAACATATCATGAGTACATTTTTTGACTTTGATATAATTTCTGACGAACGTAAAGATATTTTTCAAAGTTTTTCATTCAGTGACAGTTTGTAAATTTTCATAGGCAAATCTGCACTTTTTTTTAAGTCAGATTGACTATGCAGTATCTTGTCTTTAAACTGCCACCTGAACCAAAATAACAAGATGAATTAGCCTTTGCTGAGAAAATGCTGTGGAAGTATAAGTCTGCAGGTAATTTTTGACCTACATAAGAGCAAAGCATGAGAAGCCGTGCTCTTCTTTGTCAGATAGCTACACTGACCAGAGCTGAAAGCAATTTTTACTTTAACAAATACAAACAAACGACCAAAATGAAAGACGCCAGTAGAATTTGTTGATTACCTCCCTTTCCTGTTCTCATGTTGACAAAAATATTTCCTTGAGTTAGTGACAAGCAACTGTCTCTGCAGTAGCTCATTGTCATTCTGGGCCCATAATATCTTAATATTCATGCTGCTGTTACTGATCTGTCATAAGTCATCAAGAGGTATTTTGAAGTTGTCAGACATTTAGGATAAATTTCAGACCCTTGATATGATGGAGTCCACAGCAAATTGATTCTGCTTTCCCTTCCTTTTTACTTGGCAGCAGTTCATTTTGCTCATATCCTGCCTGCCGGCTCTCTAATATCCTGACTGGGGCCTGTTCAAAGTGCACCTTGTCTTTGTTTGGGCCACAACCTTCACTTTTTATTTAGTTCCTTCTCTTGACTGGGTTGTGATGAGGGGAACTGTAGTAACTAGAGCTTAAAAAGCAGGTGCCCTTTCTTTTTGTAAACAAATTTATTAGGTACCTTTTCAAACCATGTTTATTTGAGTGTTTGGGAGGCCAGTAATCTACTTTTAACTTTGCTAAATTGTCCATTTATAACTTCCTTACAGCCAGCCTTTCATGATTCATGCATTTTGCTCCATAGTCCAAGCCACGTAGTCACACAGGACTTGAGCTGCTTGAACGCAAACATTGAGAAAGTCTGACAAATAGCTTTTTATGTCAAGGTTAGGGTTGATAATTTCACCTCCGTGGTTGTTGAAGAGCAGCTTCCATCAACCTGCAAGACTGCAAGACTATTTTTTTCCATATACAGAGTATTAAGAGTAGAAAGTGCATGGAGAACAAATGTGGGCCACACTCTCACCATGTCACCATGTAATATATCTAGATGCAGTCTCGCTGCTCTGACAGTCTGCTGTTGTGCAAAGCATTTCTGTTGATGGACAGTTGTATTTATTTGTTTTGGCTGGTGCTTCATAGACGTGAAAGACTCAAAACATGAGAAACTGATCTTGGCTCCTAGTCAGAGGGCTCGTTTCTCATTAAGGTAACAAAAAATATTGAGAAATATATTAAGAAATCAAATATGGGTGGATAAAACAGCCCCACTACAACTTACGAGTTATTGCTTCAGTCATTTTTGAATCTTAGTGTAAATAGATGCGTCACCCAACGGCCATTGCTCTGAATGCTTGTTTCATGGGAGAAGGCAAACATTATGTCTTATCAAAACATATTCTTTGATTTGGCTAAATAACAGGTAATAGCAAAAGCTGGCTAGGATGAATGATTCCCTTGTGATTTAATCAAAATCCCAATTTTCACTTTCTACATATCAACCATATCAACATGTCAAACTGTCTTTTTTTTCCAACATGACCCATATGGATGCAGAGTTTCGCTTAACTTATGAGGTTTTAATCCTTCATTGTTTGGTCTGGATTTGAAAGAGGACTCACTTTTGGTCTGACATTGAGAGGCAGTCAAACTGGAACTTGTTCAATAGTCAGCTATTCACATAAAAGTCTACGAGTGGCAGTACAGAGTGAATTTCAGAACAGGGTTGCCGCATTGACAGTATGGCATCATCAGCTACACTTCCAATTTTCTGAACAATCACAAAGTACAAAAGACACACCCACATTGATGATATTGTGAGGATTAGGCCACACCATGCACATTTTTAAGTGTCCACAATTCAAAACCAAAATGATCAAATCAAATGTTTAAAAGGTCACAAGTGTCAAACTTTGTTTGGACTTTGACATCGGAAAATGCTTTTGAGAATTTTCAAGTCGTTAAATAAAGATACATGGGCACATACTTCTACTTATATACAAGGGATTCAGTTTGTAAGTCAGAATCTTACCACTGATTAAAAAGTGCAGCCTGGATCTTAGGTGTGCCTGTACCGGAACTTGGAAATGTTGTATCTAGTTTAGACAAGATACATGTCAGGAGCAAAACTACACCATTCTGTTTGCTAGCTCCATGGTAGTTCTGCAATCAGTGGGTCCAGACATGTGAGGAAGCTAAATTATCCTGACCAGTGCCAATGAAAAGAGATGGTGGACCAAACGTTTTTGAGGTGTTCCTCAGAAGGTCTGGCGTTTGTATCCTGTGAGATGATAGAAGAAGTTTTTGAGGGCACGCAGACATACCAGCTCATCCACAAGCCTATTCGATAGGGTTTGCTTGGTGCTGTGATGATACCACCTAATACTTTGACTTCTTGCCACCTTACACTGGAATACATTTATGTAGCTGTGTTGTTTTGTCTTTGCAGAGAAATTGGTTTGGACAGACCACCCTTGTTTACAAAAAAAGCCAATTACTGCTGCATAATGCCGTATCCAATTAGATTTGCATGGCCTACTTCCAGTCAGGCCAGGCCCATTGTCCAGCAGATTAAACCCTGCCAGAGAGTGGCCATGCTGCTCCGCTGGCTTCACCTCACGTCCGTCTGAGCTGTGGCTTCACTTCCTCTATAGCTTGGACACAACCACTGCTGCAGCAGGCCTTTAAGCATCGCAACATGCAGCTTGCCAGCCAGACACAGACACAGACACACACACACACGCACTGAGCTGGCTCAACACTAACCTCATATTCTTTGTACAGTCACACTTGGAAAGTTGTTGTGTTTGAACACTTAAGTCGTTGTGGATAATTAGTCAGCGCTGACATGGTATTAAGATTCTTAAAATACAGGGACAGGATTGTGTTGGTTTCAAAAATCTACTCCGTCTGTGTTTAGCAACGTTACCAGCATCAAGAACAGAACTGCTATTCTTTCTAACTACTACTACTTTTTACAAGACTATGTTTTGTTATATGACTACTGCTTCATTTCAATATCAACATTGCCCTGTATCGGTTCTCTTAAAAAAAAACAAAAAAAGAAAACAAGCCCAGGGTGTCATGTTGTTTTATTTGTTTTTGGTTTACAGTGCTGGTAGATTACTGTTTGACCTTCATCATCCTAAATCCATCCTTAATTGTTAGAGTTTGACTGTAAAAAAAACAAAAACAAAAACCCAAAACAAATATGAAGTTGACTGATGGAATTGTGGCTTGTTAAAGTAGAAGACTGACGCTAATGAAGAAGATCATGAAAACATATGATGATGAATCTTATTTTGCTCATTTTTTCTATATTGCAGTTATATTTGGTCGGAGCAAGAAGATATCACTGTGTCGGTTTTATTATATTAGTCATTGCAGGAATGACAGATTGTTATACGAGGACTACTACCTCTTGCTACAATTACTTTTTCTTTTAAGTTCTTCCACTTGCAGAAACTTCTACTGTAAACCTACAAGTATCTGCAGTGACTCTTTCCACCACATACTTACTGCAACTTAGACCTTGACTTCTTTATCGCACTACGACTACTGCTCCCTTTCCCCATGAATGCCTCTTCTGAACAAGATTAGTTCTTAACATGACTTCATTTTCCTTAAGGTCTCCTCTATCTCCATGAGAAATTCAGTGAAATCTGTGCTGCACAGTAGCGATACTGTATTGTATGGACCTGATGTTCTGAATGCAGAATGTGTCCTGAGATAACATCTGATATAATATGGATACATCAGTAAAACTGACTTGACTAGATGTTTTTCAGCTCTATTTAACTATTAAGATGTGGATAATTCCCAACTGTTCCAACCAGTCATGATTAATCTTTGATTAATACTTTGGGCTTAATCATGTTTTGACAGTTTTCCTCACCATAGGCTCATGAGTATTCAAGTATTTTAAAATCATAAATCAATTAGATGTACTAATTCAACTGGATAGTCAAAACACAACGTCACATGGTTAATTATCCATGAGGCTGGTATCTTAGGAGTATCATATTGAATATTTCAAGACAACTTTGAAATTGGCACTTACAGAGGAATAACTAATCTTTCTTGTGTCTTCATATATCTTAAATATTCAACAGTATGGCTCTCTTGTGTTTCACATGTCTTCCCCAAACTGTCTTCCAGCATACATGCCGAGAGTTGCCAGGCCCGAGGGAGTCTCTACACAGAATCCATTTTGGGACATTTGCAATCTTGTGGACTGTGTCAGAATGTTTATTTAGGCCCGAGAAACCTGTGAGGATAATGATATCTATTCACAAATGTAATCACTGCACAGGCCCTTCTCATGGACTGAGGCTGTGTTCATTGCCTTGGCATCTCCCTTCACCTCCAATAACTTTATCCTTTCACTGACCATGTTTTTCTTCCACTCAGATAGTGTTGTTTCTCTTGATATGCTGTGTTTGTTATGTTTCTCCTTTATAGTTACAGCATATGCGACACACATGTTTAATTGTAAAGATTGCATTTAAGAACTCGATAACACATCTGAAGTCCTCCAGACCTGTTGCAATACACCAGGGCTGCAGTCTCCCAGAGGCTGGTCAGTAGACTCTTGTCGAACCAAATCCCTCAGTACATCCCTTTACTTTCAGGGACAAGAGCAACATCTTGCATCTGACCTGCACTTTTTGACCATTGTGCCCCTTATTTAGAGTTTAATCTGATTAATTGGCATATTCACCCCAGTGCTGCATGGATCAGGACTAAAAATATTTCACGACAATAGTTATTGTCGTGATAGTTAATGTAATGTAATAACTGTCATGTGTACTTCTACTTTTCTTGAGTCTATGTATGGTACTTACCTGTGTCTTTTGTTTTATCCCTATGTACAAAATTGATCATCAAAGTAGTTAATATCAGAAAAGGCTATCCATCACCACTGCAAACAAGAAGGGGCTCAAAGCTGATCCCTGATGAAGCCCGACTTCCACCTTTAACTTATCTGTTACACCCACACCATACCTCACTACTTTCTCACAGCTGGCATACATGTCCTGCACCGTCCTAACATACTTCTTTGCCACTCCAGACTTCCTCATACAATATCAGAGTTCCTCTCTTGGCACCCTGTCATATGCTTTTTCTAGTCCTCTAGTACTTGTAGTACTCTTTCTAGGCATACTGCTCTTCACAAATGCTGACTTCTGCTCTCAGTCTAGTTTCCATTACTCTGTCCCATAACTTCATTGTATGGACCATCAACTTTATCTCTCTATAGTTCATGCAATTCTGCACATCCCCCTTATTCTTAAAAATGGGCACCATCACAACTTCTTATCCATTCCTCAGGCATCTTCTCACTCTAAGATTCTGTTGAATAAGCTTGCCAGAAACTACTGCTGCCTCACCTATACACTTCCATACCTCCACAGATATATATCATCAGGATCAACTGACTTTCCATTCTTCATCCTCATCAATGCATTCCTCACATCACTTTTCATAGTCTCTGCTACTTTGTTGTCTTCAATAGTCACCTATTCTACCCTTGCTTCTTCATTTTCCACATTCATCAGTTCTTCAAAGTACTCTTTCCATCTTCCCATCACTCTTCTCACATCTGTCAATACGTTTTCCTCTCTATCCTTAGTCACTCAGACCTGCTGCACATCCTTTCCATTTTTTATCTCTCTGTTTTGCCAACCTGTATAACTTATTCTCTCCCTCCTTACTGTCCAACCAAGCATACAAGTCATCGTACGTCCTTTGTTTTGCCTTTGCTACCTCTATCTTTACCTTACACTGTATCTCCCTGTACTCCTGTCTGTTCTCTTCAGTCCTCTGTGTCCCTCTTCTTTGCTAACCGCTTTCTTTGTATATACTCCTGCACTTCCTCATTACACAACCAAGTCTCCTTATCTACTTTCCTTTTAGATGTCACACCAAGTCCTCTCCTACCTGTCTCCCTGATCACATTAGCTGTAGTTGTCTAGTCATCTGGAAGCTCTCCCTGACCACCCAGAAAACTCCTCCCAGAAAACTATAAGACACTCCTCCCTTCTCAGCTTCCACCACTTTGTCCTTTGTTCTGCCTTTGTTCTCTTCATCTTCCTTGTCACCAGAGTCATCCTACAAACCACCATCCTATGCTGTCTGACTACACTTTCACCTCCAACTACTTTGCAGTCACTGATATCTTTTAGATTACCTCGTCTATACAAGATGTAGCCTACCTGCATGCTCCTACCTCTGCTCTTATAAGTTACCTTATGTTCCTGTCTGTTCTGGAAAAAAAGTGTTCACTACAGCCATGCCAATCCTTTTTGCAAAGTCTACCACCATCTGTCCGTCTGCGTTACAATATTTAATACCCAACCTGCCTTTCACTTCTTCATCACCTCTACTGCTTGCACTAACATCCCTTGAAGTCTGCACCAATTACCACTCTCACCTCTGAGGATATTCTGCATCTAACTCATTCCAGAGCTTCTCCATCATCTCCAACTCACATCCCACCTGTGCAACACAGCCACTAAAAACATTGAGCATCACACCTTCAATTTTCAAATTCAGACCAGTCGATCTGACATTCTCTTCACTTCCAGAACATTCTTTACAAACTCCTCCTTCAAGATATCTCCTACTTAATTTCTCTTGTTGTCAGTACCATGATAACAGAAATTAAAACCTCCTCCTAAGCTTCTAACCTTACTATCTTTCCACATCGTCTCCTTGACACATATATCACTGTCCTTCGTTGCATCATGTCAATCAAATGTCCACCTTTTCCTGTGATCGTCCCAATATTCAAAGTCCTTACTTTCAGTCCCGGACTCTTGCCTTTCCTCCTCTCTCTGTTACTGAACACACCTCCTTCCTTTCCTTCTTTAAGCCACAGTTAGGTTGTAGGTTATTGGCATCGATGGCGGTCGTCGTTAATCTGGGCCTCAACCAATCCAGTATAAGATTCTTGGGTTTGATTTACATGTTTTGTTTTGGCACAACTTTTACACTGGATGCCCTTCCTGACGTAACCCTCTGCATTTATCCGGGCTTTGGACTGGCTCAGAGAGACACTGGCCTGTGCCCCCCTGAGGCTCCATTAAGTACTTCTATTACTATTTAGTTTTTATAGTTCATCATCATAGCTGCGTAACTAAAAATCTATATATTAGAAGAATGAAATTCGATACGCAAATTAGTGACTAGTAGACCTCTGCTTGTACTGTGTTAAAAAGTTTAGCTCGTAACATAGGTAAAAATGAATTAAGTGAAGACACCACACCATCACCACCACCCCCACTTCTTACAAACATATTTGTCATTAAAAATATTGTTAGGTAAAATGCACATTTCAAAGTTTTCTGTAATGCAGGCTGGTCTAGACTCCTTTCATGGCTACATATATCCTGTAGAGTGCTGTTGACCATCTCTTTTTGGAGTTTTCTCCATAACACAGTGTTTGCTTTCAGTGAGAGCTTGTGACTTACCTTTGTCTCACCTTTTGTTCGACAGCCCTTCCAGTCGATTAGCAGGCTTGGGGTGTTTCCAAGGTTAATGGCTGTGAAGAAATCGCTCTAATGAGTCATAAGTCAGGATAGTGCCCATAGAAGTGGAGGTCAAATAATTAGAAGGATGCTAATGATGATGAAGCCACAGGAGAGAGACATAAACATCCTGACCAATCAGCTGTCAGCTGCTGACCGCTGGTATCGCCCTGCTGGAAGCCTCATCCTGCATCACTTGTAAGAAGATTCTTTGTGCAATTTATCTGGATAGAGGGAGACAACTGTTGTGTTGAGGGTGTGACAGGAATAAAATTAGTTCAATAGATGGAAATGGTTTTCTATTGCAAAACTGAAATGTGCATCATGGCCAGTAAATCTGTTGTCTTCTTAAAATCTTCGATAACAGTAGAAACTACTTCCTAAGCTGTAGTAACAGTCCTTCATTGTGTCTTCCATTCCCCAACACAACCTTCATTTTGAGGCCTTTTTATGGGCTTTATCTTTTTGAAATCTGAGTCTGAAATGTATGTTACAATGCACCTAAACAGTCTAAATGTGCAAAATGTAACCTGTCATAATCTGAAGGAATGCTATGTTATAAACATGGTCGGTACTATATGCTGGTAGTTCACAGATGAAAGTAACTCCTTAGGTTCTGGAATGCATCATAGAAACAGGAGGATATGCTTGATACTTAAATAGCTTAAGCCGGTGTGATACATATCCCGCATTCTGGGCCAGGTCTGTTCAAAATAAAAATAAAACGCATTCAAAGGAACACTACAGGTGACATTCTGTTTACCATGGCATATGCATGGCCCTCTTTTCAGACGTGAAGGCTGACCCTTCACCCCTGCAGGAGCAGCTTGCCTCAAGCCCCCCATTAATGACAAGGTTATAGTGTGTTTTGATTGGCAGGCTGCCCTCTCCAAGGCACAGCGGAACGCAGGTTAAAAACCATGGAAAAGCAAAGAGTTTCTCAATCAGTTCCTGTGATCATATTGGGGACGGGGTATTACTTTCCATGGCTCTCGGGCCTGTCCTGTCTTATTCCCCGAATGGCCTTTCCCTTGGGATCAGGCTTGTGGCTACATTCCAGAGCTGTCCTCTGAAATTAGTCTTTCTGGGGGTTGTAGCTGTACTGATGCTCCCTTCATTTGGAAGCAGCGACACAAACCCTGCCTTCTTGACCACTGTTGATTTCCTGCCAGCAGCTCTAAAGCAGCTGTCCAAGTGTTTACGCTTTTAGCCTCCTGCGATTTGAGGAACAGTAGGTTTAGCTGGTCACCAGTAAATACTGCCTCTGCAGTGCGTTACACAACACATTCCAAGCAGCTCTTAATTTGGACTTTGCATCAGCAGAGTCGGGGAGTATTTCCACTGGTCCACATCCCATGTGTCCAAAAACGAGCCATGAGCAGGAATATAATAATGTTCCTCAGGTAAGCTCCTGCACTCTGGTTAGCCCCCAGCCTGTGCTTTTACCTGTCCTCACTAGGTTATATCTGATATTGAGAAGGACAATAAAATCTGTAATTGATTCATCATCTTAATATCGTTCTGAAACCAAGTACGGAAGCTGAATAATTGAATGTAAGAGTATTGAATTAATTAGCTCAATTGCACTATTACTCATCATGTGCATCTACAACTTGACATTTGACACAGATATATTGACATTCTCCACCATGTTAGACAGTCACTCAGTTTTATTTCTTGGGTATAACAGTATCTGTATATAACAGTATCTGTATCAGGAAGGAAAAAAGAGTAAATGGTGTTGGATGGTTTCTCAACTGATAAAATCAATCTGTGTAGTTTTCATCTAGAATCTTCTATCAGCCAACACATAGGGTTGATGAAATTGTCCAGCCCTGAAATCAGCATTGCATCAAGGTGGTGGTTGTGTTTGTCCTAAGTTTGAAATAATAAAAGCTGAAGTTCTCCCGCCTTGTTACAGGGCAACAATGGCTTGGATATTCATAATTTTCCACTGTATTTTTTCTTAATGTATTTATTATAATTTTTTTCAGTTAAGTTGGATGCTGTGAATTTGTTTGCAATATTATGTTGATTACAAAATAGAATCCCTTGTCTTAATCATTCAGAAATATTATCTCCCTTAACACCAAGATCTGTACACTGTGCCTCAAAGCTACTTTGTCCCGTGACCATTAGCTTTGTCGATTTTGAATGATGGGGAAAATCTGCTAGGATTTGCAGAAGTGAACACCTAGCCAACATCCTCTTACAAAGATCTTGCCTCATGTCTCCACAGATGCAGCAGCTCTTCTATGAAAACTATGAACCTAACAAGAAGGGCTACATTCGAGACCTGCACAACAGCAAGATCCACCGTGCCATCACCCTCCACCCCAACAAGAACCCGCCCTATCAGTACCGCCTACACAGCTACATGCTTAGTCGCAAAATCGCGGACCTACGCCACAGAACCATCCAGCTGCACCGCGAGATTGTCCAGATGAGCCGCTACGGTGCAGCTGAACCTAGCCGGGAGGACCTCCAGCTAGGCATGCCGCCCTCCTTCATGCGTTTCCACCCGCAACAGAGGGAGGAGGTCCTGGAGTGGGAGTTTCTCACGGGAAAGTACCTGTTCTCCGCCTCTGATGGACAGCCACCGCGCCGCGGGATGGACTCCTCTCAGAGGCAAGCTCTGGATGACATCATCATGCAGGTGATGGAGATGATCAATGCCAATGCCAAGACGCGAGGGCGTGTGATAGATTTTAAAGAGATCCAGTACGGCTACCGGAGGGTCAACCCTCTGTATGGTGCAGAGTATGTCCTGGATCTGCTGCTGCTCTACAAGAAGCATAAAGGAAAGACCATGACAGTTCCAGTGAGGAGGCACGCCTACCTGCAACAGACCTTCAGCCAAATCCAGTTCAGAGAGGAAGAGGACATGGATGCCCGTACCCTAGCCAGTCACATCAACAAAGAGTCTGACTCCCTCTCCTTTCTGTCCAACTCCCTCAAGATGCTGGTGCCATTTAAGTTAGCGTCATCAGACCAGGAGCAGCGGGAGCCCAAGGAGAAGAAGGTCAACATCCTGGTGCCGCTGTCAGGCCGGTATGACATCTTTGTGCGCTTCATGGCCAACTTCGAGAGGGTGTGCCTGATCCCCAACCAGAACGTGAAGCTGCTGATCCTGCTCTTCAGCACAGACAACAACACGGAGCGGGTGAAGCAGGTGGAGCTCATGAGGGAGTATCACATGAAGTATCCCCGCGCCGAGATGGAGATCAAGCCAGTTGCCGGCTCCTTCTCTAGGGCGCTGGCCTTAGAGGTGGGCTCCTCCCATTTTAGCAATGAGTCGCTGCTCTTCTACTGTGACGTGGACCTCCTCTTCACCGGCGACTTCCTCAAGCGATGCCGGGCCAACACAGCGCTCGGGGAGCAAGCCTACTTCCCCATCATCTTCAGCCAATACGACCCGAAGGTGGTGTTTGCTGGGAAGGTGCCCAGCAACAACCACTATGTCTTCACCGCCAAGACTGGCCTGTGGAGGAACTACGGCTTTGGGATCGTCTGTGTCCACAAGGGAGACCTGGTCCGAGCCGGGGGCTTTGACACCTCCATACAGGGGTGGGGGTTGGAGGACGTGGACCTCTTTAACAAATTTGTCCAGTCAGGGATTATGCTGTTCCGGAGCACGGACACAGGAATTGTGCATGTCCACCACCCAGTGGTGTGCGACCCCAACCTGGAGGCAAAGCAGTACAAGATGTGCCTGGGCTCCAAGGCCTCATCGCATGGCTCCACCCAGCAGCTGGCCGAGCTCTGGCTAGAGAAAAATGACCACAGTTTACGGAGACTGGCAAGCAATAACGGCTCGCTCAGGACAGCGTGAGACAGCACCGTTCTTCCTCCTCCACGTGGTGTTTTCACGACCTAATTTATTTTTTACTGAAATGAAAGACTCGACGAGGATATATTTTGAAAATATGTCTTTTTTTTTTTTTAGAAAATGTTCAGAAACACCATGATAAACAGAGAGACAGTTGCTCCGGCGTCGAGTACCAGGATGTGATAGATAGTGGGACAATATCGGCTCCTCTGTGTTTGTGTCTGCGAGGACAGTGTGTTATTGATGTGTACCTCAGTGAAGTACACCGTCACACTCCTTTTAATATTCCATTTATCTCGTGTCCAGAAACCAGACTGGTGTCCAAGGACTTTTTGACTGAGCTTGAAATAGAACACAACCTCTGATTGTGAATGTTTACAAAAGAACTGACCGTTAACGTTTCACCAATGAAAAGTCCAATCGCAGCAATCAGGATGATATCCAAGGGCCGTTTACTTTGATTCCTTTGATTCAGTGTTTTCCTCAGTAATACGGCTAAACACTGTTATTGTCTCCGTTTTTTTTTTTTTATCTAATTTTTTCTTTATCATTCATTTCTGTGAACCCAACTGCTGGATTTGATATCTGCGATTCATCTTTTGCTGTCTAATTTATTGAATTTGCAGACTTTTCTACTCTTGATTGTTGACATGTGTATATTGGAATGATTGTATAACCTCAACAGCTGTTTTTATTTTTCCCATGTTCTTTTTTCTTAAACTCATTATCACCAAAGAGTTTTGCACAGTCTGCTTTAGGTTTCTGTGTATATGTGTAACTGTGTGAATGATTTGGATGTCGTACGTTTGTGTATTCACTACATTCATGGGGTCTGGACAACAAGATTTCCCAATGTTTAAGAGGACTAAATGGCTATTTTGAGGATTTCAAGAGTGAAAAAAAAATTCTGATCATTGTCAGCTGATGTCCATTGCATATGTTAACTATTTTTACATGACCATCATCACAATCCACAAAAAGTATTAAAATAGTTTGTGTTATTGATTGTATAGAAATGGTTTCATTGACATTGGAGCACCCTTTAATAGTTATACTGAATGTAATCTCAACATTGATAATCGATACGTCTATTTTGCAAACTTTGCTTCAGGAAGATAATGGACTCTATGCAGGAGAGTTAGTGTGTTGGTCGGTTGGTAGTTGAAAGAAAATTCATGTAAAAACATCAAAAGACGTTGAAAAGTCATAATTTGTGAACATTCCCATTTGAAGGTTTAGTTGACGTTGGTTTTGGATTAGTTAACAATGAAACATCAAAACAGCACAATGTCAACTACAGCTGTACTCAGTTTCTAGACCACATGGCGGAATTTTGATGTCCCCATAGTAATATAATGACCCACATTCAAGCCGGTATTAACGTTTCTCAAATGGATTGATCAGAAGAGCATGTCACTTCCAAATACGATTGTTAGAATACTGCACAATTAAACATGACAACAAAATTATGTTTACTATTTAGGATTCAAAGTGTGTCCAATTTGAGAAGTTTTTGGTTAAGAGATCTGCCTTGATGGCAGGAGCACTGCCACCTGGTGGTAAAGAAAGTTATGTCCTCCCATGCTGCCATAAATGTTAGCCAAGTCTCAGCTAATGCCTCTGCGGTACGTTCAGGTACTGCTTCTGTGACGAGGGAACCTCTTGCTGGTTCAGTACGTACTTACTTCAAATTAGTCCCCATGAAAGGAGTAATGCAGTGTGTGTTTGTGTGTGTGTATGTATGTACGTGTGTGTGTGTGTGTGTGTGTGTGTGTAAGCGTGCTTGTGCGTGCAGTTTGCAGGCACAAACATGAAACTGTGCTGTTTAACTGAGGAGACATGGCACCCCCCCTGTCTTCTGGGTGGACCGGGAACCAGTGTGGGTCCATGTTGTGACCAGATCTGGAGTCACTGTCTCTCTTTAACTCTTTCATGTTGAAATAAAAAGTTTTGTGGCTGGTCCCGGTCTAAAGAGGCGTGGCTTCAGCTGGTCCGGTCCCACCCTGACCCCTGTTCTAGGGGAGGTGGGGGTGGTCCTTTAGTTCCAGCAGATGTCCAAACATGAAGACTGACAATGAACAACTGCAGTCATCATAGTGTTCTTTTTTTAATATTGTCTGACTTTTTTAATTGTTCTTTCAACTCTTGTCTGACTGGGAAAGGTTTTCTATTTAAAGATAAATAAACGGGGGAAACGTATATGTATCTTTGGTGTTTTTATTCACTATAAAAAGGAATGTGGAGATCCCTTCACATTGAAATTAGTAAGCAGGAAACCAGCAAATCATGATCACTTCTTTCGCATGATGTAGGAAATAAACAAAATGTTCCATCAACATTATGCAACAAAGGGAGTTCTGAAACTGTTTGCAGGCCCGAGATGATTCTTATTAAACAACTCTGAAAGACACATGTTAATGAATATGTTTATGATGCAGATTGTAATGTTTCCAAAACTGGCGCCTGAGCAGTTTGTCCCTTAATGCGCCCCTTCAGGACATTTTCAGATCTTGTCAGGTGACGTCACCCAGTGATGTGCGAACATTGACTCCTTGACCAGCACCTTTCAGAGGCCACTGCCTGGAACATATGAAAGTATAAAGTCAAAATGAGTTTCCTCATGTTTACTGACCTAAATAATATCCATCCATCCATCCATCCATCTTCTGCTGCTTATCCTGGAATAATTTTAAAAAGTCCAGGAGAGCAATAGACAATGCATAAGGGAAAAATCCCCCCCCCTCCATAAAAAAGTAACAATAGAGTCACTGCCTTACTTTGTAATATTTCCTGAAAACTGAAAAAGAAATAACCTAAAAACAGCAAGTAACTATGAAAACAATGAACTAAGCTAAAAGCGATCCAGGCATAATCCTTTCCAACACCCCCACCCCCATTAAACGTTTAGCAAGAAATACATTTGCAGGCAGTAGAATTAAATAATTGTGAAACGACAAGCTTTGTTTTGTTTGCAAGGCGAGCAGGTGAGATTCTACGGGGCACAATTGCTTCCTGTCTGCACACTTGTTTGTGAAGTTATCCATAATTAAAGCCAGTGAGAGTTCACCTTCCAGGTGAAGGGGCTGTGGATTTGGAGGCCGTGCACATTAGTGATAATTGCTCCAGAGGCGAGTTTGTCGTCTTCTCAGAGGCTCTGTGTGTATTTGAACCCGCGGATAAGATACCAGCCAAGTTCAGTAATTACAACACATGCATAATTTAATTCCCCTGGTTTACATTCAAACTGAGTGCATTAATAAAGTGCATTCTTTTTTCATGTATTTCTGCATGTTTTAAACTGAAAAACCACACCGGGTGTCAAAATAGCAATCTGTCGCGTTGCTTGCAGATCCCAGACGGCTCAAGTTGTAATTTAACATACATAAATAAACCCAGCGTGTTCCATCTGACTGTCAAGCCAATGCTTGACTGATCTTGGCTCCATCAGGAAATGTATTCTTTTAACTGTTCAAAATTTTTACTAACTGTCTTTTGTCCATTATTTTATATTTTAGACATATATTTTATTTCTGTTTCAAGTCACTTCCCAGAGCATTTTTTGGGTATTTCATTTGATATTTTGGAAATGGGATTTCATGAATTAAAGAAGCTGAAGAAGTTCTTTGCCGAGGTTTAAATACATTCTTAGTATTTTTAATGCAATTTCCAGCCAATTTTTAGATCTTCTTTGCTACTTAGAGGGAAATTTTCAGTATTTTTTTTTTCTATTTTTTTATGCTTTTTGCTTATTTAATTCATTAATTCAGTCATACCTATACCACTTATCCTAAACTCAGGGTTGCAGGGGAGGATTTGTTTAATTCATTTTTGCTCAATTTAAGGGTTACCTCTCACCTTTTTCATCTTATTTCTGTAAATCTTTAAGGTACCCTCCTGCAGATTCTGACAATTTCTCAGGATACAGGTTATTTTTTTTTGGCTCTTTTTCTCCTTTACTTGAAGATGACGTTCTCTTTGTGTGTTCTTGATGTGTCCCTACTCTCAGCTCAGGAACTTTAATTATTTTCAAGAGCAGTAACAATGCAGTAATTGAATAGTCACTATACTCTGATGGTCTCTCTCGCTCTCACACACACATACGCAGAGTAACAAGCTGCCATGGCATTAAAAACTGATGACACTTCACCCTGGTTGATGGCTGCGCAGAATGACGCATTCACTTCCATTATACTGGCGTTTGAGATTCTTCAGTAATGACATGCAAGAAAACTCTACTCTGTGTTGTTTTATTAAGTCAAAGAACGACAGCACCTGACATTCCTCTGAGATCATAAGGATTATAGATTTTAATTTTAGGATGGCGGGAAGATGTCACTTCAATATTAAGCCTATAAACTCTTCATTGTCTCAATGAACTGTTTTCAGTGGTAGATACACTATATAGCCAAAAGCATTCACTCACCTGTCTTGACTCACATATGAAATTAAGTGACATCCCATTCCTAATCCATAGGGTTCAATATGATGTTAGTCAACCCTTTGCGGCTATTACGGCTTCAAATCTTCTGGGAAGGCTGAGTCAAAGGTTCGGGAGTGTGTTTATGGAAATTTTTGACCATTCTTCCAGAAGCGCATTTGTGAGGTCACACACTGATGTTGGACGAGAAGACTTGGCGCTCTGTCTCTGCTCAAATTCATCCCAAAGGTGTCCTATCGGTTTGAGGAAAGGA